>NW_004567110.1:19913604-19951917 GCF_000260355.1 Condylura cristata
TGTGTGTGTGTGTGTGTGTCTGAGTCATTGGTGTGTGTTGTCCATGGCTGGGACTAAATAGCTTTTGCAGTTGAAATGCTGGTATGCCTTAAAAGCACTAACACTGAAGGTTGTCTGCAACCCATGCTTCTATAGCTACTTCACTGATAGATGTTCTAGGATGCTAAAAGCTGTGTCACCACTGCTATGTTTATTAAAACTGTCTGCAAATTGACACTACTCAAGACTGGGGCAGTTGTATATATGCCTTAGTTTGGTAAGTGTTGTCAGATGGTCTTAAAGGTTTATATTCCCAGTGGGAAGTTCCAGTTTCTCAAAGTCTTATCAATACTTAAAAGAGATTAACTAATAGTATATCTTTCTGATTATAATCCTATTTATTAAACAGCAATTTGATTATACTTATTACAAGTGAACTGAATGTGTCTCTTCCTATACTTGTTAGTCTTTGAGCATTCCCTATGGGAGTTGTTGATGTCCTCAGCCCTCTTACTACTGGTTTTATGTCTTATTTTTTAGTATTTTTACAGGATTACTCTCTTGTCAATTTCATGCTTCAAATATCTTTTCTCATCTGTTACTTGTGAAATAATAAGAAATCTATGTGTGTGTTGTATGTATATGAATGGATGGATGGATAGACATAGATAGAGAGATTCCTGGCAAACTTCCTCACAGAACTCCTAAAAACTTATAAAGTTGCTAGGAAGTATTTACGTTTTTAATATTTGATTTGCTCTAATCTTTTATCAAAGTTCCTAAAACAGAATTCTTAAAAATCTCATAATTTTCTAATTAGTAGAAAAGAGTTCTGTTCTGGGCCCTCCCTGGTGGCACAACAGGTTAAGAGCACAGCATTGTGAAGCTATCTACAGCCAATGCAGCAGGAGTTCAATCCTGGGACAGGGAGCTGACCGGAGCTGACCCACATGGCATGGCAGACATCTCCTGTCTTTTCTGCTGTTCTCCTCAGCACCCTCCATGGTAGCAACAGGATAGGGCGCAGCACTGCAACTCTGTGAGAGTTCAATCCCCAGCCCTGGAGGTGATCCACAAGGTGCAGCAGACCTCTTCTGTCTTGTCCACTCCTTCCCTCATTGGTGTATTTCATCAGTCTGCCTGTTCAGCTCCCCACTCTGTCTCTGGTGAAACCTCTCACCACCCCCGCACCTCTGGTCTATACCCCAGTTCTGTATGCACAAATAAATATTTAAAAAGAAAGAAAGAAATGAGTTCTGTTTTAATGAAGTAACTTCTGGTGGCCTCCTAGGTCAGGGCCAGTCACCAGAAAGACCTGTCCTTGACATCTGTCATTTTCTTTTGCTCCTACCATCACTGAGGTGATATCTAATCACCATGGCTGCCTTGAACAGACTTCTGTTAGTTCAATTTAGTTCAATTATATCTTACTCTTAATTTTCCTTCCTCTGATGGCCTCCTGATCATCCTGCTCCCTAGCAAAGCCCCAACTTTTCAGGGCATTTGAGCCCAATCCTTCTTCCCCACTGAGAAATCCTACTCAATTAACCTGCACCTACTGTGATAGCCCTAAACAAAGTCTGTCTTATCATTTTAACAAGTGCCAGATAATTTTTCTTTGACATAATTCATGTGAAGACTTAGAACAGCACACCAGAAAAAAAAAAAAGAAAAAAAGAAAAACAGAAACAGAAATAGTAGTTATTTCACCATTATTGTTAAAAGTGTCATATCATTAAAATTATTTCTATTGTTCATTCATTCATTTTGGTAACATATAGGAAAAAAAAAAAAGAAAAACCCAAGCATGACTGAGATAGAATTTACAATAATTCAAGGATAAGTTTAGAGTAAAAATAATTTCTTTTAAAGGTAAGAAAAATTATTTTGATTGTATACTTCAGAACTTCAGAATGTAGACTCAGGTTCAGATACAAGTTGCTAATGAGTACCTAATTATCTAGATATTGAGAACATCCATATATCTTGAGAGCATCTTTATAGAGAAGACATTGTCTAAGTTAAAATCGAGTACTCAAAGTGTGCTATTTCTTATCATTCTTCTTCACAAAGACTTATCACATTAAATCAAGCCACAATCAGTAAAAACAATTTTGTAGAGAGAGTAAAAATGTAAGGTTTGACTAGAATAATAGGTCTAAACTAGGGGTATATTTTAAGTGAATTTTTCTAAATTTAATCTTAAAATTATTGAAAAATCCCTAAAGCTTAGGCACAGAGAAGCTTTCAATCCATGACTTTTATTTTTTTTAATTTTATTATTACTGAGCTAAGGATTTATAACACTGTACAACTGAGGGGCTAGCTTCACATGCCTTCAGAGGTGTTGCTAGTCCACAGTCACCATCAAGGCACTCACACTTCTCCATCAAGTCCACTGGCACCCACACCTTCACATTTACATCCCACCACCCATTTTTCCTTTTTGTAGCCTCAATTCTCCCAGAGTGTAGTCAGATTTCTAGAACATGATTGAATTGAGTTTTGTCTTCTTATAGTATATAACTGAGTGAAATCACATGGCATTTGTCTTTCTCCTTCTGGCTTCTTTAACTTTGCATAATCCTGTCTTGGTTCTATCTGTGTTATCACAAATAACAAGATATCATTGTCTTTATATCTCATTAATATCCCATTGTCCATTGTTTATATATACCACACTTTCTTTATAGCCTGGGTATCTGAAGACTATAAAAACAGAAAGCACGTATTTGATGGCATAGTTGAACTCCTATGTTTATCACACTTTTTACAATAGCCAAGTCATGGAAACAACCCTCAGTATCTCACTACAGATAAGTAGATAAAGTACAGATAAGTACCTCACTACAGATAATAGAATATATATGGGGGCTCCCTGGTGGCACAGGGGTTAAGTCTTAGCACTATGGCACTATGAAGCTATGCACAGTCACTGCAGCATAAATGCCCAGTCAGGGGATTCATATGACACAGCAGACATCTCCTATCTTGCCCAGTGTTCCCCTCAGTAGTGTATTTCAGTAAATCCACCTGTACTACTCCCATTCTGTCTCTAGTGAATCCTTTCACCCACCACGCCTCTGGACTGGTCCCCAGTTCTTGTATGGATAAATAAAATAAATCTTTAAAAAAATGTATATGACTTTTGATTCATGTTTTAGAATAACTAAAGTGATGGAAAAATAATATATGCCTCTTGTTCAACTATTTTATCCATTCATTTACTCTTGTTTCATTCACTCTTTCACAGAAAGAGTATTTGCTCTCTATTCTATCTAATACTTTGCTAAACACTGGAAATACAACAGATACAATCTATACCTTACCACAGTAACAATTTATAAAACAGTATGATAAACAATATGACAAAGTGTTATAGGGATGATTTGAGAATATGAAGAAGGGGCTATTTTCAATAGATGTAGAGCAGCTTTGGTGGATTTTGGAGATTTGTTTAGCAATGAAATACAGATTACCCTACCTAAAAAGAATATTTCCAAGTAACACAGCATTTATCTACATACTTTTAAACAAACATTATTTGTTTCTCAGGGTGACTGTCTCCTAGTAGTTACTTACAGTACATATTCTCATCATTTTTCATCAATTAATGGATGCAATCAGGCAGGCATTCTCCCTACTATCTGAAGGTTTTATAAATCACTACCAAAGTGGTATGCTTTTATATTTCCTTGGTACCACTTCTATAGAGAAGCTAATATTTAAATCACTTATGAATAACTCAGTTACCTAGCTCTTTCAAAATACTGAAATCCTCTCAAGAAAAGGACTTGCATTTAAAAAGCAAGTGTTTACCACATTTGAGAATGAAAAAAAGCTTAGCATCCCACTCAGTTCTACTTAGTATCTAGATTTAGATTACAGATGCAACAAACCTACTCTTGGTTACCCTTTCAAGTCATAAGAGCCCACAGTCCATTATAAGTAGTAAAGTGCTTAAGTGGAAAGACTGGGGTATCAGAGTAAACACAAGATCTTTCTTCTCTGTCAGGGGGACAAATATCCACATCAAGACTCAGATACACATTAGCTCACCACTACAGTTAATATGCTGAACTTATAAAAATCATGGATTTCCATGCTCAAATTAAGGCTAAATTCTGAGTAATACAGATAATTTCTAGATTTATTTTTTTATTTCATAAATAAGATTAAATTTAGGAAAAAGGTAAAAAACATTGAAAATTTACTATTTATATTTTTATTATTTCCTTCATGCCTTAAAACTATTTCTAAATGGAGAAAAGGAGGAGAAAAATAATGCTTGCATACAAGTCTTAGAAAGGGACAGGAGGAAAGATTCTTTGAGCATGACACTATAAAAGTCAGATAATAGAATAAAAACAACAAAACAAAGAAATTGCTCATATTATGAATCTTCTGTTTAAACATAACTTAAAAGTTTCAGATTTCTCTCATTTTATTTCTGTTAGATTGAAACACTTTTGATAATACATTGGGGGACAGGAATAGGTATCGCATTTATAACTTAAATAACCAAATAAGCAGCTTATAATCCACAAATTTCATTATAAATGCAAAGTAAAGTTTAATTTGATATTCTTAAACGTCATTAAATATAGTAATAAAAATATTTCTAAGATGGAAAAATGCACAAATATATGTACAAATAAACTATTACAGAATTTTTAAAAATTAAAAATTAAATTAAATTAAAAAAAAATGTCTAATACCTTCTCTACTGAGTGAATGTTAAAACTGAACCAGAGACAATAATGGTAGTGGTCCTGGATGCTAATTGCATGTAATATTTAATTGCAGTTTCTGGGTTGAGATAAAATACGACTACAGTTGCATAATATTTTAGAAATAGCTCTTAAATGAGGTAATGAAAATAGTATCAAGTTCAGAAAAATAAGTATAAAATTAAATTTTAAAAAATTAAATGAAGGACTCAGTTCCTAAAACACCTCTGACAAAAATTAATCATTTCTCATTCTTGCATCTCATCAATAGTTTAGAAGGATTAACATATCATGCATGTTAATACCAACCTTTTTAAAATTAAACTATGATTTCTAGTTTAATAATAGCTTTCTCTAATTGGCTTGCAAAGTAATTCAGAGCTTTGTCCCTAAAAATTGCTAATCTCACTTCAGACATCTATGAAGCAAATGACGGTAGTGATGAACAAGGAATGTGGAGAAGAGAAAAATGATGTAATCTCTCAGTGTGAAAGCCAATATTTTCATAAGACTCTGAAAATGCAGCTCTATGTATCTAAGAGATTTTGTGATCTCAGTAACTCTTTACTGACTGTACACTCAAAAGCAAAATAAAAGTCTGTTTCATCTGTAAATGAATTTCTCACAAGAAGTTACTCTGCTCTAAGGAGTCCTCTTGCTTCTTAGCACTAAAAACAGGACTGGTTATGAAATAGCTTAAAACAGCATCAAAACTGTGGGCTACTTTCTCCAAGCAAACAATTTCCAAAAATATAAGTTAACCCATAAAAGAGATGAAAAATAGAAAATAATGTGGATACTATATCAAATAATTAATAAATATCAAAAGCTTAGTTTATTGTACACATGCCTCAAAACTATTCTAATGGTTTTGGATCTCACTAATGCAACTGAAATCTATGTATATATGAATGTATGTATGTATTATACAATACCATAGAAATTTTTATGTGTACATTATAATAATTCCATATTAGTATAGATTGCAAAATGATCTATTTACTATGATATCACAAATTTTTGCCCTTGGGATGAGAACATTTAATATTTAGTTTCCTAGCAACTTTCAAATATGAAATACAGTATTATTAACTATAGTTGTTGTGATTTATATTATATCACAATGACTTATTTATTTCATATCCGTGTATGTATCTTCTGGAAATACTGATTTGTTTTTCAAGTATATTTTGAAATCTTGATTTGCTTTTTCAGATACGTTTCTGTGTAATTTGATCAGGGACAAAGGGTTGAAAAAATAAAGATGAGAAACTTTTTTGCTTGATGATATTTATACCAGGTTGAAGTTCAGGTTCTACAGTTAAAGTCATAAATCATGACTACTCCTGTAGATGACAAAGAGAAGAGGCTGTTAAGTGACAGTAAAACCACCAGATCAAGATGGACATCTCAGATCTTACAAAAGAGAATATTAGGAAGTTGAGCAACTTTTTATTTTTTACTTAAACAGAAGATGGGTATTGATGTAATAAGTTGCTGATGGGATTGGAAAATACAAAAAGTAGAGCAAAGTCAACTACATAAATTTTTTGTGAAATATATCAGGACATCATAAGGGGAAGTACTTTCTTCACAATTATCATGGAGTAATAATGGGTTTTGCAAAAAAAAAAAAAATTCCACACACAAATATTGGAAATCAAGATTTTAACAAAAATAATTTGCGGTAAAAACAAATAAACTTTAAAGATGTTCTTTTATGATTTCTATATGAATTGCCAAGAAAGATATATAGAAGATAAACATGTCCAAATTCACTTTAATGTGGAATATATTCATCACAGACCACATCACTGATCTAAATATATAGGCAATAAACTTCAAGGAGTGCTGAATTTGAAAATAGTGGAATTAAAGAAATAAGTCATATCAATATAATCAAGTTCTAGCTAGCTCCAAATTCATACATATACACATAACAGTATTCACTCACCACACAGACAGAATAACGAACTAGTCCAGTTTTAAAGTAAACCCATGCGCAATAGCAAACAAAATGCTGTCACTCATATCTTTCTATTGGAAGAATAAATTTATCTCCATTCACTACCAGTAATTAAGAAAACAATGATCCAGTACTACATGTTAGTTATTGTACAAGATTTGGAATTCCAAAGAGAAACATAACCCCTGAACCCAAGAAAATAATGATTTACTTGAATAGGCAGAAGGAGAAGAGATATGTAAAGAGACAAATAATATATTGTAGATTTCACCAATGAAGTGTATGACTTAAAGTCATGAACTATTTATAAAATGTGACTAACATAAGCATTACAGAGAAAATCTCTTCCAACAGTATATAATTTCAAGGGTTTTAAAAGAACTGTATGAAGTATAACAATCTTGACAGTTCTATGTACTCTATGTGATAAAACGATTATCATATGAAAACCATATTTTCAGCAGTTGTTTTATCCTTATAATAAAATCCTGTAAATCAAAACAGGCCTCCTAATGTATCTTGGAAAAGACAAAAAAACTACAAATAATGTACAAAGGATAACAGCTGTTGTGCCAGATTACCCTTACTGGAAAATGTGAAAATGTAGATTCTTTTCTTCCCTGACAGTCATTTAATAAAATAAAGTTTCCCCAAGTGAGAGGTGCCTGCCAACAAAGCATGAAAAAAAGAGGTGTTATGTACTTCAACACCTCTTTTTCTTTTTTCTTTTTTTTTTTTTCCTGTATCAGGATCCATAAGGGAACATTCTAAAAATGACTTCCATCAATTCCTCCTTTGTTCGTGTTTTTGCAAATGTTCTTGTTCTTTGTGACCTTTTTTGGGGCTGATTCAATAAAGTTATTTGTTAAATCTGCAATTTGTTCTTCCAGGATTATCTAAAGGTGTCATCTATGTATGCTTGTCATAATGTCCGGAATATGTCACCTAAGGTAGATTAGCAGCAGTTGGCTTCAATGGTTATGGAGCTCAATTTGCATTCTGTCTCAAAAGAAGCTGAAGTAGAAAGGAGAAAATTTGTAGGAAATGATTATAAACTAGTTGTGCTGAGAGAATGATGCAATTAACATGCTTCATGGACATATATAATTGAATTCAGAATAAAACTTAAAATTAACTAATAATATTGCTGCTAAGTAATGTATGAAAGAGAAAATTTGGCTTATTAATCCTAATACATCATTCAACTATATAGTTTCCAATGTCTTTGAGGTAAAATCCAGAAAATAAAAAACTTTTAGAATTCTATTTATTTAAGTCTTAAACCATTAGTTGATTTTATCATGCTACTCAAAATGATATGTCATCGAGAGAAACCAAGAACAAACAGATTTAAGTGCAATAAGAGCCGATAGATTCAGGTGAGGGAAAACTACAACTAAATGTTCTAGATATTTTGGGACTCAAGTACTCAATTTTTGTACTAAAGGTTCTGCCATCATCTGACCAATTAATTCTTACTTAATGGCAATTGTTTTGGCCCAAGACTTAATCTATTAACTACAAAACCTATTGTAAAGCTACATATATCCTATAATACTATTTAGCTATATAAAAGACAGAGTTTTAACTTTGATGACATTATCTTGAAATGTCTTAAAAAACTCAACTCCAAAGGCAAGGAAAACAAAAGCAAAAATAAGTAAATGGGATTATATAACAACTAAAGTTTTCACCATAGTTAAAGAAGCTACCATCAAAACAAAAAGGAGAAACACATTTGCAAATCATATGTGTGAAAAATTTAATATCTAAAATATATTAAAAACACATATAGCTCAACAATTATAAAACAACAAAATTTAAAAATGT
Organism: Condylura cristata; assembly: GCF_000260355.1. Classification (NCBI taxonomy): domain Eukaryota; kingdom Metazoa; phylum Chordata; class Mammalia; order Eulipotyphla; family Talpidae; genus Condylura; species Condylura cristata. Next base: position 19,922,110 of record NW_004567110.1, read on the forward strand.
GATCTTCATAGACAATTTTCCAAAGACACAGGCACAAACAGAAACATGAAAAGATGTTTTTCATCTCTTAATACTAGGGAAATCCAAAAGACAAGAAACCAAAATTATTAGAGAGCTAGAACTGATGCTGATGGTGGAAAGTAAGTTGGTGCAGCTACTATGAAAGGGAATTTGGAGATGTCTTCCAAAATCAAAAACAGAAATTCCATACAATCCAATTATACCTATCCTTGATATTTATCCAAGTAGATAGAAACACTAATTTGAAGAAATATATGCACCCCCAAATTTACTGGATTAGAATTGACAATAGCTAAGTACTGGAAACAACCTAATTACCCATCAACAAAAGACTGGGCAAAGGAGACATGTGTATTTAAATAATGGAACAATACTCAGCTATAAAAAAAAAATAAAATCCTATAGTTTTTTAATGAGGATGGACCTAGAGAGTAATATACTTGGTGAAAGAAGTCATAGAAATAAAATGATTTTACTCGTATGTGGTATGTAAAGAACCAAAACAAATGAATAAACTAAATAACACAAAAATAAACCTAAGATCAATTACCAGAAGGAAAGAGGAAAGGGTGTGAGTCAATTATGTAAAAGGGGTAAATGTATGATAAAGGGTAAAATTGGACTTTCAATTAATATTAATTAAAATATAGATATTCATTTATGATGATGCATACCTCAAAAACATAAGTAATTTAACAATGTAATTTCAGTAAAAAATAGAAAAATTAAAAAGTTGACTAGACAAATGAACTTTTCTGATTATTTCATTGTATCCAACATTTTATAACCCTGCACAAATATCAATCAGAAAATGTTCGATCATATAATGTGTGAATATATGCTTGTGCAAATATAATTATGCATTCAGATCAAATTTATATATTTATAGTTAATATATACCAATATGTATATTTTAAAATAAATTCAAAATTTAGAAATTCTCAAAGAGAGAATAAACAGAAAATCTGATATTTCTTTTTTACCCCACAACGACTTACCTGAATATGCAAAGGAGTTTACTGAGAAAACATACTACAGTATGTTTTCAAAATAGGCATTCTACTTTCTGAGTTGGGAGAAGTTTTCATAGAGAAAAATGGATATATATACTCAATGAAATACTATTCAGCTATAAAAAGGATGAACTCTTCTCATTCGTAATGTGAATAAAACCAGAGGGGGTAATGCTAAATAAGATAAACCAAGAAAAAAGACAAATATTAAATGGGTTCACTTGCACATGGAATATAGAGGAACAGTTATGTAATCTATTTTTAGATAAACATAATTATGTATTTTTCAAATATTTAGCAATTTACATTTTAGTTCAATAGAAATAAAAATCAAAAGAATTATTAATGTCCTTCTTTGTAGATGATGAGCTCATCAAAGTAGAAAATAACAGATTTTTGAGGACACAAAAATAAGGTGCTTTGAATTTCAAGAAACATTCATTTTAGGAGAGAAACAACAAGTGTATAAATAAATGAAAAGATGATTGCAAATAACAACTTAAATTTTAAAAAAGAAGAAGAAACATAGAGAATCCCACAGACTTGACAGGAAAGAACTCTGAAGAGAAGACATTAAATTTAGAATTGACCGACAAAGTCAGTCATGTATGTGACACTTGAAACATTCTAGATAAAAGAGAGGTAAGTGTCTTCAAGATGAAGAACTAAGTGCATTGTTTGAAATTTTTACCTTACAGGGCAATAACAGTACATCACATTCAGAGACGCAGGATGGAATCATAAAAACATGGACCCTTCTAGAAGGAACCCCTCTTGAAGAAACATGAAGTATATATCAATAAATCAACAATACCATATGACCTAAATTACCACTCAATAGTTGATATCCTTCTTTCCATTTCATCAAAAGTAATCTGAAATTCAGAGAATTTATGTAGCTTGACAAAGTTAAATGATAGAGTTATTGTTTGAAAACAAGGGATTTGATTCCAGATCCCATTTTCATCCTACCTGTTTTGAGAATCTTTTTCACTTCTTTATCACAGCTCCTTTTGCTGACTACAGTTCTTCATTTGTGTTAGCTTCTCACCATCCCTCAAATGTTCCAATTAAATTTTTGAGGTCTCCTCTAACCAATGTTTTGGTAACAATTGTCACAAATCTTCCATTCTGCTGCTTCTTGGATTATTAACTAAACCTGTTTATCCCTGGGGCTGTATGTCCCTTAGATTTTATATTAGCCCAGCTCCGTACCACACCAAGTGGGACAACCTGTCTAGAAATCCTGATTTATAGTAAGAAGATACTTTCATTCCTCCAGGAAAAAAAAAAAAAAAAGACTTTTTTCCAAAACCAAAAGAAAATAGCAGCTTGCCAATGTTGCTTTTTTTTTTTTTTTACAAAATTTATAAGTCAAAATGAAAGCAGAGAAAATTTTGTTATAAACAGGAAAGTTTTAAACAGATGGAATATTTAATGAGTAGGATGATAGAATCTAATCAAGTTTTGCTAAACAAGATTGAGCAACTGAAAAACCAAAAGTGATTGTGTATTGCCAGACTCCAGGGTCGGTGAATTCTGAAGGAGGAGATGATTTGATTGCGTTTATGGAAATATGGAATCTGAAGTTACTAGGGGCCGATACTAAGAATGATCAAATTAGAGTAAAAGGGCATTTTAGATGGCAATCGAGACTTTAACAATATAAGAAAACAAGTGGCTCCAACATTTCAAATCTCTGATTAGAAAACATAGATATTTCCAAAAGAGTAGGGAAAAAAAAACCAACATTATTTTCAAATTATTATTTATTTTTGCTGAACTTATCAAAGCAGATAAATGAAAGATAAATCTTCCACTTATTTCTGCTTTAAAGAAGATGGCTAAGATAAACAAAGCCCCCAGGGAAATCCTTAGCACAGAGACTACATCCTTTGCTCCTATACCTTGCAAGGCTTACAGTAATAAAACTCAGCAGCAATGGAAAATATTAAAATGTGACAGTCCAACTGATCACTTCCAGAAAATGAGTGCTATATATGAGTTTTGCAGGGCTTTGGGGAGTTTAGTGTCTTTGTTTTTACATATATTAACTTATTTTAATATAGTTTTCTAAGATGGCTATTGCTATTAATTTCATTTTACAAATTAGAAAATTATGTCACAGAAATGTTAAATAGAAATGATAGTAAATTTTGGATCTTGAATTTCAATGCAGGAAGTTAGACTCCACCATTTGTGTTCTTAATCGTTATATTCTACTGTCTATATTTTGCCACAGTGCATGAGTATCTTGGGATAAAGCAAGGCTTATGGTTGATAACTAATACTATGCAAATGCCCATTACTAGGTTAGTTTTATTTTAAAACATGAAATTCTCCATCACATAACAGCCTCAATCCTTTCTCTTGAGTTAATTGCAAACTTCGGAGATAAACTTTGGAGAGTCTGCTTTCACGGTTAATCTTTACTTATCCCAATCAAGACTTGACATTATTTCGAAATTCTTTTACCCCTTTTAGTCATTCAAAGATGTAAGATCTTTTTTATTCACATACAAACAAACCCTTATTTTCTCCAATAAATATTAATATAACAAATAGAATTTGAGGAAGTAGACTTATAATTTGAAAAAGCAAGCTTGCTCAGAAATTTCTACATAAACCATTAAGAGATATTTCCTCACGTAACCTTCTACCAAGTCACTGTTTCCATAGTCCTTCTATTCTCTCTGTCTCTGTTCCTGTCTCTCGCTCTGTCTCCATCCTCCACTCTCCATATAGCTTGGAATACTATTTCCAAGTTTGTTTCTTTTCTGTTTATCTTCACAGGAGTAACTACCATAAACTTATTTTATTTTCAAGATATCTGCATCACTGTAATATTTCTTCTCTAAAATCATCTCCAGTTCCAACTGCTATCACAAGGGCTGTCTAAAAAGATAAGAAGGTTTGTAAACTTGACTGGAATATTTTGCCTTGGGCTTTCAAAAATTTCCACATCAATCACAAAAACAACTTTAACCTATTCTCATTTCAGGTAAACCTTAATGGTTTTAGTAATTGAGTCACAATCTTCTTTTTATTCTACCCTGTTCTTTCCATCTCTGCAAACTGTCTCAGATTTCCTTACCACCTTCAACATCAAGACACTGCTTTGCCTCTGTTCATTTTATAAAACAACAAGCATACTCTTACAACAGATCTTGTAAATCATTCAGAATGCTTGCAATTCCAAGATCACAAATTCTACATTTTTTTCCTTCAAAGCACACTCTGACAGCCACCCACTTACCATGCTTCTCTTGTTCTTCTGGAATCTGATCCAATGAATATAATTCATTTTTCACAGAACTTCAGAATTGGAAATAACCTCATCCAAACTTTAACAAGCAGTGTATAAACTACTTTTAAAGATGGCCATCTAAACAACACTAAGAATATTCAGCCATGGAGAGAGCAGCACTTTGTGGAGAATACTGTTAAGTAGTTTAATTTGAACTTGTAAAAACTTAACTCCTACTTAGCACTTACATTAATCTGTTTGGTCTTCGTTCACAGCTACAAAGATAAGAACAGAATTATTTTGTTCAGTTTCTCTACAACTGCATCTTCAAATACTTAGTGAGATTTCTCCCTTTTCAAAATCAACTTCATTTTTTTCCTCCTTGCCCTATTTATCTGGCTAAATGAATGAAAATTTGTCAGTACTTCCATTAAAATGTGATGAAGAGGCCCTCCCTGGTGGTGCAGCAGGTTAAAACACAGCACTAAGAAGCTAAAGCCACTTCTGCATGAGTTCTATCCCTGCCTGCCCTAGAGGTAATCCACATGGTGCAGCAGACCTCTCCTGACCCGCCTGCTGCTCCCCTCAGCAGTGTACTTCATAAATCTGCCTGTTCTGCTCCCCACTCTGTCTCTGGTGAATCCTTTCACCGCCTTTGCACCTCTGGCCTGTACCCCAGCTCTGTATGCAGAAATAAATAAATCCTTAAAAAAAAAAAGTAATGAAGAGCACTCCATTTTTCAAAAATACTGACTGCTATGTAAAGCAGATGTAGAGATAATATCAATACCTAAAATAGTAGCTATGCAATAAAAATTTATTGAAAAAATAAGCCAAATAAATCAATGAACAAATAAACCCAAGAGTGTATTCCAGATGTGCTATGCATAAATCTGAAATTTTTATCACTAGTTTGGACACTATCACTGTGTTTACAAAGCAAAATACTGAATGAATTTGTATAATAGCCTATTTCAATGTTTTCTACTTACTAAAGTAGATTTTGGTGAGGTTGGCTCTGTTTCATTATGAACTGCTTTTAATTGTGCCTCATCCACCTGTACTCAAGTATATGCATTTTTTTTTTAAATCTAAGTGTAGTTTTTACAGTTTTCCTGAAACATTTCACAGCTTTGGATGTAGTCCATTTTATTATTCAAAATCTTTCTGAATCATAATGCCTTCGTGCATCACATTAGGGATTCTTTCCCAGTTTTGTGTCATCCACCTGTTTAATTCAAATGACATCATGGGCATATGGTAAGGAGAATCTCTGCTTATTATGTCTATATTCCAAGTGTTGTGTTAAAAAACTTAGAGTTTTTCCTAACACATCCACTCCCTCTGCCATCTTCCAACAAGTTGCTCCTATGCTTTTGATAGGCTGCCATTTGTGTCTTTACATAATTTCTGTTTAAACAGGACAAATCTGCACAAATTCTTAAGAATCACATCCCAATCATTTATTGATTCATAAATATTTAATGTGCACTTACTGTGTGCCAGGCACTTTTGTGGTATGAACATTATTACATTAAAAGAAAGTTCCTACTGTTATGGGGGGAAATGTATATGCTATAGCTCCATACACTATTAAGTGCTACATAGGAAAACTATTCTAATGTGAATTCAGTGGGAGATGCCTTCTTTAAATAGTGGTGTGGGAAAACCACTATAAGACTACATTTGAGCAGAAAGCTAAGTGAAATGCAGGAAGTTATAGAAATATTCTGTGCTTGGGAAACATCTTTGGGAAAAATTATACTTGACTTGTGCAAAGCATAGCAAGAAGCCCAGTATGATTGAATCAGAATGATGTCTAGAATGAATCATTCTATTCATCATATTTTAAATATGACCAGTCAAGTAGTCATTTATTCCTATGATCTTTCTAGCACCGAGTGATATTTCCTAATTTTGTGAGTAAAGTAAAAAAAAAAAAAAAAAAAAAAAAAAAAACAAGGTCAAATATCTTGCTTGATTCCAATACCTCGTATTTCAAATTTTATTGGGTACAGTTACTCAAAGACCTCCTAAGTACACTAACTTTCTAAATACATCTGAATAAATGGACTATTTTCACTCAATTATGAGTTGTAAATAATTCTACAATCCTCCATTCTGCTAAAGTCAGAATCCCCATTAATTCTATTGTTTGATTTGCTATGTTATCAATAGCTGTTATTCTAAAATCTTATCTACTGTTTAAGCTTCCATGACACTCAGCTCAGTTTATCCAAAGAATATTTTTCTCGATATGATCCCGCTCATCAATAAATGTTTTCATTTCATATATTATTCATACTTCTTCCCTAGCTTCTCAAATTTATCTTTCCCTGTCCTCATGTACTAATAAATTTAATTAACCACAATTGACTATGATTTTAGAGTGGCATAAGTCTAGAAGATTTAGACGTAGATGCTTTTATCATTTACTTTGTTTAGCTCCAAGAAACTAAATAGTAATGTCATATTTTAATTTCTTCATCTGTAAATCAGAAAAAAAGTAGTTTCTTCCATAGGCATTTATCTTGACCTACAATTGTTCTGTATTCTAAATGATTTTTATATCATAATAAAATTGTGTTTTATAATGTTACAACTCCATGTCACTGCCTTTGCATGTAACAATATGCAAAGAAATCTGTCCCTCTATTATCTGCTTCCCTGCTCTGTAAATACCTATATATATTTCCATATATAAGCGAACGCTAACATTTCTGTCCTACTTTATTTGAGTTCCCTAGACAGCTGCTTTCACTTTTCTTAATGGGACTTTGAACATTATTCTACTATTGTGTCTTTCTGTTAAATTGGGAGATATTGGAGATCAGGAACTATTACTTATATTTGTATCACCTTAGAAAAACCTTAGAACAAAATGAGATATAAATTATATAGATTACACATACACATTTTACAAGCATAGTTACATATCCTCTCTCTAGAGTAATATGGTTTGACAACATATTTAAGATATTATATTCTACCTCCACTATCTCACTACTATGAAAAAGTCACTTGATATCTCTGAGTCTCAGTTACCCAGTATTTAACATCAGCTTTGTATTGAAGTTGCATTGAGTATCTATAGAGTGCTTGGTTATTTTAAATCTTTAATATTATTATCTGTGTGTGTATATATACATATACATACATACATACATACACACATATATATATACATACACATACACACACATATACATATATATATATTTGCAGGTATGTTTGTGTACTTTGTTTATCACAGACATCCATTAGTGCTCATAGCAGTGTCTATAACATAGTAGACAATCAATAAACGCTAGTGAATGATAAATGAGGAAATGGAATACACCTTTTGTAAGTGAAATTTATGGAATTTTTACTAAAAGAAAAACAAAAATTGCTATATATTTATATTAAAATAACTTATCTGAGAATACAAAGACAGCAAGTAAAAAATTAGAAACTAACTTTAAAACTTGTAATTTCACACAGTTTTGATTCATAATTTATGTGTCTATATTTGTAACTAATCAAAAGTGGAGAGAAGGAAGGAAAAGAGAAAGATTGGGGGGGTGGAAGAAAAAATATTCATTTAGTTAACATTTATTTACCCTGACCTCTGAACAGTTGTAGCAATATTATAATTTTGCTGACACTTAGCCAAATTCATATTTGTGATTTGGAGATTTATGATGTTCCCCTTGACTCTTGTCACTTCCACATTACCCTCATTTTTTACTATATCCAAGCATATGCTCTGTACTCCAACCAGAGAAAACCCACCTGCCATCATTTCTAATCATGTGTTCTGTGTAGTTTGTGCAATTCAGAGAGAATCAACTACATGAAATTCAGTTTAATCAATATTTATTGAGAACCCCTGAGGTGCAGTCACTTACTAAGAATGATTTGTTTTTATTTAATAGCCACATGGCAGTTGATTTGGAAGTGGAGTTGGAAGCTCCAACAATAGTCATTAAAGAATGAATGTGTAAATGACTATACAGATCCTTTGTGATGGAAGAGAGAGCTGGGCAGCATACATATTCTGACATGAAGTGGAGGGCTGTTTTATTTTCCTTTTATAACCTGCATCCAAACTTAGTATTTTAAACACTAAGATAATTTAATAAGAATTTCACAAGAGAAATTCATATAAAGTATATGCTGACAATGCAACTATCATGGACTAACTAAAAAAAAAAAAAAAACAGGAATATAATGAAAGTTCTTAGCAACCTGAACAAAGATCTTCATCATAAGTGATGAAATAAAACTTATACTGACTTTTATTCTCTGCACAGACCACAGACAAAGGACAGATGTCACTAGCAAATGACATTTGAAAAAAACAAGAATATCTTTCAGGAGACCTACAAAGAATAATTCTACCAACCAAGTTAAAGTCTCTTTGGTGGCTTAGTTGGCCAATATTCTTTTACAGTGTTGATATATGAATTATTGCAGAATGACACCTTCAGTGAAACAAGTTACCAGCAAAAGAAAGTTGGGGGGAAAAGCCAACAGGAAAGCTACATTTGGTTACACAGAATGAAGGGCTGAGTGATACCAAAGCATTTCCTAAGACTACAATAAGGATTCCACAAGTATGCAGGACCCAGTGTGTGATACAGGTCAGACTGAGGCACAAATGTCAACAAAGTCTATTGCTGAGCTAACCATCTCTAAACAAATAATGCCAAGTCTGAAGTGGGTTTTCAGTAGCTTTTCTATTCATTCTTCTCATTGTTCATCTCTCTATTGGGACACCCTCTATACAGGCACTAAAGTCCAGGCTTTCATCTCCCTGAACTGAATCGTTCCTGCTGAGAGCTCTCCTTCCAAGGTAGAAATGTGTACTCTTTCTAATGTTCTCCTGATATTATCAAAATGTATCTTCCCTCTCCACCAGGCCCTCCTCATGTCCCCTTCTATTACCAGCATGTTGTAAAACAATGGGTCTCAAATTAACCAGTGCTAGAATCCTCTAGGAATTGTTGAAACATATATCACTGGGAGCCACTTCCAGAGTGTTGGTGGATGTTAGGCATTTCCAAAAATTTTCCAGGGGATACAGATACTACTGGTCTGCACCATCTTTGAGAACCACTACTCTAAGCCATTTACGAGTTCACTGGTAGCTATCCAATAAAGATGAATGGACCCCTTTAGGCTTTATTTATTTATTTTGTGACAACAGTTAATCCAGTTGATATTACTGACTGTATACCAACAGTAGTTAATAATAATCATTACATCTCTCATTACATGGAAAAGTTCTTATCACATCACAGGTGTTTGATAACATTTTATCACATGATTGTGAATGAAAAATGACAATTATATAATAGTTTATTATATGCAATATGTCTATTTATTGCAATATTGAGCAAATACTTGAAAAAAAGAAGGGCCTTTCCAACAGTCATACAACCTTCCCTATAAAGGCAGTCAAAATCAGGGAAAAGCACAAGAAACTATAGTGGTAATAGCAATGATCACATTTCCAAAGAGAAATTTGAAGATTATACAATATTTTCATAGCCTGCACAAACTGGGATCAAAACAGTTAAATCATGCACTCTGATTGCAGCACACTAGAGAAATCTTCAAGAGTCTGTGCAGTACAGTCAGCATGCAAAAGTCAATGCCTTCAACACAGCAGGGGTAGCTTTGTCAGGCAGTGACCAACCTGAAAGCTATTCACATACAGACAACATCCAAAACAGCCCAGATGATCCATACCCTGCTAGGGAAGGGTGTCACCCCTGACTGATAGGTGAGTATTTTGCACAATACCTATTAAAAGAGTACAAACATTCTTAAAGTTGCAACCTCTAAAAAGTCTATTCAGGAGCAAATCAGAAACAGCAAGAAATCAGAGCAATAGAAATCTATAAATGTGCATTAAGAAAATGCAGAGAAAGGAGGGCTCTCAAAAAGTAGTTTAAGCCTGGAACAAAAATGAGTCCATTCTGATTCAACAGATATGATATAGGAACAGCATGGGGCACAGTAGATCAGCAGAGCAAAAAAAGAAAAAGAATTTCCAAAAGAGATGAGGGCAGGAACAATTTCTTTTTGCCAAAAATGACCACTCTTTACTGCTGAAGTAAAAGATACACTATATTATATATAATTCAAAATATACATGCTTAAACTAAGTCTATATAAAAAGTTCAACATTTATAAGGAAATTATTCCAGAACACTAAGTGGGCAAACAACCCATACTCCTGGAGGACTTGGGTTAGAACAAGGCATATTTCACACTGGGTAGAGCAGCACTGCTTTTCAATCTTCAAGATTCAACCCTGTGGATTCAACAATGGTTTGCCAACATTACAGGTAAAACAGGAAACTAAGGCTGAAAAGTGGGACTTGAACTCATGTCATTTCATATCCACACCAGTCTCTTATTAATATCTTGCAATTAAAGTCCTGACAATTACTAAACAGAACACCATAGCATATCTAGAAGGAACATGCCAAAAACATCCGTTGCAATTATTCTAACCAGGTCTATTCTGCAAAAAAAAATTATAGTCTGCATGATTTTTAACAAATATTTCAGCAAATATCCTTTCCTTAGTCATATCCACATTCATGGGATAACCTCAATTTTAGAAGCAGCATTTTAAACACAGAGAAGATGTCTTTCTTTATAAAGTTTAGAAAGAAATCATAGATTACATTGCATTGATATTAGAAAAATACAGGTGAAGATTTATAGACTAATAACCTTACCATTTTGCTTAGACTATGCTGTGTCTTTGCTTCTTTTAATTTCATGACAGTATTTAATTAGGAAAATATTACCAATAACACCAAAAACAATTAAAAGATAATTTTGGAGAAAATACTAAATATCTACAGCTGAAAAGTGTTGCAAACAAATGATACCTCAATTAAAGCACCAGAGTGCTCCCATCACCCCTCACTGCTGGTCTACCACCTTCATCCATCTTGTGGGGATGATACACTGAAAGCAGTACTCAAACAGACAGGTGAAGGAGAGGTCTAGGAAAGAAGCCTGCTTTTAGCACCTTTTTTATTTAGTTTATTACCTGTCTTCACTTTAAAATGAAAGCTTCATTAAGTTAGAAACTATATGTCTGGTTCACCACTGCAAGCCATATTTGATATAATCCTGTTATACAGTAAGTAGGTGATAGATACATTTTGTTTGGAAGAGGAAGAAGAGAAAAAAGTAACAACTGTTTCCTTAACAATGAAGTAGTATAAGAAGCATAAGATGTGGAAGGTGCTTTGAGTCAAACAAACACTACTGCCATGGTGAGACCAGGTGAAGCAATGATTGGACACCATGATTCTCTGCTGTTTGTCATAACAGACCTCACCATACAGCCTCTGTCTGAAGCAGGCCATCACAGTCAAAAAAAATCCAAAAGTAAAAACCAAAAGTTTCCCAGCAAATAACTAAAACACAGACCCTCTCCTTTCTTGATCCCTTTAAATTCCCCTTGCCCTGATTCTGGTAGTATACACCTTTGAACTGTCTTTAGGCTTTGGACTGAAATCATTACTCCATTCTCAAATAAATGCTAACCCGATTATATCACAGCCTGATTATTTCTCAGCTGGCATGGACTATAGCAAAGAATGAGTACTGCATAAATATTAAGTGCTATTTTTAGTGTTTATACTAGACGTGAATATCACACATTATGTTGCCAAATTCTGAGTCCTTGCATGGTGGAAATAATCCAGTGAGACATTCTTAGACTTCAGGAGGTGGCCTATTCCATATTCAGCTACTCTAACAGCAACAGAATCTCTGCAAACCACAGAAACTTGGTGGTAATATTCCTTATTCTTACCATGTACATCACACAAACCAAGGATTAACCAGAAAATATTTAAAGACAAAATCATGACTGCTTCTTTCTCTTAGCTTAATAATTAAGACAGAAGCTTTTTTTTATAATTTTCAATGATGTGTTAAATGGACACAGGCCTGCTCATTATACTTCCATGCTATAAAGGAAGTAAGCTGATATGTCCAATGCTGAGAAAAAGACAGGGAGGGAAAAAACAAACAAACAAAATTAGAGCCCTCATCAAATTATGCTTAAATCTGAAATCAATATGAACATTCCGATTTCACTTTTAGGAAGAAGAATGATTTTTCAGGAACTTCCTACTCAGAATACTTAAGTGATTATTAGAATCTCCATTGTAACATGGCTATTATTCTAACACACGTCAAGAATTAGAGGTGAGCCTTCTTTTTTAAGAGGGTGTATGGATCTTCCTGAGTGCTGTCATCTAGAAATTTTCTATTTTTATGTCTAAAAAGGAAATAAGCATTCTCAAAGCCTTTATCCCCTTGAAGAATTGACAATAAAACTGTCAAAATAACCAAAATGTGACCACTTAAAGCAGGACTACAATATTTCTAACAACTGTATTTCCTAAAACCTCTGCTCTTCACAGTCAAAACAATGTTTTTGAGTGTAACTTTTTTTAACTTTTTTTGTCCATAATTATGATTAGTGAAGGTATTATGTAACTATTGAAAAGAAGGTATAAGTATTATGGATATTGTAGGATAAATATCAACTGAGAACTGTATGGGAAATGTTACAGTAGTAATGACTAGAATAATAAAATTTTAGTTATATTTTTACATAAGTATTACAAAGTTTCTCAAATGTCTTTTGATTTTAATAAATTGTTTAAATTTAGTTATCCAGGATTAGATCATTTTGTGATTTTGTAATACAGCTCACTCATATTTTTGTGTGTATCTCCCAAAAATAGAAATGCATCAGATCAAATGCATAATATATTTTGTGCTTGCCAATTTGAAAATCTATTCATCTGCAATACCATGTCTTGACATTTCACTAAGCTTGTAGCAAACCCATGAGGACACACGAAAAAGAAAGCTACTATTTTAGATGTTAGAAAATCACTCTTAAAAGTGACTTCATTTCATGAAATATAATATTATCTTCAAATCCCCTGGTTTTTATGACACTGAGTTTATTTTTGATTGAAGTAGCTACCAAAATGCTGTTCAGACTAGAATGTGGGTTTTTGTGTTATTATTCTGTGTGAAACTAGAACATAAGGTACACGAGGGAGAACATTCATTGTTCATGATTCTAATATCATCTTCTGATGATGGTAGTGTCCTGAGAGTCACTGAAAGCAGTTCAATTGATTTGGGTTGTATGAATTTATTTGGGAGTGCAGGATGTCTATAAATAATCCGTTGGAGCATGAACATTTTCTCCAAATGTCACCCCACCCCATATAAAGGAAAACAATGTGTAAATAAAAGGGCTAAAGCTTGCCTACATTTTTTAATGCCAACCCCTTACATATATTATCTTATTTACTTCTCATAAAAACTGAGAAATGGGTGCTATTCTTGACATTATCAGTTAAGAAACTGTTCTTCATAGATTTACCCAAAACTACACATGAAGGGAGAGATCGGAACAGTATTACACCATCCCTCATAGCCATCATTTCATTTCACAGAAGACAAACCACTTAGTTACCAGGTCTTACAGAAGCCTTTTTAATTTCTCAGATGTATTTGGGGAAATAGTAGAGTAGGAGTCATTAAAGAGCTATTGCTACACTAAGATAACAATTACAGAATATGTGACAGAATATGTCTGATGCAACTACTTTGAAAGTCAGGAGAGACTGGAGTCTTAAAACTTCCCAGTGAAGGGTTTACACAATAAATAGTGGCTAATTTCAGTCCATTTCAGCTCAAAGACCAGTAGTGGCTACCAACCTACCACCTGCTAACATCCTAGCAGGACGAATCTGGTCATTATTTAATACCACAAATATATATTTTTTAATGCTGAATATAGAAAAGGACTAAAAGGGTGAAAAATATATAAAAAGTTCTCTTTTTTTTATCCCACTGGATTGGGCAATGGTTTCTTGGAAATAACACCACAGGCAGAGATGATAAAAGAAAAATAGACAAATTGACTCATGAAAAATTTAAATTGTGTGTATCAAAAGTCACTATTAGTAGAGTGAAAAAGGCCGCCCAAAGAATGGAAGAGAATATTTTCAAATTATATATGGAATAGGAATTAAAAAAACTCAGTCCAACAATAGACAAATAACCCAACCAAGATGAACAAAGTCAAATAGATATTTCATCAATTAAGTATACAGATGGCAAATAAACACATGGCTAATAAACACATAAGGTTATCCAATATTACGATTAAATAGAGAAATACAAATTCTAATTACAAAATGATAACATCTCATCCCATTAGGATGACTGCTGTAAAAATATTGTGCAAAATACTGTAAAACTTATTTTACAGCAAAAAAAATAAAATCAGAAAATAATACCATGTTGGTAAAGGTGTGGAGAAACTGGAAATCATATACTTGGTACAAATACAAAATGGTACAGCTACTGTGGTAAACAATATGAAGATTAGTCAAAAATATTTAAGTGAACTTTAACATTTGACCCAGAAATTACACACTTTTGGGTATTTATCCAAAATAATTCAAAGTACAGTCTTGAAGAGATTTATATACCCACATTCATTTCAGCATTAATTGCAATAGCTAAAATGTAGGCACAACCCCATTGTCTTTCAATATATGAATAGATAGCCAGAAAATGGAGCAATTTAAATGCTTCCTGACAGAAGAATGGATAAGCAAAATATGATACACACAGCTCACTATTCAATCTTAAAAACAAAGTAAATCCTGACATAGACTAGCATAAATAAACTTTGTGCATATTATGCTAAGTGGAGCAAGCTAGTCATAAAAAGTCAATATATAAATAACTTATATGAATTACTGATTAATCAAAAACAGACAAAAATTAGAATAGGGCTTTCAGCCTCTACAGGAAGAGGGAAATTGAGCTACTGCTTAACAAGGATAGTGTTTCAGTTTTGTAAAACCATTTCTACACCCCTCTGAAGATGGATGGTATTATTATACAACATAGCAACATTGTTCAAAGTGGCACATTGAGAATATAGTTAATATTTACAAATTACAACTTAAAAATGTCTGAGGTGGTAATTTTTTATATGTATTTTACCACAATAAAAAAAGTTGTAAATATATATTTGAGGAAGAACTGATAGAGAAGTAATCTGAAATTTCTAGGGATAAAGTGCTAGAAACTCACATAAAAAAAGAAGGCTTATATTGAAAGTAGTGTTTGTATTAAATACTTCTAAGGCATTATTTTTGCCTATGTGTATATGAAAAATATGTAATATATACACTCAGCATGCATAGCTACTTGCAACAGACCTAAAATGTGCACATACTTTGTTGAAATAAAAAGATACAAGAAGAAGTTATTTTATCATCACAGGGCTAGAACTAAAAGAATAGTCTTAACTACTGCTAACCTTTACTGACCAGGCTCTGACTTTGTTTTGTTTTTTTTTTGTTTGTTTGTTTGTTTGTTTTTCTTCAAAGAACTTTGAAATCAGCTTCATTTGATATAAAAGCCAACTGGGCTGAAAATATCCACAGTGTTTTTGTGATTTTTAATCTTTTTTTAAGCTAACAGCCAAACAGGTCACAAAAATATTGTAAAGAGCCACCCAGAGGCAAAATTCTTATACCAATGCTGAAATATTCAGTGATTGCCCAGAAATTCAAATACCTGTATATTTCAAGCATTGTATTAGTAACTAAAAGGCAACACTATCTTACACCTTCATTCCCCACTTAGAATATTTAGGAAAATGTAGGTGACTACATTCCCCTTTATTAAATAGTCTTCTACACAGAGAACCAATCTTAAATTACCTCATTAAAAAGATTCAAAACTTAAAATTTCCTTGGAAATTTTATCTTTAATTATTTGCCATGTACGTGGGTCTCTCAAAGCATTGTTGTATGACCCACAGGAAATTTTACAATTTGGGAATTCATTGTTTATATCTTTCATTATATGCACTTTCTGAAAATTTTTAGAGCATCCTTTTGAGATTGTTTTCCCTTTCTCACTATTCTACTCATAATAGCCTGTTACTGCATCTTATTTTAATAATTTCAAGAGCTTCTACTTATTTTTTCACCTAAAAGTTAACATTAAATAATGAAGATAATTATGAAAAATAATGACACAATATCCACCTTATACTTGATTTTACCTATGATTTATGTATCCATCACATACATATGCATGCACACACACACACTATACACACACTCTTTTTTCCTACATTAAATTAAAAGTTATGAGGACAAAAATTAAACAATTTCTATATATTGTACTGCTTACAATCAATATAGCTAGGTGAATTATTGCATAAAGCAAAACTCTGTCATTAACAGCCCTAATAATAATAAAGGGGCAAATAAAATGATACAAAAGTGAAAGGCGTCTTAACAAAGCTTGACAATAATCAACTTGTCGTGTGTATCGTACTGTTACAGGCACCCCAGTGTGAGCTGGACCGCCTATCTGTGGGGCCTCACCGGTGCACTTAATTTTCAGTTGTACTCCAGGCACACACAAAAGGGTCAATAGTGGGTTTATTTACAAAAGGGAAAAAGAAAAGATAACAACAACAACTGGAATATCTTACTGGCTGGGCTGACTTGGAGCTCTGGTAACAAACTAACTATTAGCCCCGATTCACGCCGTCTGAATAGCCGTTTCCCAGCGAGAGATGAAATGGCACCCTATTTATCCCCAATGTCCCAGAATCCTTCTTAGCTCCACCTAGTTCTCTCCCTGGTACTGCTAGGAGTTGTAGTTTTCAATCACTGGAGTAGGGGGTAAAGTCCGGAAAGGTTAGGGGTAGGAGGTGGAGTTCATGTAACTCTGCAGCATTCCTTTAGGACATCCTTCCCCTTAACAAAGCAAGAACACAGAAAACTATAAAATTAGAAAAGAGCAAACTACTTGATTAAGAGAAGATATTTACAGTTCACACATGAAAAATGGGATTAATGTCTAATATATATAGCAGAACAATTAAAAAACAACCTTATCAAAAACAAATGGGCAGACGAACTAAATAGGCACTTCTCCAAAGAAGACATACAGATATCCAATATGCACATGAAAAAAGGCTTATCAGGCAAGGGTTTAAGTCTCAACACAAAGAAGCCACTGCAGCACCAGTTTGATCCCAGCCAGGGAGCTGACCCACATGGTGCAGCAGACCTCTGCTCTCTCCTGCTGCTCCCTTCAGCAGAGTATTTCAATAGATTCACCTGTTCTGCTTTCCACTGTCTCTGCTGAATCCTCTTACCAGCCCCCTGCACCTATGGCCTACACCCCAGCTCTTATATGGATAAATAAGTAAAATAAATCTTAAAAGAAAAATATATGCAAACAACATAAGTGCCCACCAACAGAGGATTGGATAAAGAAGATGTGAGATATATATGTATATGTATATATATACACACACAATGGAATGCTATACAGCTAAATAAAAAATGAAATATTTCCATTTGTAACAATATGGATAGAACTAAAGGTGATCATACTAAGCAAAATAAGCCAAAAAGAGGAAGACAAATACCATATGATTTCATTAAGATGTGGTATATAAAGAAACAAAGTAAATAAAGTAACAATTGCAAATCCTTAAACTCATAACAAGCAGTAGTTATCAGAGACGGAAAGTGGATGGGAAGTAGGAACAGTGAATAGAAGGGTGTATCCCTCACCACTCCCACAGCAGAGTTCTATACTATCCCCCACTATTCATACACAGATCCCCATTTATCATAGTGTAAGGCTACATTACTGAAACTTAAATAGTGTTATAAACCAATGATATCTCATTTTTAAAAGAAATGAGTTTCTTAATCCCTTTCTTTAGTTCATCATCCCATTCAGTCTAGATATACTGTAGAGCCAAGATTAATGGGAATCATGCTTGCCACTGTTTATGCAGCCCATGTTCTAGAGGGTCAACTTTATAGAATGACTTTTTTTTAAAATTTCATCAGGTTAATAACATATATTTGCAAATTTTAGTCATTTTTAAAAACACAAGTAATATTTTTTACTTGAGGTATTATTCTATTCACTAATGAGGTT
Source organism: Condylura cristata (assembly GCF_000260355.1). Lineage (NCBI taxonomy): Eukaryota > Metazoa > Chordata > Mammalia > Eulipotyphla > Talpidae > Condylura > Condylura cristata. The sequence continues at coordinate 19,940,443 of NW_004567110.1, forward strand.
AGCAAAAAAGAATTTTAGAAGTCACATATATGGCAATGGTGATATTATTGAAGGTGAAATGAAAAACTAAGCTGGAAATTGACTTACATGAAGATTTTAAGCTGAGCAGGTCCACTAATCACTGCATGGAGCATTTATCACATTAATACACTGTATTAAGAAACCTTTTAAAAAGCTTTTTCCCTCAGAAATGAGCTCATTTTTCTTAGTTCATCAACCTTGTTCCTGACATGGCCACTGATACTACAAAACACTATAAAATGCTACATAAGTTTTGGATTACTTAATGCAAGTAGAAATAATTTTTAAAGTATGTTTTCAAATATAAGAACATTTTCAAAGTCTCCTGCAGTCAGGTATGTAAGAACATTCAGGCCAAAGCTGAGGTTAGCTCTAATTTTTTGGTGTCCTCTGTATAGGTCTCGAAGAATGTTCAACAGATTAGTTCAAAGTAAATTTCATTAACTCCAAGCACATTTCAATTAATATAGGATTTTAAATTTATACTTTTACTTTTTTTTTTTAAAGATTTATTTATTTGTGCATACAGAACTGGGGTACAGGTTAGAGGCTCAGGGGTGGCGAGAGGCTTCACCAGAGACAGAGTGGGGAGCAGAACAGGCAGATCTACGAAGTACACTGCTGAGGGGAGCAGCGGGCGGGTCAGGAGAGGTCTGCCACACCATGTGGTCACCTCCGGGGCAGGCGGGAATCGAACTCATGTGGAAGTGGCTTTAGCTTCTCAGTACTGTGCTTTAACCCGCTGCGCCACCAGGGAGGGCCCTATACTTTTACTTTTAATTAATCCTCTGTTTTTATGCAATAAAGTGAATTTAAATAAACATTCAGATGGAATATTTGTTTGTACCCAAATGATAAGAAGTTATTTGTTACAAACAATATATTCAAGTAGCTGATTAAACATATATTTTTATTGAATTTTGTTGACATACAGCAACTTAATGAAATTTTGTTGTCATATTGGAAAAATATTGATGCTATTTCATTCAGCAACAACTCCCCCTCTTTAATAAGTATTTCCTATTTTTGAGGGGAGAGGGTTTCTACACAGCCACCATTCTAAGTCAATGTGATTTGAATAGAGCTGGCCTTAAATCATTCGCCAAGAATGTCACACAGCCTAGGATTAATTGACATGAGCATTCATAGCTCTGGAAGAATAATTCATTCAATATAGAATATATTAGAACAAACTGGTCTAATGAAGATTCACATTGATTATTTGTTACTTACTATGAAAAAATAATTCTTGCTCAGGGTTTTTTAAGCTGGAAAAATTTTTTCACCTGCAAATAACCTAGGCCTGGCATCCCTGAAGCAAGGTTTATTTCACCAAGTCCTGATTATGTAGTCACCATGCCATTTTGATGCAATTGAATTCAAATTCAGTTTGAAGACTGGATGTTGATTTTTTTTTTCCATGTCATAATTTTAATCATATCCTGCAAGTCACAATGACTATTTTACACATGGCTATTTAACCCAGAATTGATTCACTAGTAAACACCCCCTTCCTTGTGCATGTTAATTAGTTAAGAGTGGGAAAATTTATAACTTGGTCCAATAAGACGACATACAAGGAATTTTGATAAAATTTGGGTGAAACGATGTTCGCTCATATTGAACACACAGTACATCAATATGAACTTTGGATCTTTTATAGGTTTTTGACCACACAGAAGAAACTTAACTTTTAGGTGAATCTAACATAAGGAAGTAAAGGGAGAAAAATCAAAGAGAAGTAGTCAAAGCCACCATCAACTTAAGTGTGCCCACTAGTACATTTTTAAATTAAATGAACTGATAAGCTACATTTACCAGTTGATATTTCACCTAAGTATATCCAATTCAATTTAATACAGTTACCTATGTTCCTTCAGTTTTAAGTCGAGTTCTCTCACATTTACCTAATCAATATATGCCAGCTTTTGTCACTTGCAAGTGAGAGACATTTATGAGTAAATTAAATGATAGTTCAAACTATCATTCATACATAGCCTTAAACCTCCTAACTCAATGACAGGTAGGTAGATAGAGATAGAATTTTTAAACTTTTTGGTATACTGATTGTATTGTCTCCTTCTCTGAGAGGAAAAGGATATTTTCAAGTAATATAGAATTGTTATTCCTTGAGAATTTCTGAAAGTTCTTTTAAGATATGTTATTAAAAGCAACTATATCCACTTTTTCATTTTAATTTTAACAAGTTTTTTACTGAACCCCTGAGAAGTCATTTAATTAAATCACAAGAATAAAACATAATTTTAATATAGATCCAAAAAGACAAAACTAAATCTCTTCAGATCAATTTAAGGTATCTTTTATATTTTACATTTTATATATATTCAACTTTGCAACTCACAATGCTGTATCACAGGAGATGAAGCAGGGCTTCTTAGCAAAACAATTATTAGAAACTGAACATGATCAGTTTGTACAACTGTGGCCTTCTCATTTTTTTTCCCCTCAAAGGGTCTAAAGATAGTGGCTACTTTTGCTTGTTTTGTGATAGCAATGAGACTTAACCCGTAGGCCACTAGGGAGGTTACCACACAGAGAATTTTAAGACCAGAAAACATTTTTTTTTACTATCTACAATGATGCATACATATTATACATTTGCCCAAGTCCATAAAATGTGGAATTCCAAAAGCGAACCTTAATGTCACCTATTTCAGCTATGCAATGAAGTCTCTTCTACTGTAACAAATGTACCACTCTGGTATGGAATGCTGGTGGTGGAGGCTATATGTGTGGGGAGAAGAAAAAATGGGAAATCTTTGTACCTTCTATCATGTTTGGTGTAAGTCTAAAACTGCTCTAAAAACTGTTTACTTAAAAAAAATTAAATAGAATTTCTACTCACAACTATCATTTCTAGTATTTTTTAGATGATAAAATTAGGCCTTCAAAATATTTAAAATGCTACAAAGTTTTTCAAATGACACTGCAAAATTAACCCATATGTAATGTTGGTGACATTCATTAGTCCTGGTGTATCAATATCATAAAATCAAGGTCCCGTTGCCCATGAAATGTACAACATAATAACAGTGTATAATCAAAGTGACCACTTTAATAGTTCTAGAATGTTTCAGTTGCCAAGTAACCTAGGTAGCAATGAATCTATTGTCAAGAATAGTAGGGTGCCTTAAGATTTTACTCTACTTCCAAGCCAGTTCATTAGACTGAAATACTTTTATGGATCCTGACGGAGGGTCAGAGATGAAGGATGGATTTTCACAAAAAGCAGCAGTGCTAACTGGAGCATCAACATTCCTGTGTGATTTCTCTAAGCCACAATTCCCGCATAGGTAGGTAAGGTGGCTAAATTACAGCTACACAGGCAATAGGTTAGTTTCTGGGAGAGAAATTCTGAGGGGAACTGAATAATTTACAATGGATAACAAATGATTGCCTTTGTTCTGGAAGAAACTGTTGTATTTATTATATGGACAGTATACCTATATGCCCTTTGCTCCTGAAAGAAAACACTATATTTTTAAATTCATTTTTTAGATATCTATTTACATTATTGTTCATTTTACAACAGTGTTTACTTCTCCTCTCCCCCACCCATCAGATACTATATCTTTTAAGATGGTTTGATATACAGATTCTGGAAGAAGATACCGTGGAACATAGTCACTGCCTTACTTAAACAGTGAGTAGAAATGTTGGAGATAGCTGGAGAATTGTCGGTGAAATCCTTAAGCATCTTAATTTTTGTGTGCTTCAAGAAAAAAAAAAAAAACTATAATGATCCGAATGAAATTTTAAGAGAATATGTTAATAAACTTTACTCTTAGTTTATGTTTTTATTTTTCTTTTACTCAGTTGATATTTCTTTGATATTTTATTTGTCATAACTTCAGCATATCCCAGGGTTTGGGAATCGCTAATACTTATTTTAAATATTAAACTGCAAGCACTGAAGCTACTTGGCACGAGATACAAACTAGAAATTCAGAACAGCTACATTTGAACAAATGTTTGAGCACTCACATAGGTGAGAAATGACTATGATAGAAAATGAGTTGTTTTTCTTTCATTACCCAACAGGGCAAGTAGCCTTACAGTGGAATTTGTGTCTATCTGGAAAAAAAAAAAAAAAGGTCATAATGTATCATTATTTCTCGATGTAATCTCATAGAAACCTCAGAAATGGTTTCATTCTTCTCCCAAGCTGAACACATTAGTAGAATTTCCAACTAGGCAAAAAAAAGTTTATCACTGAAAAGTTTATCACTAAGTCCAAATTTGTGTTTTATTTTTAACAATGTCCTGTGACTATCCTGCATAACAGATTAGCTGAATTTCACTGCCAGAGTCAGAATTCCAAAAAGAAATCGTAAAGAAAAACAACCCAAAGAGATTGATTTTATTTACATTAAAGACACTTAAGAGTATCATCTTAGCTAATTGCTTAAAACATTTAATGCATTTTATATGGACTATAGCAGGACATGGAAACTTTTTAGCTGTTATTAACCATATCAAACATAAGTCTCTTGCCAAATGAAATCATTTGTAACCGGTCTGCAAAAGCCAGGAAAGAATCCAGCATTGATAAGCAAAGGAAAGTCTAACCTCAAAGAGAAATATCAAAGGAGACTTAGATAATTTTTTTATGAAAGAGAGTATCATCTTCCATTTTCTAGTTTTATGGCTTACTACTGATGATAGACAAAAGAAATCAGCTATCCAGATCACAAAATGTGATTCTAAAAGGAAAACATGTTTTTCTACTAATAGACAGTATTGAAGTCAAGATAACTTGTGATTTATTACAGAAAATATAATAACAGTGGGATTTTTAATTCTTATCCAAATTGTATAATTGAAAGGAAAAGTTAATTAAAATGCAGTATTTCCAAGAATTTATAAATTGCTTTAAAAAATTTTAAATACATATAAGAAAATAATGCCATGCTAATGACACTTCTTCCCCTTTCCTGTATTTTCTACTTCTGAACTTTAATATATTGATATGTATGTATGTCTCCATTACCAAGCCTTAAGATTTTTGAATGCAATGATAGTCTCTTTTAAAGAGGCAGGATAGGTTCACAGAAAAAAATAAACTAAAAGAGTTAAGAATCACAGGGACCACCATCCAGTCTGTCCACTATACAAAAGACCATCTAAAAATGTAATCATCACAGAGAAAGAAGGACAAGATAGGAGTCACTCAGGAAAGTTGAAATCATAGAAATCCAACCACTACATTAGAATTAGTCAGACATCCTAACTGCCTTGGTTTGTGTGTAAACATCAATGGACTTAAGAACCAACTTAAGTTAATTTAAGTTAAATTGATGACACAACTTTAAGAATGCTAATTCAGATGCAACTAATGTAATCACATACAGTAATTACAATTATTTCATGCTAATCAAGTATCTAAAGGTGAGTTAACAAGAGTTACTTTATCTGAAGATTAACTGTAGAAAACTCTCCCAGAATCCACGCCCTGTGACATGCAGGTATCTTGAATTTGGCCTTAGTAGGAGTATTTCCAACACAGAATTTGACAAATGCTACAAACCAAACCATTCCCCTCCTTCTCGTGACAGTTATTAAACTTTTATGAGTACACCACAGGTTATAATCCACAGAATCTGTTAGTTTCTTACAACTGTATCATCCCCCATAAAGCTTTTGAAAATTAAAGAGCTCTTAATAGTGGTACTTTTCTTCATGTCTAAAGATATTTTCTATATTTGACTTTAATTATAACTCATGCCTACTCAAATAAACTCTGAACCAAAATTTGACTTTATAAGAAAATGTTCAGAATAATTTATTAAAGGTTTAATTTTGACATATCACTGAAATACTAGAATAAATCGAGCCTTTTTGGTATCTTAATAAAGATAAAGCAGTTATTTGGCTTTTGAATACCAGAGACTGACAGCTGCTGTTATCCATATTATTCATCTCACTCTAACTAGCCTCTTCCTAATTAGTGTATGCTAAGGCCAGGTATTTTGTCCTGATTCTGAGTTTTGTCCACATCTTCCAGATTTTCCCCTCAATCTCAAGTGCATCCTTTTTATATCTTTTATTATGATACTTTTATTCCATTCATTCATGCATCTCTCCATAACCTCTTTAAGCCCTTTTTCTGTACCTCTATTTCTAAATGTGTGTTCATTCATTCTCAATGAAAGTTTTGAGATGATAGCTATTTTTGTTTAATTTGAATAATAATCTAAATTTCCTAATCTGAATAATAATTAGTTTTACTAGCACTTGTTCAGTAGAAAATCAGAAAAATTACTATCTCAAAATACACAATGACTTCAGTTGTAGTCATTGATCATTAATTTATATATTCAAAGCACAAATTAAGTATAAATTACATTAGTTGCCTGGCTCTGTATTTGGCACAGATGTTACTATTTTTACAGAATCATAATCCAGATTCATGTGCTTTTAAGTTACAGTCTGTCAAATGCTTTCTGGTGGTTACAGATGTAGCCAAAATAAGCATAAATACTGTGACTACCTCCACTGACATAAGAATATAGGGCAGTTTTTCTTATAATGGTTATAAGGAGAGAGATCATGAATTTTAGTGTGTTCATGTAATCCAGAATATAAATTCTATTACTAGCCAATACAATAAGATCCAAAAACGAAATATAAAAATGAAGATCAAAAGATAAATCAATCAAACTTACCAATTTAATGAGATCTCAGTAAATAAAATGATTATATTGGGGGTAAGTTTCAGTGCTATCAAACTATAGACAGCCACTGCAGCCACTGCAGCGGGAGTTCGATCCTTGGCCAAGGAGCTAATCTACATGATGCATCAAACCTCTCCTGTCTAGCAGGCTGCTCCCCTCAGCAGTATATTTCAGTGAACCTCACTGTTCTGCTCCCCGCTCTGTCTCTGGTTAATCTTCTCACACAGACCCCCACACCTCTGGCATATACCCTAGTCTTGTATTCATAAATCAATAAATCTTTTAAAATATATAGAGAGCTACAGAAAAGTAACACATTTTTAATTAATTTATATTAAAATTGTGACATGCCCAATCATACATTCTTAGTTTTTCCTTTTTTATTTTATACATTTTTTACATTATTATTCATTTTGTACATTTTTCATCTCAGTTGTAATCCCCATGGACTTCCCACCATCACTTCACCCATGTGCCATCACCATACGGGGGAGGAGAGGGGAACAAGATCAAAACGGGACTGGGAAGAGCGCATTCTTAGTTTTTTATGAAGATATTTAATCAACTACTGTATAGATTGCATTTTGATACCACATCTTACTATAAAACGCCATGTATTATGTACGAATAAGTCTCAGAATATCAGTGACAGAGTCGGGAGCAGAACAAGCAGATCAATGAAGCACATTGCTGAGGGGAGCGGCAGGTGAGACAGGGGAGGGCCAGGGATCGAACTTGCACTGAAGCAGCTGTGGCTGGCTTGCAGTGCTGCACTTTGGCCTGCTTCACCACCAGGGAGGGCCCTCAAATTTAATTTTTAACCCTGTACCTCTTAATGTATTCTTGGATGGGGTATTAATTTTTTTAAATTATGGATTATTAAAATATTATTTTGTTAGCACATTGCACATAAAATATATATAATTTCTGATAGAGTTCTGATGTCCATAGAAAGATCTTTGTGTAACTAGATTCTTTAGAGATTTTTTTAAAGAAGTGGTGCTGAGGCTCAATGTGAAAAGTTTTACTCTAGCATTCAGATATTGTTATAGAAATATATACATGCAACAGCTACTTTCATCACTTATTGAGCATAGGCTAGCACCTGCTAGATATGTGTAGCTATAGATATAGTGTGGCTGGTTTTTCTGAAAACATACTTTTTCCTCCTACTTACACAGCTCTTTAATTATCTCTGAAAGCCATAATCAAGATGTGGTCTTCTATTTTTCTATTCATAATTCACATGAATTTATGTTATATAGGTGATGACAAAATGAAGGGATGTCAGACTATGTTAAGTAGAACTTAAACCTATGAAAATGTCATTTTAATACAGTAGTGCAAGACCAACTGATTAGTGACAGTTTGTCACATTTGCATCATAAAGGTTTTCAGTGAAGTAAATGAAGACCTAAAAGCAATTATATGGAATGCAGTTCCATAAACAATAAGTCTCCACCCCTTATCAGTTATATATGTTACCTAAGCCTATAGTTAACCCATGATAAGCTGAAATAAGAAAATGATAAGTTGTACCTTCCTTATGCATATCAATAGCACAAGAATATAGATATTGTTAAATGCAATTTAACTTGCAGAGATTTACTTCTCAGTATTTAATAATCCCAATATGTTCTTGATTTTCTAGCCCATATAAACATTTACAAAGCTTTTAACCCAGAGTCCATGATTATTTGAGCTACCAGCATATTAAGAAGGGATCATCAAATATTTGCATTAATTAAGTGAAATTTAACCTCAAAGGCATTTAAATCCTAATTGACATTTTAACACGTATGATAATTAGAATGTCAAATAAATATATGTTTAGAGTTGGTAAACCAATTTTAAACAAAAAGAAAGTGTTTTAGAAACAATTGTAGCTCCTTAAAAAATAATGCATTCATTTGTATTTATTTATCTTTCCATTTCTTATTTTAAGAATGAGAAAAACATCACATGATCAAAGTCCAATTCCCAGTGACCTGAGGACTGGCATTGCATAATGCTATTGATTCCAGCCTCATCAAATTTCACTAAGTACCAATTTGACAATCCCAAATACTGTGTGCTTAAAGGCAAGCACTCTTTTACATTCAGGTTGTGAGAACAATGGCATTATGATTTGGAGGGAAAACACCCACTCTCCAAAGCCCTAAGTAATGCAGTTGAGCTCAGCAAACTGTCTAGGGGCTGGCTGAGGATGAGATTCCATTTGATAGCACATAAAGAAATGGTGACATAATTATCAGTGTTTCAAATACCGTAAGGAAACAATAATTATAGGGTAGGCTATTGATAAAGCAAATGAGAATAGCTTTATGAATTCCGATTGCTCAGGATGCTGCCACATAGTATACACAGAGATATATACCATGATTAAAAGTTTTCTATACTTAATTTGCTCAAATGTATTGAGTAAATAATGTGTTGGGAGGAAGTCAATGTTCTAGAACATACATATTTTGGCTGTATTAATGGTGCATTCTAATGAGAAAGTTGATTTTTCATGTTGTAGAAATACCATTGTATTTCAGGTTCCCCAAGCTAGAATGAAAGCATCATAAGGGTAAAAACTTTGTCTATTTGACTTACTGATATATCCTCAGTTCTTAGGCATTGCCTGGCACAACAATATTAAATGAAATATGTGCTGATGGATCACTAAATTTTTCATTATATTTTCAGTAGTTGATTTTTTTCCCTCTAGCATAACAGTCAGTATGAGAAAGGCATATTATAATATGAGGGATATTTAAGATGGGCTCATGTATAATAGTATAGATTATGCCTCTAAACATAGCTAGGTTTTCTAAAAACACATAACCCTAATCACAAAAGGATTCACTTTACAAGTGTGATGCAAAGGATATAGCTTCAAAGGCCGGAGAAGACAAAGTCAGGGATTCTCCTTAACTCCAAAGTCTCCAGAAGGAGCAGAGCTGTGTTAACACTTGACTTAGGCCCTTGAAACTAATTTTACTTCTAACTTCCGATATTCTTTTGTGCTGCCTTAAGACAACAAGGTTGAGATAATTTGTCACAGGCCTATCTGTTTCGACTACTCAGAGTAAGTCTATGAAGAAAGGGTTAAAGTAACTCAAATATTAACCAAGAAAATTGTAGACAGTGAATTCTTAGAATCAAAGAGCAAAACAAATATAAAACTAGCAAACTGAATCTAGTCACATATTTAGCATTAATTGTATCAGAGATAAAATCATCTCAACAGCAATGAGATAATTCAGATTGCTCTTTAATTAAATTTGTGAATAAATAGCCTCTCAGGTGCTGAATGCTGAATGTTTAAACATTGAAAGTTCCAATTATTCAAGAATCTTAGTGTAAATACCTCATAAGTATTATATTTAGTTAAATATCTTAAGATACATGTATTGAATGGGGGAAATATTAAAACGCAACATAAATGGGGGAAATATTAAAATGCAACTTATGTCAAAATACAATTTTACTGCAGTCATTATTAAACTTTGAGCAGAACTACAGAATTTTAGAGCTAGGAAGCACATTAGTAAGTATATTCCAAGTAACTATACAGGTTTCTTCATGTGTTAAGTCTGATCAACAGTAAGACTGACAAAAGTACTGAACTGTGGAAGGTTATGATATTAGTTCTTGTGTGGAGAGAAATGGTAGCGTATGCAACTAGTAAAGTATATTCCACAGCCAGCAAGGGGCAAGATTCATTTCATAGCTTTCATGTGTATACTGATCTTGGTCTAGTTCAACAATTCTTTGTTACAGATATGACTAAGACACAAAATAAGAGCTTCACGAAGTACATAGTACAAGGTAAGTGAGCAGCAGTAATGGACTTTAAATTTGGTATCCTAATATAATACTTTTTTCTTAGACTTGAATACGGCTTTAGTTGGAAAATTTAAATAGTGGATTTTTTTTATAAGTTCTGAACCTATACTTCCTTTGCCCATGAAAGTGTTCTCTAAATCAAGTGGAGACATGCTATCTTATTACTAAATTTACATAGAAACCAGTACACTCACCCCTATGAACCACTAAATGCTTTAATAGGCACTGAATGAGCGGGTAAAAGTGTAAAATAATGAAATAACATCTATATATGAAATAAAAGTCCAAAGATTATAGCTATATTTTATTTCTGTTAAGGTTTTGAATGTTTTACTACAAAAAAGAAAAGGTATTTTCATTCACAAGGAAGATGTTAAGGCATTTTATAAGTTTAATATCATGTTTTTCAATGATCTCTATGGTATTATCTCTATTTTTAAAATAGATCATATAATTTACATGAAAGCACTACACTCATAAAAAGGTATGCATATTTCTGGGGAAATTAAAACATTTACCACTTGCATTCTTATTTATTCAAGCTTAATTAATAGTAAAAAAAAGAAAAGTTTAGAAATTAAAGGTTGCCTTTGTGATATAGTCTCAAATTACATTGGAAGTCAGTGTACTTTATCAATTATAGTTTTGTTTTTCACATAATCAAATAATAAAAATAAGCATGCCGGAACACTGCCTGGTGGCACAATAAGTTAAAGCACAGCACTTGTGAAGCCATCCGCAGCCACTGCAACACAAGTTTGATTGCCAGCCAAGGAGGTGACCCACATGATGTGGAAGACCTCTCCTGATCCACCCACTGCTCCCCTCCACAGTGTACTTCAGTGTGCTGGTTCTACTCCCCACTCTGTCTCTTGTGAATCTTCTCAAACCCCCCCCCCCACAAACACCTCTGGCCTATACCCCA
>NW_004567110.1:19952017-19962605 GCF_000260355.1 Condylura cristata
AGTGTGCTGGTTCTACTCCCCACTCTGTCTCTTGTGAATCTTCTCAAACCCCCCCCCCACAAACACCTCTGGCCTATACCCCAGTTCTGTATGCATCTTTAAAAAAAAATAGGCATGCCTTCCTCGCATAATACAAGATCAACAAGTAACATCTAGGGCAATTAATTCTGCCTTCACATGAGATCGTAGCTATATCGTAGCTTTGTATGATTAATCAAGGAATGCATATCTTAGTTGGCCTTTGTGATGGCTGGTTAATAATGGAAATAATACTCTGAAAATTACAAGAGAGTGACTCCTGAACATGTTTGTTGTATGTATGCTTAAGGCAGTAAAGCTAGAAAGTATATAATCTGAAAAAAAAAAAAAGAGGCATAAAACAATTAGACATGAAAACCAAAAATGGTAAAATAGACTACACTTTTTCTGCCAAAGTTAATGCAGTATAGAATAACCTTGATTGATTGGAAAATTTAATATCAATGTACTTTATAAACTATTAGTATCTTTTTCAATTCATCAGCTAATAAACGAATCATAAAAATACACTTTCCCCTTTTTATATGCAGTTCCTTCATAACAAATGCCAGCAATTGCTCACAGTTTTTAATATATACTATAATATGCTGTTTTACTTAGCAATTTAATTATTATACTACTTTTTTAAATCTTTAACTGCATAAACATCATCATGATGGTTTCATCACCATATTATTTTTCATAAATATACTAGGATTTATTTAACTGATTGCTTTTATTACTTAAAGAGTACTATGATGATTGTGTATAAGAAATTTTGAGTATTCTGTGAAATATTTTATTTTCCTTAATAGATTTCCTTGAGTTGAAATTCCTGGTACCAGTAGAATAAGTGTTATACGCAATAATACATTGTAGTTTTTCTAGTAAACTACAAATATCTGCAACAATATCTACTTTCAGCAGCCATATACATTTTACTTTGTTCTGACATATACTGGGTGATACTTTTTAAAATTCTTTGATAATCTGAGAATGATAAAACTATATTTCATATCCCTCTCCTTTGTTTTCTCTTTCAGTCTAACCAACATACCACCCCAAAATTAATCTTCATTAATCATTGTTTTTATAAGGTAGTTTCTATACAAAATATGCAATAACTCTCTCTCACTTTCCAACTGAAGTTCCAACTCTATATATTCAAGTTAAATACTTTTACAATATGATCATAACTATTTTCATGCTTTATCTACTTATCTAGTTCCTAAAGTTATAACTTCACACTACTTTGACACCGATCTTCAATGTTCCTTCTATATACCCTGAAGAATTCCTCAAGTGTATGGAATGTTTACAGATTGCTTTTTTTTTTTTACTAAGCTGACTTCATAACATCACTACTTATATCTTTCCAAAGCAGCCTAATCTTAACTCTTGAAAATAGAACCAGCTAAATCATGTTGCTCCCACAATCTTTCCTATTTCTGAACATGAAAAATGCCACTGACAAAGTTGCTCAGATCATAAGCCCTCCTTCTAAATTCCCAGCAAGACTTTGGCCTATACCTATACCACATACTCCAGGTCACAGCATATGTCTCCATGGCCACTTCAAGCCTAGTGTAAGTCACCTCATTCCCTCTCTGAATAACCCTGCTGTCTATTAACTCAGGGTTGTCCAAATCCCATGCTTGATAGTATCCCTCCTATTCTACTCCTACTCCCCCCAGGTAATAGAAAAGTTTAAAGAAAATATAAGCTCAATCTCATCAATTCATTTTTCTATTCATGTTTCTATGCAGTTCAGTTTGTGCAGTAAATAAAAATTTTATATTCTGCCATTTTAAATTCATCATTAAAAGAGTATTATGGATTTATGCTATTCCCCTCAATAAAATCCTCCATGACTTACTCTTGCACATGGAAAAAATATAAAATCTTTAATCATGCTTTATTAGGCCATAAACAATCTGGCCTTGCCAGGCTGTCCAACTTCATGATGTGCTGCTCTCTGTCTCACATACTATGTTCCAGGTAAGTTAACTTCCTCTCAGCCCTTCAAAAATTCTAAGTTCTCTTTTGTAACAGATCTTCTACACATGCTATTTCTACATGAAAACATAAATCAAATCCCCTTTTGAGTGGTGACTACCCAATACTGTGGATATAATTTATGCCACTGAATTGTGCTCTTAAAATTGTTTACAATGGCATACCTCACATTATATATATTTTACTACAATAACCTTTATAAATGCATCTTTGAAAATTAACAAAAGGAGTATAACAGAAATTTAAATTAACTTTAAGCTTTAAAATTATTGAGTTTGCAGATTTTGTTCTTTGGAAGTTATTAAAACTTATAACCACAAAGAAGAGTATACATTTAGGAAAATAAATAATAGAAACAATGTAAGTAGTAACTAACCTCATAGTATAAAGGAGTGATATGGTTTCTTGCTGAAATAAAGTGAAATAAAATAAATTTTTAAAAATAATTGTACAGAATTTATGAAGTGATGAAAAAAAATGAAAATTTTAGCCAACACTAAACTATCTCATATGAAAGTTATTAGTGCCTTATGAGGCATAAAAGACAGGAATTGAAACCTCTATTTTGTACTTGAGGAAACACAGTAGGTAAATAACTATAAACACACATCATTCTATCCCTGGCATATAAAGCGCTGAGGAAAGAGCAAGTACTCTATGAATATTTTCGAATCAACAAAAATCCGGTGTCAAACAAATATAAACAATGTCGAGTCTTTAAGATAAAGAATAAACCACTAAGATTGAAGAAAGTGGACAGCTAGTTTAGGAGAGGAACTTCTCAGTGACTTATTCTTTAACTAAAAATCATAGATAAACAACAATCTGTCTTCCCTGGCTATCAGCTCTGCAAGTGCCCAGATGTGGTTTATTGCATCTTCCTGAATACAGCCCATTATGATATGCCACATCAGGCCACAAGTTGCTTTTGTATAATTATAAGATATATTTTCATTCCACTGTCTGTTTAGTTTTCTTCCATGATGTCCACCCTCACTGATCATGTCTTGCTGAATGCTCTACCCCTCCACCATGACCAGGTGCACTTCTGTTGTTATGTAGCTGAATTCTAGGGCTTGACACAGCAGAAACTAGATGGTATTTCTGTTTGCTTTAATTTCCAACAGCTAGAGTAGTGTCCATCAGGCAGTAGCTTCAAATTGTTGGGGAAAGGGATAGCTGGGGTTCAAATACATATAATGGAGGAAAATGTGTCTTTAAAGTTTATTTCTTCTCAAAATAGAGAGTATTAGATTCACCGAAGAAAGAAAAATTAGAAGTCACACTGTGCTTTTGGAAAGATGTTTTTATCTAGCAACAGTCTTGAGTCTTGGAGCCTTGATAAATGACTAAATAGGCCACAAAAGCAGTATTCATGCTAGACTGATAAAAAACAGAAGAAAACTTAAGCGACTTCTCGGTGCAAAAGAATTATATTTAAGCATAGTTAGCAGACTTGTTAATGTGAAATTAATTTCCTACTAAAGATCACTGGATGGAAAACAAAATCTCAAGAAGGCACACTAGAGCAAGTTTTACTCCCTGCTTGTTGTTGCCATGTGTAGCAGTGTGGTCTCCTAAAGGCAAAAATAGAAATGGAAAGGACTTGTAACCATAGAAACTGCATGTGGCAGTCAGGGAAAATGCACTTAAGATGTAAAAACACA
This sequence comes from Condylura cristata, assembly GCF_000260355.1. Classification (NCBI taxonomy): domain Eukaryota; kingdom Metazoa; phylum Chordata; class Mammalia; order Eulipotyphla; family Talpidae; genus Condylura; species Condylura cristata. Next base: position 19,955,719 of record NW_004567110.1, read on the forward strand.
AAGTGAATATACGGTGCATAGCAAAAACATATCCCTACTTGTCAAAATGAAGTATAAGAGTGAACACAGTTCACAATCATCTTTGAGAGTAATCCTAGTTCTTAAGGAGATACGTGCTAATAACAAAAATTTTAGTGGATAGACCCAAAGATCCAAGGGGGAAAAATATCTTTTCTAATTATAATCTTTGAGTATGCTGTTCAGGGATTAATGGAAAACATGTAGAACTAAAACATGTTACATTTCACTTAAAGGTGTATTACAGCTTTAACTAATGAATAGTGTTTCTTGATGATGTTTCTTCATGACCCAGCAAAAAAAGTCATGTTATACTTTATTTCCTAAAAAAAAAAAAAAAAAAGGGCTGATTTGTCCCTCAAATTTAATGAACAAAGAACTTGAATTATGAACAGGCTAGCAACAATACCAATAAAAGGATCAGGGATAGACTATGGGTTTGTTTGATAGGATAAAGGACATATTAGATTTTATAGAACCCATATGTCAAAAGTCCTTAGTATATGTTCACACTACATTTTCCATTATAGGCTTTATTAGAATAATATTTAAATGAAAAAAGACAGTAAACTCCATGGTAGTAGGAGTCATAACTGTTCATTATATTCCCATTGGATTATTATATCCTCAGTGACCAGCACTGTGCTTTGCATCAAGAGGGTAACTTAAATATTTGCTGAGTGACTAAAAGATGAAAAACCTTTAGAAAAAGGAAACAGGGATTATGATCAAATGAAGTGAGATTGTAAACCAGGGGAAAAGAAGGTAAGGAGAATAAAGACATTGGGATGGCATTAGAGTTTTATAATCAAGAAGGAACTTGACATACTTCCAAATGATGAGATCAGTTTTTCTGCTCCCCACAAAGTTTTTGCTAAAACTGTAGCATTCTGAAGTGGCTCTTAGATCACTTTTCTATATATGAAACTGTCTAGAAAGAATGAGAAGTCTACCAATTTTTTATTTTTGTACTGGCAAAGGAGAACGATACTGAGATTGCCCCCTCAAAAACATTTGTAAAACCAACTGTGTGAACAGAAATCATGTAAAACATTTCATAGTTTATAAGAAATGACTTTTCTCCATTGGACCTGTAAGAAGGAAAATAATCACATACAGTGTAAAGTAAAGACAGGAAACACTCTAGACAGTATTCAAGTGTGTCCTACCTTTGACCCTGAAATGCAGACTCAGGGACCAGCAAATCTGGCAACCAAGGTTGTGTGCTGTTCCTTGTGTAAGAAGACACAGATGACTTCTGTGATTTCTATTGAATAGGAATCGTTCATTACTATGTGCTAGTGAGTAATGTCAGTTTCTTTCCACCTCTCAATGGTAGTTTTATGGCATCTATCCAGTTCTTACTCTACTATTTTCTACTGAGTGTCTTAATGTATGCTGGTTGTGGGTGGTGTGTGTGTGTGTGTGTGTGTGTGTGTGTGTGTGTGTGTGTTAGAACAGTATCCAGACCTAATGGAAAGAAAGACAAGTCATTCTTGAACTTAAATGAAATTAACTATAATGCACTGTAGAACTGACACATAGAGAAGGGGTGGGAAGAAAGGTACTCATTCATTGATCCATCATAGTAGGTTAAAAGAGAAGGGTGGATACCCTTGATACATATCCACCACTTCTTCAGTAATGATTATTGCTGAGAACTTGTCTCCAGTCTCCCTTTCAACTAACAGTGGTCATATTTCTATATTCTGGACAATGAAATCTGAGTGAATCTACTGTAAACAAATGTTTGGTCAGATTAGTAATAGAAAAGAAGAATTTCAACATTTCCTTTTTCTTTTCCTCTATAGTGGAATTCAGACACAGTGTCAGGTGCTAAAGCTGCCACATTATGGCTCTGGCTTTGTTTTTTTATTGGACATATCAAGTCCTAACCACATGGATCATCAAATCTGATCTTCATTTAACAAGCTTTACAAAACTGCATATAAGTCCTGTCTCAGCTACCTGCGGAACATATGATCTTAGGAACTCTGTTTAACCTGATTCAAAGTCAATAAACTGTTAAAATTGTTCTTGTTTTACCTATAATAACATCAACCCCTTATTAAAATATTTTGTATTTAATAAAGAAGCATGCACTACAATCTGAAAAAATAAACTCATATCATCTGCAGCAACATAGATGCAACTATTATCCTATATGAAATGAGTCAGAAAAAGAGAAAAATACCAGGTGATTTTATTCATATGTGAAATACAGAGAAATCAAACAAAGACAAACTTTAAAAATGACACTTGATAGCTGACGATAGAACTGAATTATCAGAAAGGGAATGAGAGAGAGGAAGGGGGTAGGAAAGCTCAATGCACAATGGTGTTTTGGTGGTGGGAAAACTATAATGGCCATACCTGAAGAAAGAAACCTATAATGTAAAAAAAGCAAGAGTGTAAGATAATAGCATGTCATAAATTAATGAATAAATGTAAACAAGTTCAAGAAAAAGAAAAAGTAGTGCTCCTGCTCATTACAGCAAGGATGCTATAGAAGTACCAATTTCTGGTTGCTATGAATCATTACAGTCTAACAATCTGATGTGAACTTGATTATAAAGACATGGAAGTTAATAATCCCACACCTCCTCAGCTTCAACAGCTTCTCAATTTCAGACACATGTATAGAGCTTGGTGGTTCTGACAATGACTCCTGGATATTTATTTTTAGTTACTGCAAAGATTTTATATAGTTCCAACTCATGCTATCAATGCTGAGGAGGTGGTGGTAGAAACATACATTTACATGTAGTAAATGGAAGAATTGGTTGCTGTCATTTGTAACTCCCATAGGTTTCATAAGAAGGTAAGGGTAGAAAATAATAAGATGATAGACACCAAAAAGTGAATTTTAGGGAAAAAATGCATCTCTGAACTAAATTTTTCTTTTGGACTGAACCACTACATAATTTCCCTACTTTCAAAATCAGGGTAAAAGTGACAATCTAGACACTTACAGTAGTGGATGCTGGGCTTTTGGGTGTTTGGTAGATAATGTGCCAGCATTTAAAACAGGTTCTGTCATTACAAAGAACTGAAGATCAAACACATATTTATAAATACCTTAAAATACCAAATAATTATCCATGTTAAGGCTATTATACATAAATAATACAAAAGCCACTCACTGTTTTTCATGGACTCATTTGTTAGTCTTTATTTTTCATGACTATTCAATAAATTCATTAATTTTTAATGCATTGGATTTTACTTTTGCACTAACAAGTCTATTTCTTGGTATATCTTGGATGTGATAAGGAGAGTCTCTCTTAAAAGTTAAATGATGCTTCAAATTGTAGCTCACAGTTTGTTATAATCTGACCTTAGGTAAGTCAGTCCACCTTTCTGACTCTTATTAATCAGTAAGTCAGGGGCAATAACAATGCCCACAGCACAGGCATCCTATGTTAAATGAAATTGGTCACCTAAAGTATATAGTACATTTCCTGGTTGTATAAGCACTATTAAATCAAAAATATTATTACAGTGATAGATAAAGTTATACCAGTCAATCTATTAACCTCCAAAAAACTTTTAATAAATAAACAAAATATGATTCTAATTGCAATACACTCACTGTTCAGGAGATACTTACTTCAAGAAATCCATAACTTAGTTATAACCTTAGATATAGTTGACGACTATGTTAACAGCTAGAACTGGCCAACTGATTCTAAGAAAATTAGCAAAGGGCTTAACATTTTTTATTCACAGAAATGCTGGTTTACATCACTGTATTTTAAAAGTTTAGGAACCTCCCCTTCAAGTGTTGCTGCCACAGTACTCACTACCAAAATCTCATAGTCTCCACAATGAACTCCTTTCCACTTTGTTCTGGTCTCTTTCCCTCCTCCCCATCTGATACCTGCTTTCTATAGTCAGTTTTCAAGTTAGTCTTACAGTTTGGTTATCTGACCCTTTGTTTCCACGTAGAAGTTAGCACTATGTGATATCTGTCTTCCTCTTCCTGACTTGTTTTATTTAACATAATCCCTTACAGTTCTATCCCTGTTGCCTCAAATGGCAAGTGTTTATCTTTTTTGATAGCTGATAGTTATAGTAGTGGGTTTCTTGAAGTGGTATCATTTGATCTGGGCTTTAAAGAAAAAGTAGGATATTTATAAGTGGATGAGTCTAAGTACTTAGGAAGCTAGGAACAATATGTTCAAAGGCAAAAGACACATCATTTTCAGAGAAAATGTGCAATTCTGTTCAAGCATCAGGTAAAAGATGGAAAGCATTAAGTGAAAGAAAGGAGCTGATCTACTCAGAGAACTGGGATCCTGATAATTTATTTTTTATTGAGTAGTTTGAACATTTTGATTAGAAAACCAGTATTTAAAAGGTTTTTTAGTAACAAAGAAATAGGATACCTGGAAGGTCAGTAAAAAATTAGAGGAAAGCTGAACATGAAACTAAAAAAAAATCTTATGAAAATAAATAATCCTAGTAATTAGCTACACACATGTTTTTCAAGTTTTATAATTCTCAAATGAAAAAATTTATTTACATATTATGGCTTCTAAGAACATTATGAAAATAAAATATAAATATAATTAACTAGCTGAATTAGCAAAGCAGGTGGTGTGGAGGAGTGATTTAGACATGTCTTAAATACTAAACATAAATTAATCTATTTATATTATATCATTATCATTATTAAGCCAAAAATAACAGTATATGAAGGGTGTATTTTACAGATGTAAAAGATTTATGTAAGCAATCTAAAAAGTTGCAAAACCAAAGAATATATAGACTAATTTTGATCAAGAACTTTTGAGGAATTCTAAGAGAAAAAAATGAAATGAAAAGTTCAAACATAAATTAGTTTAAATGAAAAACACTCTATAAGGCTATTGAAAAGAGTAGTCATCGTCACCTTTAAAAAGAAAAAAATGGATTTATGATAAAATAAAATATTTTATAAATACACAAAGTATTATACCTGAAAATATTCACCAGCTAAATAGAACATCTTATTAAAACAACTTGGTTCCTATAAGGTATATTCGGTTAGACACAAGTTTTCATATTCTATCAGATACTCAATGACTGATTCTTAGGATAATTTTTAATGCTTTAAGAAACTCTTTTAAGGAAATATTTGCCAGTTTATGCTCTTAATAAAAACATACAAAAATCCTCATGTTCATCTTTATTATAAAAGATAAAGCACTTATGTCAAAATGCTAATACATTTTAAGAAAAATTTTCTAAAAGAAATTTAATTGCCCAAAAACATGTCTGGCAGGTTGATTTACTGGTTAATTTTCACTTACACATATATGCATTGTTTATTTATTTTCCTGTTCTACTAGAAATAAAACTAACATGTTTTGTGAGTTCTAGACACAGTTTATAAAATATCCAGAATTTGGTTTTTGCAAGTGATTATGTCTGGAAAAGAAAGATACTATAGATAAAATGATGCTCTGTCTGCAAAGAACAAGAAAGGGCCTTCTAGTGTCCTTTCATTGCTGTGGGAGGCAGCACAGAGGAGTTTGTTTGCCAGGGTTTGACACAGGGACGGGTGCCTGTGTGACCTTGTGAAAATTAACTGACATGTGTGACCTTGTGAAAATTAACTGACCTCTCTTTAATGCACTTAGAATAGTATCACAAATTCAGAATAAGGTGAGGAGGTCAACTAGTTGGTGCAGGATAAAAACTATACTTTAAGGGCTCTTCCTGGTATCACAACGGGTAGGACCCAACACTGCAAGCTAGTCCCGCCGCTTTAATGTGAGTTCGATTCAGAGCCCGGAGTTGACCCACATGGCACGGCAGACCTCTCCTGACCCACCCGCTGCTCCCCTCAGCGGTGTAATTAATTGATCTGCTTGTTCTATTCCCACTGTCTCTGGTGAATCCTCTCATCGCCCCTGCACCTCTGGCTTGTATCCCAGTTCTCTATGCAAATATAAATCAATCTTAAAAAAAAAAAAACTATACTTTCAGTGGCAGGTGAGGAATATATCCACAGACGTTGTCGTGAGAAACTGTACACCTGAAATTTATACAGTGATGTTAACCAGTGTTGCTTCCATAATAAATAAAAGCAAAAGAAAAATAAAAAAGCATAAAAAGAGGTAAGTCAGCACTATATTTTAGCTTTTATTATTTAAAAAAAATATTTGCTTTCTGTTATAGTATTGTTCTTCCCCTTGTGCCTCCCTGGTGGCACAAGGGTTTAAGTGTCAGCATTATCAAGCTGTCACCAGCACCAGGGGGCATGTGTGTATATGCCTATACACACATACACAATCAAGGTTCTCAAGGGGACAGGAACAACGTGTGCAAGTCAAGAGAGACCTGTCATTTTCAGGTTCAGTATAGTTTGATTCCATGAGATAATCAAATATGAGAGAGAACATGGTGGGAACAGAAAGGCAAAACTGGGTATATTGATCATGGACATTAGGGAGATACAGTTCTCAGTACACATCAATCTTGCTTTACTTCCCACGAAGGACACCACTAATTTACACTTTATTCCAAAAATAAGTAAAGGTATATATCAAACACCAGGTGAGTGGGTGACTCAGAAGCCACAATTTTTTTTATAATAAATAGAAACTAATTACAGGGTACAAGAATTTTAATCCATTAGAACACATAAAAGTAACAGGAAACAAATAGCTTTAATAAAAGACCAAATTGGATTAATGTAATAGTATGATTACAAAATGCTTTCAATATTTGCACTTCAGATAATAGCAAAAGATCAATCTAATGAGAAATATGAGGTGGTTTTAAAAAGAACACACCATTTGGGCCCTCCCTGGTGGCGCAGCGGGTTAAAGCACCGCACTGAGAATCTAAAGCCGCTTCCACATGAGTTCGATTCCCGCCTG
>NW_004567110.1:19963230-19964331 GCF_000260355.1 Condylura cristata
AAAAAAATAAGTAAAAGCCACCTACAAATTAAATTCATAATACAGATGATTGAAACATCTGCTAACTTTGTGACATCAGATGCCTCCATCAGATGTGGTCTTAGCTGGCAGGTAGCCCTGATCTTTCTCGGGTAAGAACCACAAAGTCTAACATCACATTAAATATTTACTCACACATTTTGAAAATTTTAAGACTAAATTTCTTAATGGACTTCAAAAAATTGAAACAATACAACAGACACATGTATTTGTGTAGGAAATATTTCCACAATTCTTTTCATTAAAACTGCACATTATGATGCATGAAGTTAAAATGTCAGTTAGTAAATAAAGATGAAAAGGAATGTGTAACAAAAAACTCTTCAGTTTGACTTGAATGCTGTAAGATTTCCAGTATAAAGGATGCTAACCAACAGATAAGGTCATTTTCTGGGCCAAACATACATTATTCAAGAGGATAGCACTAAGCAGATCATAGTGACCTCAAGGAAGCTAGAAAGTGCAGCCTTGCATAGCGCATTCCAAATGCAGGGGCAGTGAAAAAGTAACTATGATGTTTATTCTAGAGACATGTATTTCCCTTAACCTTTGGTGCACTACTCAATATTAAGGCTTCTGTTCTCTGGTAACTTCTTCAGATAACAAGATATAAAATATTTTAATAGCAGAGGAGGGCAATTGTGAGGCTGAAATTCAACAGGAGATTGGGGGATGCAATATGATGCAATAGGAAAAACAAGAATTTGAGGACACTACTGAGTTCTATGAAGCTCTTCCATTTAATGGGAGTATGACCTTGAAGGTGACTTGAACTAAGTAAGCAATCCCTAAAAAATGTCTGACAATGCCCTAAGTGTGTAGAAAAACTTAATTCAGTAAGATCTGGGTTCCATTGCTTACCAATATATCCCAAAAACTCAGTAACATTGGTTCTTTCAATTTATATGAAAATGCAAATGTAGAAATCTTAATTATGGAAGTAATTCTTGAAAATACAACCAAAGATCTAATAATTTTATATCCCTCTATGGTTATCATTGTTTCACTGAAGCTTGCTCATCCCTCATTGTCTTCTGTAGAATTACTTTTCATTAAGTACTT
>NW_004567110.1:19964626-20068095 GCF_000260355.1 Condylura cristata
AGTTTGTTCTTTTCTTTATAAATATCCTCCAATATTAGGGAAGAAGGTATTCCTATAGATTTCATTTTTTGCTCCTCTTCTTTTCTCCCCTGCTGCATGACTTCTTTTGTCAACATGGATTCATTTCAATAGCTCCAAAATCTGAGCTCCTATGATTAATCCAATTTTTTTGCAAATACATAAATTGCCATCAGGTGAGTAAACCAAACTGAATTCATTACCTTTACTGCCAAACCTAATTCTCTATAGCAATCAATCAAAGGAAAACCTCAAGTATTGCTTTTTTTTTTTCCAATTCTTCCCCCACAATATTCTATCAGCTATCATTATTGATTCCATTTTCTAAATTTGTATGGGATTTGTTCACCTTTCACCATTCTCACAGTTACCAGTCTAGTTTTAACTGTCATCAGTCATCTATTCTATTACAAACTCAAATCATAAGTCATCTCCAAGTCTTTCATAATCAAGCATGGGAGCTTTTGAGAACTTGAAATTTCATGGCAAGTCCAAGTTCAAAGATTCTGTAAATTTAAAATATATGCAACAGATTTTGAAGATAGAATATGAAAAGGCAAGTAAAAATTATAACATTAACATTAAAATTACTTATTAAAACCAAATCAAAATCAAAGTATATAGGATTAAATGAACAATTTAATTTTCCCTTTTTTTCTACTTTAAAACATGAAGATAGATGTGTAGCTTGTATTCTATTTTTACTAGATGGCATTCTCTAGCCCAATTATCCCTTTTCTTGCTTGACTCTCTAAGATACACACAGATTCATTGTGTCATTTCCTGCATTAATTTTCTCAAATAGGTTCTTAGTACTTTCAAGCAGGGATGCCTCATTGTGTAATTCTAGAATACAATGACAGTGATGCTAGTTCACTGATACAACTCTACCATTAAATGAAGCTTAAATTCTCTACCACAGCATGTTTCCTCTCAACTTATTTCACCATCTTTATCCCACATCACATCCTGCCCAAACACTGAACCTTGACCACTTTAGCCAAATTTGAATAGGACCTATTCAAACATTTCTATGACTACAGACCGTTTAATAAACTGTCTATAATCTTGAAAATATCCTTCTCTAAGCATCTGTTTAATTTCTAAGATGTAGGTGTGACCTCTACTCTCTGCAAGACGTTTCCTTTAAATCTTCTCCATGAAGAACTAGTTATTTCTCTTTGTTTTTAGTAGCATGTAACACAACTGTGTTTTATACTTATTACTTGAAAGAATCAGTATAAATATCTCCTATCAGTATATATCAATTGTTTAGGTTAGAAACTATGATTTATTTGCTAAGACCACATTGTTCTTAACTATATTCTAGTTTGTAGCAGAGTAATTATCCCCTTTAACAGAAAGATGCGTGGCCCCAGAGAAGATACTAGAATTCTAGCTTTACTCAAAAAACTATAATTTTTTTTAAATGAAAGAAAAATATAATCAGTTTTCTACTAATAATACAGATGGCAGCTCCCTTTTTTTTTTTCCCCAGTAAGTGTTTATATATAACTATTGCAATTCAGTCACTGACACCTCGGTTATACTTATTACAACTTATTACACAAGTTGTTCAAGCAGAATTCTATTGTACTCAATGATAGTCATCTGTGAGATTATTACTTATGTTGCCCATGTTGAACTCAATGGTGAGCTCAATGAACACCACTTGAGATACAGTTATACACTCATTGCACTCCTATAGAAACCAGTAGTAAACCAAGGTCAGCTCTGTTAGTAGAACTCAATTGTGAGCTCAAATAGCTTCAACTCTGTTATATTTATTGTACATGATGCTTGTGTAGAACCAAATGACCTCAATAGCCATGTACTTTATATCCCTCATCGTGCTCATGGAGGTCTCTTTTGGAGTCAACTATCGTCAGCGCTGCTCAAGTTACAGCACAATGTGCTTCGCATAACTCAATGATGTCCATTGCTCTCGGCTCTGTGGTGTTTATGACTCATGGTGCTCACACTGATCCCCATTCTGAGATAGAGAAACAGGGGCAGTCTGGGCAGGCAAATGGAAAACCAGGATAGGCCCGAATGGTGACCCCACCTGCCTGTTCTAAGGCAACAGAGCAGCCAAAATGTCCTCCTTGCAAGTGTGCACAGTGGCAAGAGATCTCAGGCTCCAGAACAACAAGCATGTGGTTTACTTAACAGGGGAAACATACTTCCTGAAAAGTAAGATCTCATTAATAGAAAAGAACACATGTACTAGAGATATTGTTTAAAAATTATTAAATTATGTTTAGTCAAAATGAGCATGATCTGTTAAAATAAATAGCTTCCATATTATCCTAAAATATGTTTTGCTGGAGAGTTCCTTGCTCCCAGGAACAGTGATAAATGATCTATCAACCAAAACTGTTCAACCTTGTTTCTGGCCTGGCCAGACTTATCTAAAGAGAGATGCAGGAGTGAGCAAAAGTGGAGCCCACACTATCTTTAAAAAATTACCAGTTGACTCAGATTTCATATGATTTACAAGAAAGCAGTTAATTTAACATAGCTACCTTTTAGATGGAGAAAGAGGGAGATGAATGTTATCTACCATGAAGTGGCTAAGTCAGAATGATTCAATTAGGACATGCAGCTGTCAGTTACTTAAAGATGGATTGTATACTCTCACATTTCCTACGAGCTTTTAGGTCCCTATCCTTATGATCTATTGCCAGTTTTTAAAGGACTTATTGGACAACAGAAAAGGCACTGAGAGACTAAATCAAATTTTACACCGTGAACTAAGTACCTTTACGTTAGAACTACAACTGGAGTTAAATACAATGGTCTAAGTTCCTATATGTGAAAATATAGGTTTTGCTAAATATAGGAAAATTCTAATTGTCATATCTGTTCCTTTATTGATTATAAAAGTTGGTAATATTTAATCAGCACTTTTTATATGCTAACTACTTTTTCTGAACATTTGATTTGGAAGGTTTATTTATAAAGGCAATTTTGCTCTCCACACACTCCTTTCCTTATAGCCTCCTTCTGCACAGATTTTAAGGTTTTTGGTTTAATTTGTTCCTTTGTTTTGTTTTTGTATATTCTGCATATGAGTGAAATCAACCAGTGTTTGTCTTTCTGAGGTATTTTACTTAGCACAATCCCCTCTAGTTCCATTCATGGCAAGATCATTGGATAGTTAGGCCATTTACTTAACATGCATTTAAAATTGTGCTACATGAACTTGAGTGTATATATCATTTAAATTTTTTTTTTGCATTTTGTATGGATATTCAGGTATGAAATTGCTTGATTATATGGTAGATTACTTTTGAATATTTTAATACCTTCATAGACTGTGTATTCAATTCCTTCCTCAGGTTTGGAAAGCTTTCCTCTATTATTTCTTCAAATAAGCTCTGTTTCCCACTTCTGGAATTCCTGTTATTCTGGAATTCCTGTGTTGCTGTCCCAACTGGAGCTGGATTGATCTGCAGGTGGTTCTTTTTTTTTTTTTTTTTTTCAAATCTTATTTTTCTCTCTTCTTTCATGTGGGTGTTTGTTTTTTTTGCTGTTTGATGTCACAAATTTAATCTCCATTGGTTGGTTCTGCTTCCATAGCTTGAGTTTTTGATCTCATTTATTGAGCTTTTAAAAACCTGATTCTATGTTATTTTATTTAAATTTTCAATTTTTAATTTCTGTCTGCTTTTTTTTTTTACTTCTGAGTTCATTGATCTGTTTTTCTGAACATCATTTATCATTTTGATAATCTTTACTGAATTCTCTTCTATCTCATTGACTAATTCTTCTGAGTTTTCATTTCTTTGATTTTTCTTTATTACAGCAATTAGGAAAATATAATCTTCCATGTCTTTGTGGTTGAATTATGGAGCGTTAGTTCTCTCCTTGTAATAGTATAGTTCCTTGAAATCTCAAGCTGCCACATGTCCTTATTTTTTGTCTGCCCATTTTGTTACTTTAAATTATATGTTCTAATTAAAGTGCCTATGGAAATAACTTACATGTTGACCTACTTTTACTTTTCACCTGGGGAGTGTTGTAGCTTGGCTTGCCTTTGCTGACCTCCATAGTTACTTAGATCTGTCTTTGCTGTTGTTGAGGGAATAGAGGAGACATCTGGAGCTGTCCAGTCACTGGGACAACTGGCTCCCATTTGTCACACCACTGTTATCTCTCCACCAGGAATTCCAGATCTGAGCTATGATGACTTTTGCATTGTCAATGTACTTTACAGGGCCAGTACTAGTCCTGAGGGGTGAGGAAAGGGACAGTGTAGTGTGTTTTGTCTTCTCATTTTCCTACCTATGAGGAGCACCCTAGATTCTCCAAATAGATTTTCCTCATTTCAAGAGTATGTGTGTCCCCGCTTTTTCAACTCTTCATCCTCAGGATCTCTGACTGAGCTAACATCCCTGGAATCCCTGTCACCTTCACCACAGTCTCCAGGTTTATCTCTCCACCCACCTCCTACTCAATGAAGCTGAACCTCCACATGTCTTCTCTTTGCAGCTTGTATTCATTATCAACATTCTACTGGTACTTTCATTTCATCCCAAGTTTTGGGACTTCCCAAAACTTGGGATGAAATGAAAGTACCAGTAGACTTTCTTTGTGTGATGTCCCTCTAGTTTAACTCTTAAACATTCCTCTTGAGTAGAAAGCCAGTAACTTCCTCCTTCACTACCTTGAATGTATTACTGCCAAGTACTTTTCACAGACTAAGACTTATATGTGTGTTATTTCACATGATTATCCATAACATATACATGTATAACTTCAGTTCTTAGATGTAAGCAATTTAAACTACTTCTGCCAAATTAATCAAAATATATATAATAAAATACTTTTGAATATTCTCAGATATAAATAAAACTGAAGGACTGCCAATATTGGAAACATAAATAGACCAACAACAGTCTAGGATCTCAGAATTCAGAAAGATATAATCTCCACACTTTCAAATGGTCTGCAAATGACATTATTCAATAACTATTACTGTTATAGTGCATGACCTCCAGTAATCCCCTTCATCCATTCATCACCCACTCTAGGGCTAAAGTCCTGGAGAGATACGATATACCAAATATATGCCATTCCTCTTTATGGAAGTTGTGAAGCAGTCAAGGAAAGGTCTACCCATTGATAGTCCTACATTTTACATAGGAAGTACCTATTTACCAAAACTTAGTATGGCAGGTGGGTAATTTCTGCAAACAAAAATTAAAGGTCTATTATAAAATTTATATGAATTTTAAGAAGCCAAAAACTAGAGTCCATTCCTTTGCTTTCCAGCACCCACATATACTCATCTCATACTTCCTGAAGTGCTCCCACCTGAAAAAGTCATCATTCTTCTGAAACTGAAAATTAATTCATTGTGTTCATCCTAATATTTTCAGTAGCTTGTAAAATGACTAAAAGATAATATTATGTAAGCATCATCAATTAAAAAAAAGTCATGATTTTCAGCCTATGTGTACTGTGAAAAAATAAGAATTTGTGTTTATCACTGCTTTAAGTTAGTCCATTCAGGATCGCCAAAGGCTATCACTCGATTCTGTCCTGAATTCTCCAAGGTCCTTCTAAAACTGTCTGGAAACTCTGTGTTATCAGAGAGGTTTTCCTTCCAATCATATTCAACTATATGTGATGACATATTTGTTTTCCACCAGAGAACAAGCTGCCAAATTCTCATCACAAAATACAAATGGCCTCCTGGGATGGGAAGAACACAGGGGACTATGGTGGGTGAAGTGGTGGTGGGAAGTCCACAGGGATTATAACTGAGATGAAAAAATGTACAAAATGAACAAAGACATAAAAATATATATACGAATTTTTAAAAATCACAAATGGCCATTCTACCATCTTATATCACATCTTGGTTAAATAAAGAATATAAAATTATCTGAATTTGCCTACTGTCTTTATCACTACATATAAGCTGTGGTATTTTTTTTTTTTTTTAGTGGCTCTTCTGATTCTGCAAAACAATAACAAAATTATGGTTCTGGTCTTTAAAAAATGGAGAACATAACTGAAAGTTTATCAGAGGCCCACAGAATTCATAGAACTGAAACCTTTGAGTTGACAATGGTCAGGAACTCATATCTTCTAGTATACATCCTAAGCATGGAGCTCGGTCTCTTCCTAGTTGCAATGCCTTACCACAGCTTCACAAGTTATTTTCAGAGCTCTTCAACTTCTCAAAAACCTTATTTAAAAATTGGAACCACTGACTCTTCAACATCTCACGACTGTTGAAAGCTCTACAAATTCTTTAGTCTTCAGCAACTGCTTTCCACTTTGTTTCTTGGAGTCTCATCCCTGCATGAGCAGTTAAGAAGCTGGTCTTGAGGAGAAATCACAAGCAAAGTGTTAGGTTCACTGTTCTCCAATTCCTCCCTCTTTGGATTATTAACATTTTTAAATCTGGTTGCTTTTCCCAGATCATCTTCAGAAAGTTTCAGAATTTAAGACTTTTAGTCTCTAGAAACAAAGATTTTTGATTTTCTGCCTGAGTCTAATCGATGGGCTTGTCTTTATTTTGTTGACTAGATTTTTAAAAATCACTTTTTATTGATATCTTCAAAATTAGCTGTTTTCTCAGGTTATCTATAATGTTTCCAACCTAAGTACTATTTGTTTACTTTTTGTCTGGAACTTTACTTTAAAAAATGAATTTGGAAATATTTTATATATTAAATTTGTCATATACTGGTAAGAGTTCACAGAGGTCCAGGGGAAAAAAAAAACTTTTCAAATGGATAACTGTTACAAAGGCCAAAGGTATACCCAGAGCATTTCAAATAATTAGATTGAAAAGCTTGATTCAGCAAATGCAGTTTACTGCTGCAAACCACATTTGACCTCCTTCAAGTTTAGAAATGATTTCCATTGCTTGTGACATTAGTATGATGCCTCTACAGCTTTTCATCAATGTAAGAGAACAAACCTTCAACCCTACAGATGATCTATTGTACATCGCTTTACAAACTTTAACAAATGCATATTATTACTGACTGCTTTACAACAGAACTTACTTATCTTTAGACCTGCCTCTGTCAATGAAAGCATTTCCCATTCTTAATATCTAGTGAGTACACTTTCCAACCTTGGTGACATACAACACCATGTCAAAATCACAAGCAAAAGAATACATATTTATACCTAAAATTTTTATCATTTTAAACAAATGTCACACAGTGAATATTCTATATGGAACATGGAAACTTAGGTAATCTTATTTTTCCCCATAAAATTATTCTGTCAGCATTACATAGATCTATTTATTTTCCTCATATAGAGAATTAGAGGCAAATTTAAAAACAGGTGAATAATGAAGAAGTAATTTTTCTTAATGTGAATCTATTTTAGCTTAGCTATTTCATTACAGTTCAAATTCCAACACACCACATGTGCCACATGGAAAGCTACATTATCTATTGGGAGAAAGAAACTAAGTAAAGTGGGTTGTTGGCTAACAGTAATTCTCTCCTATTTAATAATGGTCAGAAACTACCAAGGATGCCATCACCTGTACTCTAGTTTCCATTGGCCAAGCAAGAGTTTGATCCAGGTTAAGCTGATTCACTATTCCTATGGGAATTTAAAACTGCAATGAAGAAATGCATTCTACTGAAGTCACCGGAACTGATTGTCATCTGCATATAAGAAACAGCCCCTAAAATTCTACTATTATAATCCAAAAAAGAAATCCAAAACTCAGTTTTTAGCCCTCTTCATCTAATATTCCAATTTATTTTCAATAAAATCTTTCCTTTTTCCAAAGTTTTATTTGCAACCAATAGAAATGTAATTAAGATGTGGCAGCAGTATAGTAATAGGTAGCTATACTCTTTCATACAAGCATCGCTCCCTCATCAAAAGGCAGTGTAGTATGTAGTACAGTCAGAAAAGATTGATATTTCTGTGATCTAATCTGTTCTCTCCAGATTTATTTGAATGTGACTTTGAACGAGACAAAATTTTGTTTTCTTATCTGTAAAATTGACCAATCATTCCATCCATACACCTAATTGTTAGAATAAAATGATATGACATGACCAAAGTACCTCTTACTACTTCATAGCCAAGAGTCCTAGGTAAGTAAAAGTCTGAGAGAAAAAAGAATTCAGAGCTGGGGGCAAATCCAAAAATCACAGGCAGAGGGAGACTAAATGTTAGGGTTCTAGAGCCCATAAATGAATGAAACTTCTACAGTTCCTCTTTTGCAAGACTATGCATGTATTCATTTCTAAGAGTACTCTTTGCTTTTAAATAATATACAGTTTAATTTTTGTATGCTTTTATCATACAGAGACATTAGAAAACAAATGTTTAAGGACCCTCCCTGGTGGCGCAGCAGGTTAAAGCTCACTAAGAAGCTGAAGCCACTTCAGCATGAGTTCAATCCCCGCCCTAGAGGTGATCCACATGGCGCAGAAAACCTCTCCTGACCCACCCGCTGCTCCCTTCAGCAGTATACTTCATCATTTGGCCTGTTTTGCTCCCACTCTGTCTCTGGTGAATCCTCTTACCACCCCTACACCTATGGTCTGTACCCCAGTTCTGTATGCACAAATAAATCTTTGAAAAAAATGTTTAATACTGAATGGTAAGTATGAAAATCAAATTATATTAAATATGTTTTTACTATTTAAATTTATTCATTTCCTTAAGAAAAAAAAAATGATGGATACGTTTGAAAAAAAATATCTACAAGGATTATGGCATGATGAAATTGTACCAAGTAACAAAGAATTCCTTTAATAAGATATTAATAAAAAGAAAAACAGCTAATTACCCAGAAAATACAATAGTATAGACTGTTCCCCCCAAATATGAAAGATTTATGAAAAGATTTTAAACCATTAAAAATGTTTACTGAAGTAGACTTAAAAATAAGTCAATTTTTTTTAAGATTTATTTATTTATTCATATTGAACTGGGGTACCGGCCAGAGATTCGGAGGGTGAGAAGGTGGGTCAGGAGAGGTCTGCCTCGCCATGTGGATCTCCTCCGGGGCAGGTGGGGGTCAAACTCATTCGGAAGTGGCTTTAGCTTCTTAGTGCTGTGCTTTAACCCGCTGCGCCACCAGGGAGGGCCCAAAAATAAGTCATTTTTTTCACTTTATACTATAGTTAAAATTAAGAAAGCCTGACCCTTCATGGCGGCTCAACGTGTTAAAGCCCAGCACTGTGAAGATAGCAGCAGCCACTTCTGCACAAGTTAGATCCCAGGCCAGGGAGATGACCCACATGACATGGGAGACCTCTCCTATCTAACCTAGTGCTCCCCTCAGCATTGTACTTCATCATTCTGCCTGTCCTGCTCCCCACTTTGTCTTTGATGAATCTTCTTACTGCCCCACACCTCTGGCCTGTACCCTAGTTCTGTATGTATAAATAAATCAAAAATAACACAGATTAGATAGTATTAATAAAATATATATTATGATTTAATGAATCCAAAAAATGTTTCATTAACTACAATGAATGAGCTTTCTAATATTAGAGAAAAGCAACTATTTTTATAAAAGATATAGAGAAAAAGGGACCCCTCCTACATTGTTGGTGTGAATGCAAACTAGTACAACCATTATGGAATCTGTTTAGAGGTTCCTCAAACTGTTAAGAAAAAGGATGTCCTAAAGGAACTCTGCAACCCCCTACTCCAGCTTTCTGGACTTTACCCCCTACTCCAGTGATTGAAAACTACAACTCCCAGCAGTACCAGGGAGAGACCTGCGAGGACCCAAGGGCAGAGCTAGCAGGAATTCTGGGACACTGGGGAATAAATAGGGCATGATTGCGTCTCCTCCCTCTCTTTCTCTCGCTCGGGAAACAGCTCTCCAGACCGTGTGACTGGGTGTTTTCTGTCAGCCGAGACAATAAGGTGTTCCAGTTACTTTGTATCCCACTTTCTTTCCCTGGGTTGATTCCTATTCCTTTCCCCTTTTGTAAATAAACCTATTATTGACCCTTTTGTGTGTGTCTGCACTATAACTGAATTTTGAGCGCATCGGTGAGGCCCTACATACAGGCGGCCCAGTCCACTCAGGGCTATCCTGTATTTATCAAAGCATCATTTACAATAGGTAAGCTATGAGTCAAATGTCCAAAAATAGATGACAGGATCAAGAAGACATGGTGCATATACACAGTGGAACATTACTCAGCAATTAAAAAGATAAACTCATGCCATTCCCAGCAACATGGATGGAACAGGAAGGGATCATGTTCAATGAAATAAGCAAAAAAGAAAAAGGAAAATAAAGGATTTCACTCTTAGGAGGAATGCAGAGGATTCAAATAAGGGATCAGCGGAAGCAAAGTAATTATAGTAAAGTAAATATCAAAATCAACAGGCAACTATAAATCAGAGATATTCTGCAGTAGGGTAGAGGGGAGTAGAATCAAAACAGGGATGGGAAGAGCACAGGGACAATACACTTGAATTGGTGGTGGAAATTTCACAGCGACTATAAACAAGATGATAAAGTATACATTGTACAAAACGAAAAATGATATAAAGTGTATGTAATAAAAATTAATTTTAAAAATCATATGTGAACATTAGACACTTATCCTACTTTAATTTACTGAAGAGATAGAAGCATACAAAAGGATAACTGCAACACAAAGTATTGAGAGTTATAATGAAAGTGGAAGATGAAACAAAAACAGCAAAACCTTAGTGGAGGTCCGGGAGCACCACAGGGAAGACACTGAAGCCAATATTAAGTGAAAAACATGTGAAAAATCAAGAGAACAGTTCACTTTTAAGGAAGCCAAAATAGTATGTATCTGAAACCTAGAGCATTAAGAGATTGCCTGAGGAAAAAACAACAAGCAGACTGTGTTAAACAACAAACGCCAAATGGAACTGCTTGTAGTATGCTCCTGTTTACCAAACTGAGACTTAATTACACTTTAGGCTCTCCCAGAAGTCGATCTTCGGGGAGATCTGGTTTAAATGATTCATTCAGGAATTTCCATAGCGATACTAGCTAGAAATGTTCCCAATAGACTCCCTGCCATCACCTAAAGAAAAATAACCTTGTAAAAACCAACTCACAATTTTTGGTCAATATAACTTCCTGTTCCTTCTCCTTTTGTCTATATAATTGTTTAATTGTGTACAGCTCCTCAGAACCTTCCTTTCTGCTGTCTGACCCTATCTTCATCTAGTTTTTTGATTCATATCCTTTACTAGCCATTGTGATATTTTGGTAAACTAGTGAGCAAATGCGCTAACTGAATCCAATGAGCTGTTCTAAGAAATTAATCAAACCCAAGAAAGAGGGAACCTCTAATTTATAGTCTATTAGTCAGAAGCATAGGGGTTAAATTTGGCATCTAAAGCTCAGAAAGTCTTTGGTTCTGAGACATTTACCTGTGGAATATGATGCTATCAGTGAGGGGTTTCAGAATGGAATTGAATTCTCAGACACTTTGCCAGTGTAAGAGTATTGCTTGTCATGTGAGGTAGCCTTAACAGACATTCTGAAATTTGATCCAGGCACCCACAACACATGGGCATGCCATAAATTAATAAATATTCAACTTAAAAAACATATTTGAGGTAAAATACTGAGAGACTCTTACTATTAATTGATATTAAAAATTCTCAATGTAATATTTGAAAAATGATTTAGAATAGCTACAAAGACCTGAGAAGCCTAGGTTTTATGAAAGTAGCAGGGAAGAAAGTTAAATATTCCCTAAAAGCAATATAATACATTTAAATCTAGTACAAGCCAAAAGAATCCTGGATTAGAAATAGAGACTTTGGGTCTAGAATTTTTCTATTTTTGTTCTCATTTGCCTACTAGAACATGACTTAAAAATCTATAAGGAAAATGCTGATTAATGCACTTTCTATTCCCCTGACAAAATGTGGGAGCTTCTGAGAGAACAGTTACGAGCAGCAGCAATAAAATTCAGGATGTGATATTCTTATTATGTTACTAGCATTAACTTTTACTAAGGCCACGAAGTATCTGTATGTAAAGGTTCTGATCTGTATTTTAATATCCAGATCATCTAACAATATTAATAGAAAAGTAAATTCTACTTTTTGGATTTCTTGGCTAATGACAACCTAAAACCACTTATTTCCATGGGAAGCTTATACATATTCCTTAATTCACTTGAGAAAGTAACCTATTAGTGACTAAGGAATGAGATACAGGATTTTGTGTATTAACAAGAGTACCATCTTTTTTAGCTAAACAGCTGTTGTGGCTGCTTTAGCAGAGACCTGAAATAAGGTTGACTTCAACAAGACAGAATTTTATGTCTCTGTGGGTCTGAGTGCCCCATCACTAATGGGGTGCTTCCACTTGTCCAAAGCTCCAGTGCTTTTCCTTTTGCTCCACCAAATGATGAAGAATGTTGTTCTGTTTCATGCTTTGACAAGACACACACCACCTGCAAACACTCCAACCAATGACGAAGGGTAGAAAGCAGGAGGAGCATGTGTGATTTTGCTTGTCTCTTCTAGACCAGCTCAGAATCTCATGACCATAATGAGTTTCGAGAATGACAAGCAAATGTAGGTTGTACTATGAGTAGCCAGGAACCCAGTCAAAAACTGCAGATTCTCCTTTCTTAGAGGAGAATGGGTATCAAGAGCTATCCCATATCTGCTCACCCAGTGTGAAAATTCCGTGGAGAAAAAGGTGATAAACTTACACTAAGAAGTTTAATAATATGACACAGAAAAGCTTTCAACAGCTGGCAGTACATACCTATTAACAATTCCTTTCACTCACATACACTAAATAGAAGACAAAAATTATTTTTATAAGTAAACTTAAATCTAAATCTACGCAGACATTCTAATTATGAACGAGTTTCTTTTTAAATAGCTGTCATTTTTTTTCTTTTAACTATTATGGTTCAGTTTTTTCCTCCCATATCCTTCTGATTATTTGGAAAATCATTCACTAGGAAATAAAGTTTAGCATAAGATATAATTAAAACATAATTTTGAAGTTTTTTTTTTTAATGTAAAAAAAATTGCACCAGGCCCTCCCTGGTGGCGCAGTGGGTTAAAGCACTGCACTGAGAAACTAAAGCCACTTCCACATGAGTTCGATCCCCGCCCGCCCCGGAGGTGACCACATGGCGAGGCAGACCTCTCCTCACCCGCCCGCTGCTTCCCTTAGCAGTGTACTTCGGCCATCTGCCTGTTCTGTGCCCCACTCTGTCTCTGGTAAATCCTCTCACCCTCCGCATCTCTGGCCTGTACCCCAGTTCTGTATGAATAAATAAATAAATCTTTAAAAAAAAAAAAAGTGCACCAACTTGGAGTCCTTTTGTTAAGTGACAACTTCTACCCATAATATTCTTCCCAAAACCATCATTTTGCACCTTCCTGCATATATTTATATTTCTACTGCCTCTCACAACCCAATGCTCATCAAATTTCTATATTAATCTCAGTGATTCCTTTCAAGAGAAATAATGTCTAACACAATAATCCATTCTAAAGTACCAGTGAATCATATTGATTTTATTTCATATAACAACTGACAAGGAAATATAACACATGATCTGCTAAAGTGATTTAGAGGAACTAAGGAAAAGAGAGGAGAGATAATTTTCAAGCATTTCAGCCTTCTTAGTTGTCCTGAGTTCACATCTCACTGGTGATTATCAATGTCTTATATATAGTATTATTCTATATAGACTCAAAAGAGACATATAAACCACATAAACTCTCCAACTGAAAACTGAGCTTTATAAAAGTTGCAACGTTTGTCAATGATCTTTAAAAAATTACAATAAAAAAACACTGAATTATCTTTGCACCACTCAAGTTACTTTTATGTCATGTATGACTAGAGAATTTACTGAATCTTCAAAGACAGAACATATAACCATTGCTTATCTTACATGTAAAATACTCTTTTAAAAATCTATACTTTTACATTTTATTTTTGAAGCAAACTTAGGTTACAGCTATAAATATCATGTGGAGTGTTATTGGTCTAATTTAAAACTGAAATGTTTAATAACATAATTTTATCCCGGTATCTTTCAGTAGTAAGGCATTAAATCCTCGTGGAGGAAGCAGCCATGATATCCTCATGGATATATAATCATTATTCTGTATATAACATTATTTGTCCAAATAAAATAAGGAAAGTGATAAATTATGCCCTGCACAAAATGGGTCATTAGATTTGATTTGCATGAACACATAATGAGTAAACTACCATTTTTTAAATGCATTTTACTGTGTGAAGGAAGACAATTTAAGAGTGTGTTATGCATTGTACAATTTTCTATTTAGGGATTTTAAATAAATTTCAGCAGTAAAATGCATGCATATATGAAATGAAGTAGAAAACCACTTTGAAATAAAAACTATCTAAAGTGCTTGACACAGTTATCTCAATTATGTGGATTTTAGGTAAGATAAATTCTACTCTGTGTTGCCTGATGATTTCTTATAGCCTTAAGTTTATGATGTCTCCAAAAATAATCCTGAACAGCGAATTTTGATCATTTACCATTCTGCCTTGAATAATTCAATCCTGAAGATTATATGTTTCATATATTGAAGTAATTGAATTCATCTCACACTACCACATGAATCTGTAAAATCTGCGAATGGCAGCATAATTTTTATAAAAGAAACAGCATAAATTGGCTGAGAGTGCAGACCCTGAAGCCATACTTACTGATCTCATTTCCTAGCTCTGATTTATTGGCTATGTGACCTGTGTTGACTTACAACCTCTCGAGGTCCTATTTCTCTATTTGTAATGTTAAGATATACAGTTTTAAAGCTGAGATAAAATTATTTGATATAATAAAAAACCTACTTTATGTAAATACTATCTACTGTTTTCACTTTTGCTATTAAAACCAGAGTTCCCAACATTTCTAGAACATACATATATCTAGAATCAGGAAATCAGACACCAACCTTGAACAAAATCTCCTCACATACTTGGTGTTTTCCAAAGAAGTTACAAGGAAATCTATATATATATGTATATTTAGAATAAAGTAAGTAATATTATATAATATCTTGTTTGAATTGACTATTTAAAGAAATCTTATAATTAATTATCTTAAAAAACATCAAAGCAGTAAATCTGAATGCACTGGAATTTTCATGGTGCTGCTCTAAAAAAAGTTAATTTAAATCTGAATTCACAAAAAAAAAGTGTGTGCATAATTAATCTCCTTAAGGAAATATGTTTGATTGATAGGATTTAAAATAACCACAGAAAGGGGATCATTTTGTGAGTTGTACATACAGAGGAATGTTATTTGTCTTAAAATGACTTGGATAAAAGTAATTCTATATACTTTAACTTCTTGAGTTCAATTTTTCTTGAGGAGAATTTTTCAGGATATTTATTTTAAACATTATGAAAATTCTTTAATATATATTTTTTCATCCCATGGTGGGAAAAAAGTACTTTAATTCCTTAACTAATAAAAGATGACTGGATTTTATTTATATTTCTCCATCCTTTACTTACTGTCACCTAACAGTTTTTCCTCATGTAGGTAATAAATGGAAAATTTCCTAAAGATCTGACTTACCTAAGATTTTTTTCTAATCTCCAATATTGGTAGTCCTTAATTTGAGTTTATTAAAATATGTTTAAAAACATGGTCAAAATAATATTTTACATAATAAACTTCACATAATTAGACTTCTCCCTTCATAGTAATCCTGGTTTTATTAGATTGACCAATTAAATGTTTTATTTTTATAATTTTCATTATAAAAACAATATAATCAAATTACTTTAATAATTATAAAATAGACAAAAGAAAAAATCTTGCTCCAATATAATTAATTTTTCCCTATATTATTTTTATTTGCATATTTTACTTAACCATAATCATAGTGCATGTAAAATTTATATGCATAATTTTAATAACTATACAAAATCGCACTTACTTAAAATTGTATTTCAATAATTTTCATATGTATTGGACATTGCAATAGCTATTTCACAAAGAACTTCCTTAATTTATTTTCTCTAAACTAGTAAATAACACCCTTACTGCCTAAACCAGAAAGCTGAAATCTTTTCTGATTCCTCTCTTATTTACCTCCATACTTCACAAACCAATTCAATTATAAAACTGTAAATATTCTATTATCTCAGTAGTAAATAAAGTCACTTCTCTTCATCCATGCTATTGCCCTGATTCAGGCCACTATCTTCAGCATTGTGAATTATTCTAACAGACTCTTAACTATAAATCTTTGCTTTCTGTTTCATCTGTCTCAAATCAATTATGTTCTCTACTGCCAATATGATTCTTCTAAATAACAAATCTGAGCAGGATGTTTCATGCTTGAAATGCTTAGTCAAGCTTTCCGGTACTTCAGGGTAAAGTTTGAGCACTTTGTCACAAAAGGTCAGGCCTCATCTTTACCCTGATAACTGCCCTAGCCTCATTCCGTCATTCTACTACATTTACTGTGGGCTGTGGTCATAGTAAACTGTTTTTCCAGTTGTCAAAATGAGTCTTTATTATTCAATACATTTGCATATATTATTTTCTCCACCTGAATCACTTCCTTGCTCTCCTATTCATCCTTACTATCACAATCATGAATTATTTAAGATTAATTTGGGAACATAAGAGACACCTACTGAATGGGAGGAAATTTTTGCACACTGTACATCTGACAAGAGAATAACATCAAAAATTCAAAAATTTACAAAGGATGCATATAACTCCACAAAAACACATCAAACAACCCAATCCCAAATGGGCAGAAGAACTAAACACAGGTGTATTCAAAGAAGACATGCAGATGGGCAACAGTCATATGATAAGTGGCATATCATCACTTATCATGAGGAAAGTGTAAATCGGATACCATTCACACCTGTGAGAATGACTGGGGAAAACAGAAGTACTATCAAGGGTGTGGAGAAAAAGGAACCCTCTTCAACTATTGGTTGGAAAGTAGACTGGCCCATACAATGGAAAGAAATGTAGACAGACTAATTATATCTACCACATGATCCAGCAATTGCACTCCTAAGTATCAAAATAAAGAACACAAAGATACAAGTTTGAAAGGAAACCTACACTTTCATGTTTTCAGAAGCACTATTAACAACAGCCAAGACATAGAAACAACTTAATCACCTCAAAACAGATGAGTGAATCAAAAAAAAAATGTGGCACACACACACATACACACATATATATACACACATACATATATATACGCACACACACATATACATATACATATATGCACACATACAATGGAATACTACTCTGATTAAAAAGGATAAACTCGTGTCATTTTTAGCATCATGGATGAAATGAAAAGGGATTACCTTAATTAAAGAGAGTAAGAAGAAAGAACGATAAATACCAGATGGTTTCATGTATAAGTGAAATATTTATACAGAAGCCAACCAAAGAAGCCAAGAAAGAAAAACATTAAAACCAACCCTTAAAAACTGACCATACATCTGAGACATCTATAAAGGAAGGAGAATGGGTAAGGAGATGGGGAGAAGTGAGCATATTGGATTGTGATGGGGGACCATAGTGCTTTGGTAATGGGAAAACTATAGTGACCACAAGTGAAGGGATCACATAAGAAATATAACAGAGGCCTGAGAACATTCAATGAAGCCAATCCAAGTTTATTCTTATTAGTGAAAAAGACTTCTAAAAACCTCACTTCAGGCTCCTGCAAGTGATGCAGACTTCATTCTAGTAGCCCTACAATCTGTTAATTATAAGATGAATGTTTTACATGCTACATAAAGGTTAATCTTATAAGAACTACAAGTATTTAGATGAGTATGGAGCAGATAAAGGGTACAGCTGAATGGACTCCTTGCCTGAAAAGGTGGGATTCAAACTGATACTTGCAGGATAAAGAGGAAAATAAGTAAGAGTAACCAGGGCACTCCATGCAGGAAGTAAATGATAAAATCCAAATATAGAAATTTTCATCTTATTTCTGGGGGACAGAAAGCAAGTCACTTTTTGTTATATTTGTATTATGCTTGCTTAGATAATACACTCCTGACAAGAAAGCATTAACTAGTACATAATCAGTATGTTTAAGATCTAGATTAGATCACAAATATAATGAAAGAAATGGAGTTAAGAGATCTACTAATTTTATTATGTGTAACTACCATCCATCAATTATACACCACTCAATTACAGTGAAAACCAGATAAGAGAAAGAAATGCAACTGTCGGGCCCTCGTTGGTGGCACAACAGGTTAAAGCACAGAACTATGAAGCTCTTCACAGCCACTGCGCACAATTTGGATCCTGGCGAGGGAGTTGACCTACATGGCACAGCAGACCACTTCTGTCTCGCACACTGCTCCCCTCAGCGGTGTGTTTCAGTCAATCCACCTGTTCTGTTCCCCACTCCGTGTCTGGTGAATCCTCTCACTGCCCTCATCTCTGGTCTGTACCCCAGTTCTTGTATGCATAAATAAATAAATCTTTTTTTAAAAAAATGCAACTGTCTTGTTTGAATTACAAGGCTCGAAATTTAATTATCCTCTGGACTTTTTTTGATGTTACTGGTGAAAACTGAGAGAAGGTGATGTTCAGTAACTTTGCATGGAAAAATTGAAAAACAAAAAATTCTGTCATTCTGCTAATTCCTAGGGCATATAAAATAGCATTAGGGTCATATCGGTACCATTATCTAATATCTAAACTAAAAATTAAGTCATCATTTTTCATTTTTTCAAAAAATAGAAATACTTTATATGAGACTGTAATTTCAGTTAAACTATTCTGACTTCATAACATAGTCAAACACCTTGAGGACATGAATGACACATAACTCTCAAAACCTATAAAGTATATTATACCCATTAAGATAAAGGTTACAGTTTGCAGACTGCCTCTAGTAACATGCTCAAAGGTTACTATAGCAACTCTTTTATGCTAAGAAGAACTAGGGGACCTCACAACTCTCAGATGGTTAATATAAGGGAGCAGATAAAGCAAATGCAAAATCATCAGGACTTCCTCAATTGTTAGAATTACTCCTTTGCAGGTAGTCACTAAACATCTTTAATGTGCCAATTAGTCCAACTATAGGGTGTGATATGGCTACTGGAATTATTTTTCCTCTAGTGATGTAAATTAGATATCAGCTTTACTAATTTAATATAAAAAGTTATTATTCTTTTTCCCATTCATTTAGTTCCCATAGAGAATAGATCTAGCAAGATAATGTGACATTAAATTATTTTAAATTTTAATGACAAATTCTGAAGAAGCAAAAAAAAAAAAAAGCAAGGATTCTATATCAGCAGATATATCTGGTTCTAAATCCATGATCAAAATAAATCTACAAAAGTGATCCTATGCATATCATTCAAGTTATATTTTACAATGTCAGTAACAGTGTGTATATAAAACAAATGTGAGGTTTCACGATTTATGGGAAATACAGCGCTGGTTGGAATGTAGTGGGAACAACAGAGTCTACTTAATGCCATTTCACAATGAATTTCCAAATGGCACATTTATCTAGAATTATAACTTCTTTAAATAAGGAATATTAAAGTTGTACACTATATTATTCTGGGGAACATAATTTAGTAATTTATCTGTGCTGAAATCATTACCTGTTGATGCCTATTATGCAGTCCTTGCTAATACTAAATCCATAAAAAATTGTATATGCCTAGCTGACAATATGTTTCATATTGAATACATATATTTGGGCATTATAAATATATACAATAAGCATATTTATGTTATTTATATGTATATAACATGTCTTCACATGTGTATATAACATATGTGCACTGTAACTGTGCACATATGTTGCAGCTAGGCTAAAAAGCCTTCCTGAGAGCTCTCCAAGGTACTGACCTCACATTAACCATATCTACTTGTTTTTCTTCTGTATTCGTTACCAGATGCCTAGTTGTGATAAGGGTACCCAGGACTAACGATGCTCCACAGAGAAACCTTGCTGTCAGCACATTATTCCTACAGACAAAATACCAATGTGTCAGAGAACTGGATATCTCTGGCAGGTATCATTTTTGCAATAAGTCAACATAAAAACGTTTGTATCATTAGAACAACAGACGTATGATCAGCTATGTAAGCAAGAATTCAGTTTTGATCTCAAGAGGATAGGAAGTTGAAGTATTCTTCTAGAGGAAATAGGCTTTATGCTATAAACCACTTAACCCCATTCAATAAAAAGGATACCTTTTTCATATTTATGTTTCATTTGTGATTAAAACTTAATGCTTTAATTCATTAAATATTAAAAATTCATCAAAGAAGAGCAAACTAATTTCAACGTATATCATTGGGTGGAAATAAGCCTAAATTAAGTCCATCACAAAAAATGGATCAATTAAAAAAAAAGAAAAATATAGTCCATATACTCTAGAATAGCAAATTAAATCAAACACCTTCATACATCAGACCTAACAACAGGAAACACTGATGTGAATGAAAATATAAACCATTAATCTTTGAAAAATAGATCTATTCCCTTGCATATTTTTCAGTTTAGTGCATGCTTCTAGTGTCCTGCATATGGTAAAGACTTAACAGATATTTGTGATTCGGTAGTACTAAAAATGATATAACAGATGCCTGCTATTTTCCTACTGCCTAATAAATCTTCTCAGCATAATTCAATGATATTGACATACTGCTAAATTCTAACATCAATTAATCTGTTTGTGTTTCTCTGACTTTTGACTTTATCCTTACAAGAAATACTACTTGGATGTAGATCTACTGTGGTTTTAAGTGTGTATAATAGTACATGTAATGATGTCTCAAACTGCTTGAATATCAATTTAAATGAGATACATTAAAGAAGATCTGCATATTAGGCAAAAGAGGTTTTCAGGGTCCCCTTGAAATTAATATCGTATATTTTCTCCATTTCCAAAAAATATAGTTCTGCAATGAAAAGCCAGACTTTAAGGCAGTATTGTGAATGGGTAGCTGGTCCATGTTAAGAATTCAGTACAGTCCATAAAGTACATTTTTCCTGATGCAGCTGAACTACACTTATTTCCTGAGAGAATCTAAGAGGTCAATTTCATTATTGGAAAATTGAATCTAAAATAGAAGCACTATTATCAGAAGTCACTGCACTAAGTATTCATAGCATGATTCAGACTGCTTCCAACCCTCACAAATGAAGCAGAAGTTAGATGGTCTCCTCTATAACAGGACCATTAATATATACCCCATAGCAACTTACAAGGTCTACAGCAATACTAGAGTGACCAGTGTGCAAAGATTTCTTAAAGCATCCTTCATTGGCTCATGGAGATTTCCCCATCTATGAAGAGCATCTTGGAGGTTATAATGCTTTGATGTAATTTAAAGAGATGGGAAATGTCATGGAGACTTCCATTTTGCAGCATTCACACAAGGGCATATCATCATATATTACCCTAAGAAATGTTTATTTAAAAAAAAAAAAAGAGTTGACTTCTGGAGGTCTATGTGCAAATTCCAATATGCTACAACTCTGAGTGAGCTATCTCCAAGTACAGGTGATAGGTAAGACCTTCACACACTTACTATATCTGCACACTATGCCTTTAAGACCAAAGCTAATGGGTGATCAACTCTAAAACTGTAAGTGAATTACTATCCCTGTATTCAGTTTAGTAGTAACATGTGATAACACACTTCAAAACTAGGGGGGAAATAATTCAAATAACCTAATCATAGTAAGAAAAACAATAGTACTAATAGCTATCATTTCCAGAGTAGCCATTTAAATATACACTCTTTCATATATGGGTATCTTTTTCTCATATATTACAGATGATCAAGAGCTAAAGTTGTTCAAAATGATTTTTAAGCCAGGTCTCTTAAACCAGAGGTCTTTTTGTTAGCATGCAAGCAAGAGAATCCCAGAGACTCTCCCCCAAACTTGCACATTCTGAAGGGTTCTAGCCATCCTTGCATACAAAGGTAAGCAAACTCTTAATGGGAAAGAAATTTAATAGAAATAATCTGCACACAAAAAGAAAAGGATAGAGCTTCCCAAACAAATACCCAACACTATCTATTCCCTCATGGGTAAATGTCTAACCAAACAAGGTTAGTCTGAAGTGGGGCATCTGAGATCTGAAAGCTTGCTACAAGTTTAAGACACCCTCTGGCAGGGAACCATATGACAGGGATTCTGAAGCAGGCTCAGAAGGACATACCCTATGAAGAGAATAGCTGCCATTGTCAGCCTCCTCACTTGTTTCTCACTGTATATCTCTTCCAAATATCTTTTCAAAACTCTCCTCCACATCTTCCCCACAGTTCCATGGTGTAAGTAGGATGAGACTGCAGAAGCAAGGGCACTCTCCTTTGCTTCTTATCCTCAGCATCCCTGCTTTCCATGTCATATATATTCAACTGGTGGCTTGGTTCCATCATTAAGTGAGGAGGGGAAGATGGTACCTTCTTTTAGGGAGCTACCTCCAACATTTCCACTTTATCACTCAGTCATGAGTAATGCTTACAGTAACACTTGATTTTACAAAAGAACTAGATGTAGGGAAGGAAATAGAGAAGGAATAAAGAGGGAGAGGAGGGAAAGGGAAAGGAATAAAGAGGGGGAGAGGGAAGGAATGAAAGCAAAAATTCTGACTGCTGCAACAAAATTCTATGCATTTAAGTCAATATGAATAATATTTAGGTATATACCATAAAATATAGATTCTAACTGGGAAAAATAGGGTGACCCAGAAAATGAAACAGATATTTGATTGATAATGAGTTCACAGGCATTATAATGTTGAAATATTAGTCGTGTCCTAAGTGTCCTGAGAAAGGACTTGATTAAAACTTATTTAATCTCATTTATAAAACAACACTCAGAACTATGTCCTACTGACATGTTCATTTTGAAGATCCACAAATTGAAGCAAAGACACCTGAAAAACTTTGCAAGTTTGTAAGGCTACTGAGTAGCAGATCCAGAGTTTGAAGCAAAGAGGTTTAACAAGAATTGCAGTTCCCAATACTCGGAAAGCCATCATTGATTCTATAGCTGTCATATTTCCATTTGCTGAAGATTTTTTAAATGTTATTAGATATAAGAAGACACATGGCATTTGAAATGACCTTATTATTTCCAGTTGTCAGTAACATGTTTTTCACACCTTCAACAGAGAGTATCCTTGCTTTATTATCTAGTTACATATGTGTTTCCTATGCCAAGAATAATTTCAATGTCCAGGTAATACAAGTAATTTTTTTCTGGAGTTTACTTCATCTATTTTGTCCTTTGCACTAGGAATAATAGTAACATTTTCATAATACTATAGAGCTTCTAAAGTACTTCAAAAATTCAATCTTTCTTGCTTCTGAGAAAAAAAATAATACTATTAGACCATTTCAAAAATTTAGGAATTCAGGCTTAAAGGAGATAAGTAACTTAATATCACACAGTAAGAGATGAAATGGATTTTCAGTACAATAATTCTTACTTTGAAGTCATTATTTTTCTTACTATAGTTTATTCTATAATAGTTTATTTAATATTTTAATCAAATCCCTTTTAACAACAAAAGACATCTTCATTTCTGATAGTCTTCCAACTGATCCACTCACTGCCAGGCAAATATAGGGAAATATTTAAGTGATTCAACATATTCAAATCCAGGCTTGTAAATAATCACTCACTGTTTTGCCAGGGGTAGGGGGCAAATAAAGTACACAGTCTTGTACAAGAGAAGAAAATGCTAACTTCCTAGTCTTAGAAATAAAGAACCACATAAAAATTTCTGTAAGGGGACTGGCAAAACAAAAATTGCTGTCTATTCTTATCTGTTTCCACACATCCACATTCACAAGGCAAGAACTGCAGTGGAGATCCTGGGTATCCTGAATCCCAGAGTTTGTTTGTTTCCAGAAAACAGACATGGAGAATTATTTGCAGTGAGGTATTAGCTTCCACTTGACTAGGCATTAGCTTCCAGTTTAACAATGGTAGAGCTGATGGGACTTTGAAGTTGAGCTCTGCACAAGGGGTAGGGAGGGAGCGGACAAGCAGCAAAGGACCTTCAATTTCAGCCACTAAAATTAGTGACCTGACAACCTCAGACTGGATCAGACAAAACTTTGTGATGATTGTAAACTCTCCGCTTTTCTTCCTACCTACACTTCTTGCAGAGGGAGACTCTCATACTGAAAAGGGCTTTGAAAGTGTAATTTTAGCATACCACTGAACAACTTCAAAGGGAAACTTACTCCATTTATATTTTAAGAGCAAAACTTTAACAGAGTCAATTAAATGAATAAAGAAAAAAATGTCTCACTTTAGTGAGATCTGGAATGTGTGAAGGATATTGTCTTTAATATATATATATACATATATATATATGTTTTGCATAATAATTAGGCTTTTCTCTGTAAATTCCTTGAAATCACTTTCATTTTTTTCTTAAATCTTTCTTACTCTCAGAAATACAATAGTGTCATCTTTCTATCACCAAGGCTCGAAGGTTTAAATGTATCTTTAATTACTTTTTCTGGTGTTGTTATTATAATATATCTACCACCAATGCCTCTAAATTATATACCATATTGTAAATCTATACCCCTCAATAAAACATTCTTTCTAATATGATAGTGCATTATTATGCTATTTAAATATCTGATATTCCCCAAAAAAGGAGATTTCATATAATAATACTTTATGCAATTACTAAGACATTATCTGACAACTAAAGTCAACATCCTATCACAGATAACTATTAGAAAGATAGGCAAATGTTTGGGAATGCATGGCTATAAGTCATCCTTTTTGACTATTCAATAATAGCTGGATCCTCTTCCAATGATTACCAAGGAAAAATCCAAACTTACTAATACTCACAGATTAAGAAAATATGTGAAAATATCATACAATCTTTTTACCATATTTCTCTCTATATGGTTAATCAGCAGGCGACCTAATCAAACATACTCAAGATTGGAAGCAAGAGGTAACAAAAGAAATGGATGGGGATACTTGCAGGTAGGGATACTACATGGATTCTGGAACTCATGGCGTTGGTGCTATAGGCTTTCTTCACTAATAATCAGTCTAGTTTAACAGGGAAGTCCCCAGGAAAGGGAAGGTAGCAGCAGAGTGACTAACACATACCATTTCTGGAGCATATTTTTTTCTAATTACACAGTCCTCAATTTTAGTTTTCACCTTTCTTGTTGACCCTAGGAGTACCATCATTCTCTTAATAAAATGGTTCTGCTAAATCATTCTTGGTGTTTTGGTGTTTTTGTTTTTAAAGAAAACAACTCAAAATTCAAAGTTGTTTCCTTGATTTAGAGGGATTCTTTGCTTCTATTTGGCAGCAATGTCTGTGTTCTTAAATCCATTTTGTGAGCTTTTGATTTCTAGGGGGTATAAAACACTGCAAATTAGACAGCAAATTGCCACTTAGTGTGACACTTCAAATACATCCAACATCAAGCATTTAAAGATAAAAAGTAAGACAAGTACCTAAAATTATAGATAAAAAAGAATCATATATCATATAAAAGAGATAAAAGAAAGTTGTCATTATCTTCATAGTAACCATTTCTAAAGAGCCTAACTCAAAAAAAAGTTCAATACAAAATGTCACATTGTTATCAGGTGGAAGGAGGGGGATCCCAGGAACCCCAAACTTTACTGCTCTAAGTGGATTCTGCTATCTGCCATACTGAGACAAATTATACTCTATTATATGACACCTTCAATGGGAAGGAACATTAATACAATTAGTGTGCAACAAAGAAAAGGGAAAGAATAGATAAAATCGTTTTCTCACGAAACACCCAAAGTTACCCATCTCCTCATGGGTAGTTGAGTTGGCCCAAAATGGGGCCACTGAGGCCCAAAAACTTAAGTCATAAGACTAAAACACTTTCTGGGGAGTGGGGGGAACCATGGGAAAAGAGCAGAAGGGGCTAGGCAAGTCTAAAAGGAAAAGAACAAAAGCAAAACTCATGACAAATAAAGGCTACTATTAGCTTCCCCATGGATCTCTCATCCATGTCTCTGTCTCTTTTAAATGACTCCTTCCATGTCCCCCAACTCCTGGTACAAATCCAAGACTGAAACACAAGCATAGCTTCTTCACATGTCTCTGTTTTTCCAAGTACCTCCTCCAGTCTACTTCCTGAGTTCTCTCCTTCCTTCTCCCAATCTTCTCTAATTTATCCTCCCAGCTCAGCCCCACTCTTCTTAGGGTTGGGTAGGGAACCTGGAACCTCCCTGTCCCCTAGGAATTATGCTGTTAGAGCATGATACCCTTTAAGTAAAGGTTGCCAGAGGGAGTCAAGTCGATTTCACTCCTATAGCTTATCGTATTTCTAATAGAATACTGCAACTTTAAGACTTCATCCCCTATACTTTTTGAAAAATATAATAAAGTAGAAAATTACTATAGAAAAAGAGATATGTTACATAATTTAAAGAGAGTCTCTTTGGGGGAATAGACTATCATTTCTAGAAAAGTAATTTTTAAGCTAAATACTAGCTAAATAAATAACATTACAAAGTAACAACATGTGGGTATAAAGAAACAATCTATCCCTGTAAATAATCCAATAGTTAATTCTATAACACAGAAAAATACTTTAAAATGTATCATTTAATTTTGTCTTTCATGATGGAGAGGAATTTGACCATCCAAAATCATTTTTAGCTCACTGTATATATTCTAAATCTAGTAAGGTTAACCAAACACAAATTTAAGATTTTCACATGGTCAAAAAATTGTTGTAAACTCAGTTTAATTACATTTTTACATAATTCTTGATGCATATCAGAAACATATATTTTTAGGTCTGAGTATATGATTCTTCTTTAAGAAACTTCTTAAGTTTTATCTATGTTTAATACCAAGACACTAAAAATTTTCTCTAGAAATAAATTATTCTTTTCATCATGTTCCCTTCAATATTCTTCCAACTTGAATTTTATGGCTAATAAATTTGAAATTATGGCATAACCAATTAATTCCTCCAAATTTTTACCATAATCAATCTGGCACATTATCATTATCGTGGAAAAGACAAAACTCATAGTGTGATGATAGTATCTAGTAAAAGACACAAACAGAAATCAATAATCAATAATATTCAAAATAAAAATCATGAGCTTTTTGGGTTATTTCAGGATTTTTTATACTTTTCTTGCAGATAATTTTATTGAAGGAGCACCTCACTTATTCTATGCTATGGAAAACTTTTTCAGCAGATGTTTTCTATCTACTACTCTCAGACTAGATCTACTCAGGAGGACACATCTGTATTAAAAATTCATAAACTAACACTAGGTACATCCAGATTCATAAAAACATAGAATTAAGCAAATAAAATATTTGAGGAAAAAATAGTCTTGGAGGAACCAATATTTGAAATTCACTTCCTTCTACCATGTATTTGTTTAAATGGATGAGGGAGGCCAAAACTATAGGAGCTTCAGCAGTGATCATTGCAAATTTGTAAAAGCTTCAACTTTATCTCACTGTCTTCAGTGTAGTTTCTTTGTTTGTAAGGGTGTGCCCCAGAGAATTCTAGAGGAAACACTTCTCACTCATGCTCCTGACAGATAATCACAGGGAAGGAGAGGTTTGGGTTTCCAACTTATCAGATGAATTATCAATAAATATCAAAGGTTTTCTTAAGTATAGAAAACACCAATTTTACAGTCATGAAAGCTAGCGAAGCAGAGTGGAGAAAGAAGTGAAAGACAGAGGTCATAATTAAGGAGGGGTTAAGGAAAGACTGAATAGGTAACCTCCACCTATGCTGCTGACAGTCTCCTCAGTATGAGACTCTAAAGCCCTCAGTCACAAAGAGTAACTTTCTATTTTACTGTAGGAAGTGATAGAGAAAAACAGCTTATGCTCTCCACATAAACTCCTCTATATAATATTTGACATGATAAATTTAAAACCATAATAACAGTAAACCCCTATTTGCATTGCCATCTGCAAATTAAATGATTTATAATTATTACAGTTTCCTTACATAATTGACATTAGTAATCCTCAAGATAACACTCCTTACTCAGGGTTTTTGCAAAAATTATGACCAAATCCCCTTTGCAACATCCTCATGAGAAATAATCACCTCTAATGCTAAATTCCTCTGACACTTAGAAAAAAAAAAAAAAGAGCAATCTGAAATACCATTCTCAAACTGTTAGATGACTAAAAACATATATAAGTAAATTCAAAGGGACTTTCATAGGTTATTTGCTGCTTATATTTACTAAGTATTTATGTTAAGTATTCCTGGTGTGAGCTAAGTTGAGATCAATTTTTAAGTGAAACACTTATTTCTCTTTCTGAAAGGAAACGCACCCTGCATAGTATTGATGAATTTCAGCTCCGTGTCTTTGACCTAGAGAGATTCATTTATGTACATCTTTGCCAATTAATGTCAAGACTAGCATACTGACAGTTTACAAAATCTTGTACATATATATCTCCATGAGAAGTGTTTTTCTTTTATAGCTATAGTTCAGTAATAAGGGCTATATAATTTGCCACATCAAACCTCTTCTGGATCACAAAGGCTCTAGTATTCCCCTACACAAAATGTTTCCTAGAGGAACAGTGCTCTCCTGTGATCAAAGAAAGGAACTGCTTTCATCATAAAACAGGTAATTACCACCTTTTTATTGCCACTGCTTCACTTCCTGTTTTCTTATTAGCAGGATTAAATTCTACGTAAATTATGCCCATTAACTGTTTGAGGAAGTCTTTCTTTTTCCTTTCCAAAGTGAACAGGTTATTTTACTAATTTATTGTATTCACATAATTAGAATTGAAATTCTAGCACATGTTTAGAGTCATATGGTAGAAAATAGGCTGTGAAAAAAAAAACAAACCTTTCTAGAATTCATGACATAAAGTTTGCCAAATTGAAAGATACATTACTTGCAAAATTGTCCCATATAAACCAACAGGCTTGAGTAAAATTAGATCCTTGAATTCAAGTCAGTCAGCCCTGTTTTTATCAAAAAGTTAGAAAGATTTATGTAGACACTTCAGGAGAACACATTCTGAGGATATTTACCATATTAAATGCCCACAATTCACAAAACAGCAAGAGTACATATTCTCAAACAATTCCTATTGTCATGAAGAAATAGAGGTTTCGGCTTCCACCAATCATGCTTTATATTCATGAGGAGTTTTCTGATGTTTCTGTAAAACCACCATAATTTCCACTGACACATTTATCTAACCATTGATGTCATTTTGGTGAGGAGAGGAGGGCAGGTAGGAAACTTGTTCCCTGTGAGCACTGATCCAAAACGCACTGAAAACAGGTCTGTCAGCGCAGCCTTCTTGGGAGGAAAGAAGTCCAGTCACTCCATACTCAGACTCTGCCACCTAGATTAATGTCTTACAGAAAAGGCTAAAATGTGTTCCTCTGAAATTGTAGACACGTATCTGCCATATAAGACATTATGCAGGGTTTCTGAGAATCTCTTCTATCCATACCAAAATAGATGGAAAACTAGTTACTTTCTATATACATAATAGACATATCTATACCAACATAGGGGCTATAAATATTCATTTGATAAAGTTATATACCAGCTGTGGATGCTTGTGGATTCTTCTTACTGCAGCTGGACACAATCACAGCTGGCAGGACACTGGGTCAAACACTTGTCACACCCCTGCCAAAGCTCCTACTGACAGTACTAACAGCAATGAAGCAAGGGATTAATATCCAAAGAGATTAAAACTCTAGGGTGAAAGTAATCTCAGGGAGGCATATAAGAATCTGACTTGTGTATTCATATGTAGATCATGTTACTTGGGCAAAATAATCACCAATATGTAGGGAAAAAGCACAGATGCACAAATGTTCTCCAATAAAACCAATGCCCCATGGAAACAATTTGCCACCTAAGACTTTGAGAGGATAAAGGAAATTAATAATCTAAATTACAGCATATGAACTGTCAGGCAGTAAAATCTCAGGTATTGTTAGTGATAGTGAAATTAGGGGTGAGGATAATGAAGAGTGTGGGGGTAACAGCACAAAAAGTAAGTTATTTTCTCACTATAACAATATATTAGAAATTGTAAAAACAAAACAATAAAACCTGTAAAATGCTTTCCAGCAAAGAGAAATTCACCTGCTCAATCCTATATGTAATAGATAACTGATATTCTGGAATTAAAAGTCCACACCCACCATAACATACATCCACTCTACAGTCTGTGTATCAGCACCTGATGTGTGCAAACGCCTCATGAATGTAAACAATTATAACTCCACAGTACAGGGTTTGTCCCTGGTGGGAGTGTGGTCCATGTTTAGCCAAAAAAAAACCTATCCTAAAGTTTGAACTGAAATTCTTTTAGAGATAAATGGAAATGTTAGAAACTTCTATGCCACTACCATAAACAACAACATAACATATTAAGGAAAGTAAAACCAATCAGATACAACATGATGCGCACATGTCCACACATATATCTGTGTATGTCCACACATATATCTGTGTATGTATATCTGTGTATATATGTGTGTGTGTGTATGTATGTACCACAACGCACCCAAACTGAACAGTCACAATTCCCAAATTGCCATAGTAGTTATAAGTTTACACTTCCCACATTCTTAAAACCTAATATAGTGTTTTAGGATGTAATCCCTTTACCCATTTAGTGATAATTAGGAAATTTCTTTTCCATGTAGACATATAAGTATTTAATGAATGAGTGGTAGAAGAGAAAAGAAAGAAAGAAAAGTAAGTTATCTGTTTGTTAAGCATTTCCTATGCTGGATTCATATCAAACAAAACTTGTTACCTGCTTTAAACCTGGAACTAGATATTACTTGGGAAAACAAGGAAACCCATGCACAAGAGCAGCATGATATGGTATGTGAGAAGGTTTTAAAGTCATTCTTTCATGTTAGAGTCAGAGCTGAAATAAAAACACTGTGCTTATTGTCCTCCAGGATCCTGGAGATACTCTCAATTCAAAAACTCAGAGATAAAGAGCAAGGGGTTGAGATTAAATTAGCAGGATGAATACCTTTCTGTGCCACACTCTTTGTGCTACAAGGACCCTTGTCAGCAAAAAAAGTTGTGACTCTTTTTATTAGAAAAAATCAATTTTTATTTTCATCCCCACCCAGGAGTAAGGCAAGAATTTAAAATTGCAAAAATTGAAAATCTTACAGAAATTAAATTCTAAAAATCTGGCAGACAACTTAGTACCTATAGGTAACAATATAGACATGTACTATAAAATATGTGTAAGCATAGATCCAATGTTAAGTGTTCTTATCACAAAATACACACATACACATATACAAACAAAAAAAACACATAGGAAAACTTTGGGGATGGTGTATATGTTTCATATATTAATTGCAGTGATAGTATCAAAGTTATAACTGTATCTCTAATTCAACACAATGTAAACAGTAAATGTATGAAATGTTTTGGATCTCCATTATATGTCATTATAAAGCTAAAAAAATCAATAAAAGAGCTAAAAGATAAGATATAGGTCAATGAATATGTTTATAGAAATGAGTCCCTCTTCCTACATATTCATAGAACTGAATAAATATTTGTAGGAGAGCCACTGACAGAGAAGATTAGAGAATTGAGAATACAGAATTTC
Organism: Condylura cristata; assembly: GCF_000260355.1. Taxonomy (NCBI): domain Eukaryota; kingdom Metazoa; phylum Chordata; class Mammalia; order Eulipotyphla; family Talpidae; genus Condylura; species Condylura cristata. Next base: position 19,996,284 of record NW_004567110.1, read on the forward strand.
AGAAACCACTGTCTCTAGATGGTTGTTGCTAAAAAATTCTGTTAGAACCGATCAATAATTACTATAGTGATTTCTAGCAATATTTCAGAATGAACCACAAAAGTAACAGTGATTAGGTTTGTGAGAAAGGATACATGGAAAGTCTGATAGCATACATTCAAGGTAATGATTGAAATATGAAAACAACAGGTATATCCACAGCTCATGAACACCGGAGTGCTGCGTATTTGTTAAGTATTTTTTAAGTATCTGTGGCCTCATAGAATTCTTTAGAAAACTATTTTAAAAAATAATGAGGTCTGGGCCCTCCCTGATGGCGCAGCGGATTAAAACATAGCACTAAGAAGCTAAAGCCATTTCAGCATGAGTTCTGCCTGCCTGGAGGAGATCCCACATGGCACAGCAGACCTCTCCTGACCCACCCGCTGCTCCCCTCAGCAGTGTACTTCGACAACCTGCCTCTGCTGCTCCTCACTCTGTCTCTGGTGAATCATCTCACTGCCTCTGCTCCTCTAGCCTGTACCCCAGTTCTGTATGCATAAATATTTTAAAAAAATAATGAGGTCTATGGACAATAGTCATGCCAATGACCAAAGCAAGGCCAACCCCCAAACTCTCCTGACATCCAGTTTCCTGGTCCTTCTTCCATCTTGTCTTCTTCAAAGTCTTGAAAGGAAGAATACAAAACTGGGAAGAGGAATAGGTGAGTCCATTGGTAAGTGGCTTCTGGTCCCAAAATACACCACCAGTAAATGCAAAGCTATCTTAAGTGGAAGGGAATTACCATTTACTGGACATGCATAGTGCACCAGGGCTCACACAAATTATTTCATTTTACTCTGTGTTAATACTGACCAAAAAGGCAATATGTGATGGTATTGTTATTGGTCTGTATTCTTCAGAGTGCAAATGTACTTTCCATTGACATTTCACAAGAAAATATTTTATACACCTGGATTTCAGTAATCTATTTGTTTTCATTTGATTATTCCTTCTTTGTTAAAAATTGTTAACTGGAGAGAAAAACAATGAGAATTCAGTAAAATATACTTCCTAATAGCCAAGCAGCAAATTAATATGTACTAAAATTTGTTCATAATTCTAAATATTTCTTCCATATAAACATCTTTGCATAAAATATTAACAAATTCTATACATATTTCCCATTTAAATTAGTGTTTTCAAGGTTTGCAATAAATGATTACTAACACTAGCAATACTGGAATTGTTAAATTTAAAATATCCCTATTTCTCACATAAAAAATACGTTTTAATAGGCCAAAGGAGTCACACACCGATTTGATTTATACCTACTGCCAATAACAATTGTCACTTTGTTTGTTCTCTACAACTTTTCTGTTGATTTGATTTCCTTTTCAATTATATTTGTACAGAAGCTACCATGATCAAATTTAGAGTTTCTTGACCAAATGTCAGGAAAGAAACAATAAAATTCTCTTTCATTCTCTTTCTTCCTCCACAACTGAGGAGATATGCAAGGATATTTCCTTGCAGACAGCTGCTAAATTTATATTTATGTCCTTCCTGTATTTTGTCTCTTGGCTACTAAAATGCACTGTTTATATGTTTCAGCATTCTCTGGGTAGAATCTGATGTAATTTCTGGCAGATGCTTTGAGAGGGTTCCAGGCTGTTGGATACTGGCACTAGGGGCTTGGGAGTAAGTCAAGCAGATCTTTCATAATAAGGGATTGTTGAAAGGTGCTTTATACACTTCACAACAGTTATGGAGCTGTTCTGTGGCATATCCTGCTTATCCTTGGTGTCTCAACCATTCTTTCATCTGCAACTGAGTCTCCTACTGAACCTTCCTAATCCTAAAAGCATACTAAATTCCTAGTAACCCGGTAATTATTGGCAGCCTGACGATTACTCAAGCAAGGCTGCCACTGAGTCATAACCATGTATCAAAAGCACAGGGAAAAGATTTTTGAAAAGAGTAGTCACAACATTTCCCTAAAATGCTTCACATTTCTATTGTATTTTGATTGCTATATGTTATTCAATATTTTTGCCATGCATTGATTTTTATTTGTTATGCATTGGCTGATATCTTCCCATGTCTTTTATTTTCTAGTCAGTAAAATACATTGTTCTCCAGAGCTTCTCTCCCTAAAATTATGTGGAAGGTAGGAGAAATAAAGCGATTACAGTTTTCTTGGGTTTAAGAAACATCACTTGGAAAACGGATCACTGTTATTTAACTTTCTGAAATAACTTATGACTTGCTATTGGATAAAAAACTATAGAACTATAGAAGAACATTATGCAGTACCAAAATGTTACTGTTATCACTTCCTATCCCAAAGAAAATAACTAACAATTCTCACAATCTTTTCAGATAATTGGTATTAAACTTGTTTTTCAGCAAAGTTTCTGAAGAGACAAACCATCTTAATCTTCTCATTATAACTTCATTCATTAGCATCATGTTGAGTGCTAAATGAAATAAATCATACCATAAAACTGCTCATTTTATAAATAACTAAAGTTTATCTTAAGTTTTCAAATCTACAGCATATTTAAGTCTTTGGAGAAAAACAGAATGAAATTATTATTTTTTTTAATTGATAGCATGAACCAGTAAGTTGAAACCATTTAGCTAGAACTCCAAATTATCATTCTTATCTCTTGTTATAAGTTAGCCTTTTAGCAAATTATTACAACCATGTATAAAGCCATAAAATATAAAATTTAACTAGACTCCCAAGATTCAAACAGGCAAGCCAATACAGCCTAATTATCCTGGCCACCAGTCAGTGTTAATTCATACAACGTAATTGCATTCATAATTTTGAACAAATTTATAAGGTAAATGTTACAAATCATAATATTTTCCCACTTAAAATTTACAAATAAACTCATTATAACTTTCCTACATGATATAATCATCACTGTAAGTATGCTTCATAATATTTTCATTCTTTCAGTAAGCACTCTTATCCTCCAATACCAGGAAATTATTGATCTAGTCTCCAATGCTATAAATTTGTCATTTGGAATGTTGCTTACAAATAAAACCATATGATAGGCAGTAAGTATTTGGATTAACTTACAGTTTTTTGGAGGACCATCGATGTAGCATGTGTCACAAGTTAATTCTTTTTCTGTGCTTTATTGTACTCCATTTTATGGAGACCACATATTTGGCGTTCCACTCAGCAGTTGATGGACTTTAGATTGATTTCAGTTTTCGGTTATATTGAAAAGTGTTGCTATGAATATTTACCTATAAACCATTGTGTGAACATGTGTTTTCATTCCCGTTAGTAGATAATGGTAGCTGTACCATTTTACATGCCTACCAACAATATATGATGATTTCTGTTTCTTTTCATCTCCCAACATGTTGTATTATCTGTAACTAATCATGAATGTGCTATTGGGTATGAAGTAGTATTTCTTTGTAGTTTTCATTTGCAATTCCTTTATGATTTGGTTACTAGGCATTTATATATTCCCTTTGGTGGCATGTCTGTTTTAAATCATACAATTACCTTATCAAATATATATTTTACAAATATTTTCTCCTGATTTGTTGCTTGGAACTTAATTTTTTAATTGTGTCTTATAAATTTTGATGGAATCTAATTTATCTTTTTTTCCTTTTGTAGACTTGATTTTGGCATAGTGTGCCAAAAATATATTTGCACAATTATCCTAAAGTCCCCAAAATCATCTCTTATGGTTGCTCTTCAGTTTATATTACTTTAGAACTTAAATGTATGATAAATTTTGAGTTATTTTTGTGTATGATGTAAGATGAAGGTAAAAGTTCATCTTTTTTACATGCCTGTATCAAATAGTTCTTATATCACTTGTTGGATCTAATTGTTCATACATCATTTGTTCCTCCCAATGAAGTAGGTAATTTTGTGAAGAATCAATGATTATAATCATAAAACTTTATTTGTATATTCTCAATTCTATCTTATTGATTGATATATCTAATCTATGACACACCATACTGCTTCACTACCTCTTATTTAATAAGTTTTGAAATTGAGAATTAAATTCATCCTAATTTATTCTCCCTTTAAAAATTATTTTGACTATTCTAGGTATACATTTTCACATAAAATTTAGAATAAGTCAATGGCTATTAAAAGAAAATGTTGATTTAAATAGTGTTGTACTGAATTTATAGATCAATTTGGGAAGAATTTTCATCTTACAATATTAGTCATCTTTATATGGCTATAGAAAGTTTCTCTATCTCATCTTGCAATATTAGTCATCTTTATATAACTGTAAAAAGTTTCTCTATTATTTAGATCTTTAGTTTCTTTCAAAAATATTTTGGAATTTTTTGTTCACGCATCTTCCACTGAATTATTTCTTCATTGTTTTCTCCCCACTATTAAAATGTAATGTTTCATTTAATCAAAGGTTTTGTAATATACAGCAATGAACCCTCATAATCCAGCATGCACAGAATGAGAATGAAAGGGGGATGAGAGAAATGGATATAGCAGACAGAGTGGTGACATTACAGAAGGGTCAGACAGTCCTAAAGATAGATGCAGTATGATTAATCACTAACAAATAGTTCAGCCTTATCTATGATGTACATAAGTGATAAAAAATGAATGCTAAAGTCAGGCTTTTGGGGTTCAAATTATGATTCTCATGCTTACTAGACCTTGGATTTGAAAAAGTCATTTAACTCTGTAACTCTTCATATATGACACAGGCAGCATGTATGTGTGTATGTGTGTTTGTGTGTGCGCGTGTGTGTGTGTGTGTGTGTAATACAGGTCATTATATATATATATAATATATGATACAGGGGGCTGCTGGTTTCCAATTAGCCACTAAGTAAAGCTTACACTATAGTAGAGTATTTCAAAGCCTATTTTGGCTATATCTTTATTCTTTACTCTAATCCTTACTTATAACTAAGATAAATTTTTGATTTCCAAATGCCTAACTCTAAGTTGATTCTGATTCAAGGAAAGCCTCTTCATCATCATCATAATACATAGCTTTTAAGGCATCCAGCTAACAGGATTGCTGAAGGAATGCAGATGACAGGGAAAATGAAACCTGCATTGCCAACGTTCTAGGGTCCAGTGACATGAAAACAAAGTTAAAAGAAAAAAAAATTAACAGAAATACTGGTTCCAGGTTTCTGCACCTATATTCCACAATGTTGGGGATATCTAAACATAAAAAAATCAAAACTATGTGTAAATGCCAGTGATTAGAGAGATTAATTTTTTTTTCTTATTTTATTAGTTAGCATGATTTTAATTCCAGGGCAAGGCCTGGACAGCAATCAAATCACTAGCTGCATATCTAAAGTACATTATTAGTTCTCAAACTTTGGAATATATAATTAATCATAGTGCTTATTAAAATGCAAATTATTCTGAATTACCTAAAGAAATTCTGATTTACTAGGTCCAGGTAGAATTCATAAAAGCACATTTCAGAAAATACTGATTCAATGGGTCTGTACTTGATAATCACTTGACAGACAAAACTCTGGTTGTTTCAATGGTGAGAACAATTGTCTGTTCAAATTGGAACAGAGTCCAATTTGGAGTAGTTCTTGTAACAACTGACATGGATTACATAAATTACTAAGTTTCCCAAAATTGAACAAAATTTGGACAAATTCAGAGAAGGAATCATAACAGGGAAGGGAAGAGTGTAAGCGATGGTGATGGTACACAGTGCTGTGGAGATGGAAGAAATATTGGGAATATACCTCAGGGGAGAAATCAAATATTGTACAGAAATAACAATGACATAAGAAAATAAAGGTAAATAAATAGCAATATTACCAAAAAAAAAAAAGGAACTGGACAAATTCTCAATATTTTCTGCTGAAAAGAGTTATTTTCTTATCAGATCCAATAAATATATTCTATGTAGGTCCCTAGCCATAGTCTATAAATAGCAACATCTGTTGCACTAAATATCTTTGGCAACTACTCTCTTCCCAGCTCCAATTTCTTATTCTCAGGGTGAGGAAGTACTGAAACCTGACTATCAATAAGCAAAAAAATAATCTGAAAACAGCGGTTGTGTGACAGATTGTGGAAGACCATATATAAACTCTTAAATGACAAAATATTACATAAAGTCAATGTGTTGTAATGAGTTCATCTTATCCAAAAATGTCTAGCTTAAAGATAAAGACAAATTAATTTTTCTATGACAACTAAAATCAATAAAAATAAAATTGCAAATTTGTCTTACATATAATCATGACTCAGATTTTTAAACCACTCAATTCTAATTATACTATCCTCATCCAAGGACCTGTGATAGAAAAAATGCCTTACTTCCAGGGACTTTCAAAAGCCTAATATGATTGTAAGCCTTATGTTGCATATCAACACATACACAGGAGACACACAAGAAATGACTAAATGAACAGCAGTGAATTGGATAAGTTTTTGTCCAAATGTTCAGATATTTAAACTCACCAAAACTCATTATTATCACCATCACGTTCCTAAGAAATTTCAATCAAATATACAACATACTTTATTGAATATGTGTTTCACATTTCTCTCTTCACTAGACTATAAACTTCTTATGATTAGGGCTTCTGTATTGTTTTTCTTTTTCTCTTGAGAACTTACATGTGCAAAATTATAATTGAGAACCTGACTTTCAGACTTGGAAGGCCCCAATTTCAAATTCTGGTTCTACCACTTATTAGTTGTATTCTTAGAATAAAGAATACTGCTGAATATTTAGAATCTGACTATTCTCCTCTTTAACAAGGAAACAATAACATTGCCCTCATATAATTAGATGAATCTCTGAATGAAACAGCGTGTATAAAGTTGCAACTGTCCATAGGGAGTCTGCATAAACACAGTTGTGGTTACCACAGAAGCTACAGTAGCATCAGTATAGCAGTGTTCTATTGCCTCACATGGACTTTCCACACAATAAAATGTTGCTGATTAAAACCAGATAATGAACACCATTTTTACATCTGGTTTGCACTGGCATTTTGGCTGTTACTATCATGTTGTATTTAAATATATCATACATAATTGCAAATTCTTACACATTTTATAGCATGATTGTGTCAAAAATAAAATATGACAGAGAAAAGTAATTAGCTGGGATTCTAAACCCTTGAACCCATCATCTGACACTGCTGCAAAAGTCAGGTATAGGGCCCTCCCTGGTGGTACAGTGAATTAAAGCACAGCACTAAGAAGCTAAAGCCACTTCAGCATGAGTTCAATCCCTGCCCAGAGGTGATCCACATGGCACAGCAGACTTCTCCTGACCCGCCCGCTGCTCCCTCAGCAGTGTACTTTGTCAGTCTGCCTGTTCTGCTCCCCACTCTGCCTCTGGTGAATCATCTCACCGCCCCTGCACCTCTGGCCTATACCCCAGTTCAGTATGCATAAATTAATTTTACAAAAAAAAAAGGGGGGGGGAGACAGCAACACATAATAATAAATATTATTTACTTATTCTTGAATCTAAACTTCAGGGTCATCTCCTCATGCACTTGACCAAATTGCTAGTTACCACAAGGCATTCTTTACATAGACTTGGCAAGAAAAAGTGGTAGAAATCAAGAGTGTTTTTGACCTATATTGTCAAATGGGAAAAGAAGACCCAAAACTTCTTAGTTTATGTATAGTTCTAGACAAAACAATTCAAAAAAGGAAATAAATTAATTCAAAAGAGAAGATTCCTAAAATCCCAGAGGATACAACACAGGTGCCATTAACTATTTTGTCATCAAACTAAAAATTCTAAATTCTAGCCCCGTACCTAAAATGCTTGGAATTTTGGGAGCACTGTTCGTCCCTGGGTCTGAAAAACAGGGAAGCTACCTACAGGTTAGAGCACCAGGGAGTAATCATTACTCTCCACGGCACTGAAACAATGTATGTATCTAATATTAATGGGGAAAAATGTCTTTACATTTTGGCCAGTAATGTTTCCTATAAAACATTCGTATCTTTCCCAATTTAAAAAATAATAATAAATTTAACTAGACTTTTATTAGCTCTATAATAAAAAGCAAAAGAAATATTTGCATACTAACTTGAGCATCATTTCTCTAAATGATCTTACCTGGAAATGGCTATCATTGTTGTAAACCTCAAAGCACTCCATTGAAGTTTAGTTGTCTCATTTTCCAACTTGTTGATAAGCCTATAGCTTACACATTCCAAAGAAATGTGCAACTAGAGCTCCCTGGAGAGCAACTTTGCTACTGAACTTACACGTTAAGTGCTTGGTGCCACCACATATGATTTTGGGAAAGGATAGATGTCCTTTCTATCTGGTTTACACTGTTCTGCTTCTCACCTTTTGCGCTAAAGATCTGTTATGGAGTCAACCTAAAACCACATTACCTCCTCCAATGGAACAGTTTTAGACCCAAGAGATAACCTGCCTTTGTGGTTCTCAGATTGAATTTTTGCTCATACAAATTTAGCACAAGGAGGAAAATGCTGGCATTCTGACAAATACAAGCCTGATTTCAATCCTTAACTCCGTAACTGACCATAGGCTGGTTGCCCAGAATGAGGACTGGTGTCAGGATTTGTATGGGTACCATGTGAAAGCAAGGGCAGTCCCTGTAAGGAAGGCCTGCTCTCTTGAACAGATGGGAAGAGAGGCGGAGAATCTGTCTCACTGCTTCCTGTATTCCATAAGTGCTTTTCCTGCTACTGCATTATCACCGAAGCAATATAATGTAATGAACTTTTCAAAATAGTTGCTATTTTCTCTAGGGAAATACCAAATTAAAATAATCCCATGTGTTTGTTTATAAGTGCTCCCTGAAGTCAATTACCATGTGACTCCTTGAGACTGGGTACTGAGACACTTTCTAAGTGAATCTTGAATTTGAAGACAGCCCATTAATGAGAAGAAGCTTGTATGTAATAAACCAACTATGAGATTCTAAATTAAAACCAAAGTTAATTCTGATTTCATTATAAAGGTCAAAAAAATTAACATGACTTTATGTTACAGTAGCTTGTTTATATAAAGATAATGACTTTCTTTAATCAGACTCTTCAAGAGATAGAGCTTATGTGTTTTATTTCAGTATACATCTGCCACAGAAAAGTAACAGAAGTGGTGCAAATGAAAGGTTCTTTACCAAGGTGTATTGCTTTTGCTTTCCAAAAGCATATGGTTGATGTTGCTTATCTCATTCAATATTCAGTAAATCAAGTCATGCCTTTATCCAAGTTCTTCCCTTTATTTTTCAAATCATAGCATGAAAGACACTGAATAGCATAATCTTTTCTGCTACAACCTTGCTAATTCTCAAAGCAAAAAAAAAAAGATCACTTATCAGGAGCAAGGCATTTCAAAGGCTTCAGTATTCTTAAAAATCTTGAGAAAAGAGCAGAAAATGCTACAGCCCATTCTGCCATATCTGAATTGTCCTCCAAAGTGAAAGAAAGGCCTAAGTTTGGGAAATGTTCTATACCTTATAAACTTATAAACTTAATTTCCCTTCTTTCACAGTCAACTTTAGTGCCTCTCTTAGGTCACTGCTGTTGAAAGGCTCATCATGTCTTTGCTGGAGTTTATGCAATCAACTCACTCTCTTTTACAACTCTGACATCTCATCCATCATGCCACTCACCCTTATCTCACTACACTTGCATGTTTCAACATACAAAAAGATCCATCCACCTACTATGATTTCTAGATTGAACTGGAAGGAATCTTAGAAATGATAAATCCTACCCCCTAATTTTGCCGTTGAAAACATTTAGGCCTTGAAAAAATGCAAAGAAAGCCATGATTACTGTTCTTGTCATTATCTGTTATTTGGTGACTAAGTTGGTATAGAATATTGGCATATTTATGCAACAAAGAATTTGTACCACACATGCCCCTGATTAACACTCCTCCCCTCAATAAAATATCTGAAATATTGTGAACTCTACCTACAAATGTGCAATTTATTGAAATTATACTCAAGAATAAATACAAATGAGTTAGTCAAAATAATTTCCAGCAAATAGTTTCATTCAAAGATAATTTAAGATAAGCAACTTGGAAAAGTAATTGCTATGGAAATTTGAAATAAGAAGCAATAAGACGGACTTGAAAGAATCAAGATTACACTTGCCATTATATTACTCTTCTCAACTATTTATGACCAGAATAAATCTCTTGTTCCAGTTCCCCATGCAACAATTTACTTAGCAAATGTAGATTTCTATTTGATCATCATGACAGTAATACCTATTCATCGTGCAGTAATACATTATTTAACTATCACTACACTTCTAAGAAATAGGGTCCTCAGATATCCATCCCCCAAATGTATCACAGACATTATAAAGAGATTCTGCAAATCTACACAATCTCGTAATTCAAAGTCAAATTTGTCTCAGTAAATAGTATAAGCAATCATGTAGTTACCTTATGCTAAACCCTGTCTCATCATATTCAATTGGTCATATTTTGGATTTTTTTTTTTTTTTATTTAACTGGGGTGTAGGCCAGAGGTGTGGGTGTGAATAGATTCACCAGAGACAGAGTGGGAAGTAGAACAGATATATCTACTGAAATACACTGCTAAGCGGACCAGTAGGCAAGACAGGAAAGGTCAGCTCCACAGCCAGGGATTAAACTCAGGCCATAGCAGTGAAAGCACTGAGCTTTAACCCTTAGGCCACCAGGGAGGCCCCCATATCTGCTTTTTTTAATATCCTTATTTGTTGTCTCCATAAATATTGCCTTGAATCATACTTGTCTCTTGACTCATGACTTCATTTCTTTTTTTTTTTTTTTAAGATTTTTTATTTGTGCGTACAGAATGGGGTACAGGCCAGAGGTTCAGGGGCGGTGAGAGGTTTCACCAGACACAAAGTGGGAAACAGAACAGGCAGGCAGATCGATGAAGTACACTACAGAGAGGTCTGCCACGCCATGTGGTCACCTCCGGGGCAGGCGGGAATTGAACTCATGAGGAAGCGGCTTTAGATTCTCAGAGCTGTGCTTTAACCCGCTGCGCCACCAGGGAGGGCCCCATGACTTCATTTCTTAACTGAAATATTCCAACTATCTTTCTACTCATATTTATCTTTATTAAAACAATTCTACACTTTTAGATAAACTTTCTAAAGTTTCTAATGTTCACCTATTGTGGACATTTCCTACCACCATCACTTTAAGCACACTATTATCTATAGCAAGATTTAAATTTTTTAACTGAGATAATTGCCATTTAAGAAATAATTTTCCTATTGCAAAAATAAGTTCTGAGCTGCTTTTCTAACAATAAGACAGAAATGCCTTAATATGTCACTGATGCATACTGTGACAATACTTGCCCTTAGCTCTATTTTTTCTCTATCTTCTCTTCAATTCCTGAGCATGCTGAGCTATTCATGCTTCTCCAAATCTTTACACTAATTTAGCCACCTTGTTTTTATTACATTGCTATTCTGCCTGATATGCCTTTTTCTTCATAATTTCCAGCTCCCTTAGAAGGGGATATCATCTTTCATCTTTGATATTAATTTACTATCAAGTAACTTCCTGATGCCTATAGTTTAATATAATCCACTTCTTGAATCCATTTGATTCAACCTTTATAAAACACTGCAATTAATTTTCAAGTTTGATGTTTCCTACTAGGCTATAACTATATTAGGGTAGGGACTAAAATACATTTATCTTTGAATATCCAGTGGCCATATGGTATCTGGAAATTACTTATTGCTAATAAAGAAATGAATATGGTTAAAAATTCATTTAACTTGGACCCAAAGAATGATTTACTTGTTAATTAAAAATGGAGAAATTTAAGCTTAAGAAGTTTTAAGGCCTAGAAAAGGAAACCACTTTTATTTAGTAGCACAGTCTCAGTAGCAAAAGACCCAAACACAAAATGAGTGATACAGAAGAGATAGGGGGGTTAGAAGTAAATTGTTCTGAAGAGATATCAGAACCACAGGGGGAAAAGAAAACAAGCACAGAGTTGGATTTAATCTTCTGGTCATGCTTGGATGCTCTGACCCAGATATCAAATGAAGCAAAAACATCGAGTAAGAAAAGGACACACTTGGAGCAAAAATTAGAAAATTTCAAGACCAACTATTAGGGTATAAAGACACTTCTCCATGAATATTTTGTTTCTGCAGTTCCAGTCCTCTGAGCAAAGGCATTGAGTGCCAACTGAGAAGTGTTTGGGTAGGAAGACATTATTTATAATAAAATATCTTTGAGATATTTCCCTTCCCAGAGATGGTTCCAATTAGTAAAGATAAAAAAATCTCTCTTGGCCCTCCCTGGTGGCGCAGCACTGAGAAGCTAAAGCCACTTCCCCATGAAGTCAATTCCCGCCTGCCCCAGAGGTGACCACATGGCGTGGCAGACCTCTCCTGACCCGCCCACTGCTCCCCTCAGCAGTGTATTTCGTCGATCTGCCTGTTCTGCTCCCCCACTCTGTCTCTGGTGAAGCCTCTCACCACCCCTGAGACTCTGGCCTGTACCCCAGCTCTGTATGCACAAATAAATAAATCTTTTAAAAAGCCCCTCTCTCCTCTCTCTCTCTCCTGTCTCTCCTCCCTCTCTCTCCCTTCTCTCTCTCTGACTCTCTCTCATAGACATTAATTTTCAGGGATTAATGCAGAAGCACATTTGAACACCCACTGATACACACTCTTTAATGTGCTTTCATTTTGATGTTCCATAGGGTGTCATTGTTTAAAATATTTCAGTTTTAATTACAATTACTTTTAGTTATCTAAAGAAAAACTTAAGTGAATACCTTGGTGAAAAAATGTGGTTTCCTAACAAATGGCATTATGCAACATTGAAGATTCTGCTCTTGGTTGTCCATGAACCATCTTTTTCATGCATTTAACCTAAAAGGATGTGATTTGAAATACACATGACAAAGACTATACTTATATACTCATGTGATGGTCAAAAACATAAATGAAATAAGAATACAAATACCAATGCTCTCACATCTTAAAAAGTCACAATCATTACTTGTCTCCTTTCAGCTTCCTAACAGGTAAGTAAAAGCTTATGAGTAAATGCAGATAACAATAGTGAGCTGAAATGTCCTCTAAGAAAGCTCTAACTTCACTTTTAATTCTACCTGGTGAGTGTCAGAGGACATGAAATACAGAGAAGCTATGAATTGGAAAAAAGCAAGTAAATGTCTATAATTTACACACCACCATAGACACAAGGTATTAGAAAAATCAGTCATTTGGATAATGTAAAATTAAATTTATTAAAACACTCAAGAAGATGCTTTAGGTAATAATCTGTAATGATTCTAATGGCCAGTTTACTGATCAACTTTTTAAGTTATGCAAAATTGTGCCATACTTCTATATAATTTATACCATTAGAAACAAATTCTGTTTTTTGATATGCATAGTTTCCTTTAATTATGATAGATATTAACATTCCAATAATTGTCCATTCCAAAATGAGTGTGTGTGTACTCAAGAAAAAAGGAAATCCTTGGTAACTTTTTCCCAAAAATCTCACTTTGTTCAAACAAGAGTTATACCTATAAATATATCTGAAAGGCAAGATATTTAAATTTAAATCTACTACCCCTTTTCTGACATTTCTAAACTGACAATACATTAATATTACACACACACACATATTTGTTTACAAAATATACAGCATTTTGCTCTAAATCAATTTAAAGGCAGTATATCAAATATCTATTGAGCAAAGTATGTGAAAAGATGACCATACGAGAATTATATTAGGGGCCCTCATTTGGCAAAATGGGTTAAAGCATAGCAATATGAAACTATAGTAGCCACTGCAGCACAACCTCTATCCCAGGACAGGGACCTGACCCACATGGTGTGACGGACCACCCAACCCTCCCGCTGCTCCCCTCAGCAATGGGTTGTAATACATGCCTGTTCTGCTCCCCACTCTGTCTCTGGTGAATCCTTTCACTGTCCCTGCACCTCTGGCCTGTACTCTAGTTTTGGATGCATAACCATTTTTTTTTAAATCACATCAATATTTTCAGCACAACCTCTATCCCAGGACAGGGACCTGACCCACATGGTGTGACGGACCACCCATCACATCAATATTTTCATATAACTCATCAGCTATCAGTTTGGAAGTCCTCCCCTAATCAAACAACTGTGAACATAGAGATTTGGACCAAACAAAATCACTTTTAAAAATTATAAGAAAAGATATTTTTACTCCAATTCCTGACTATATCTTGCCATGAAGACACTCATTCACCACTTTAAGTTCTAAAACTGATAGAATCAAAGGATTCACATTTCTCTAAATATGGTATGAACTCTTTCAATATTTTCTATTATCTCCTCTTATACCTGACAAGTATTAGTAATATATAAATAAATTGAATTTTATACAACTTCATGGAAGTTGTCAAAAAAATACATTTCAACATTTTAAACTGCAATTGTTTCCTAAATTTTCTCAAACCACTAATGCACCTTTACAATTACTTAACCGTATTAAGTAAAAAAATTGCCATGTACTAGCTTTTCCCCCCACAAGATTGCAGACATTCAATTGAGGAAACTTAGAATGTGAGAAAACCCTGAGGAGCACAGACTGAACCAATGAGACTAAGGAATTAAGATAAAATGGAAGCCCAACGCAGCTTTTATTTTAATATATTAACTAGATTCCTATTTTAATATTAACAGTATTCCAAATATAACATGATAGAGTCTGCAATTTTATCTTTGAAAGGAGCATAGTAAAATATTCTGGTCTCTGTAAAATCTTTAAGTAGCACAAAAACTTACTTTGTAAATAATGCAATTGCCATGAGATATAAATCTTATGAATAGTAAAATTTAAATACTCTGAATCAAATTATTAATTAATAAAAATCATCAATCTTTCCACCAAGAGAAAAAAGGTTTCTTTATTTGAACACATAAAAAATTATTTGGGATTTTCCCCCAGATGTCTAGGGTAAATTTCTTTTAAAAAATATTTCTTTAATATGATTTGAAACATCTTTAGAAAATTTCATTTTTTTTGCTACTTAAAAGTTTGCTGTTAGAAAAAAAGATTCCATTTTTTAAGAATTGTAGTTTAAATATATTTAAAGAAGAAAATCATTTCACCTGACTCTACCTAACAGCAGCAAAACTTGGCATGAGTTTTTTTGGCTCTACATTATCACCATGCCACACACATGGAATTATCCACTGACTCATTTATCTTAACAGTGGATATTTTTTTTTGGAAAAAATTAATATGCAGAAAATCTACTTTGGAGTTGAGTAAGTAATAGGTGAATTCACTACAGCATCAGAATCAATGAACTATAAAACTACTGATAAGATTATCTACAAGACAGATTTGCCATACAAGGTTCAATTGAAAAAATGTTCATGGCATCTCTGAAACTATCTTGAGCCCAAACATCTCAACAACTTATGTTTATATTGCAGATATAATAATGGATAACTTCATTAACTTAATTATGGTAGTTAGTACATAAAATGTACGTCTTAAAAAACACAAATTTTACAACTTAAGTACATGCAACTTTTATTTGTTGTTCATATTTTAACAAAGATGGGGGGGCGAGGAAGAGAAGAAAAAAACAGCATCACATCTGCTTAACTGGTTAATTGGAAATCTTTGCATTATTATTGAATCAAATAATTGTCTCTTTTTTTTTTCTCCCCAGAACAAAATTGATAATCTTAGTAAAATAGGGAACAAAAAATATGTTGAGACATAGCTAAAATATTCTGCCTTGAAATCTTACTTTAATTAATCCAAATAGTTATATATCACATTCAATAATTACAATCAACAACAGAATCAGCAATTCAGCGTAACAAGGCATGGGGTTTCTTTTTATTCTGTATAATTGAATAGACAGAAAATTTAGATTCTAAAGCAGCTGGACCACAGAAAAGAATGAACATTTTCTGAAGTACAGATAGTTCATGAAAATGGAAGAAAAAAATGAAGATAAATGCCTTATGTTAGAAGTAGATGGTGATCTTCCAGTAAGGTTTTAAATTTTTAAGAGAAAACTATTAATCTTCTCTGAATAATGTTTGGTATAAGACCATGTTTATCTAATTGACTGGATAATGGCATTTAAAAATATCTTCCTTTATTGCTCAACAAATTAGCTTTGAAAATTTGTTTCAACTAGAGAAGTTAATTTATTTGATCCTTTCAACTATTCCCATAACTTGGCACAAAGAAAATGGCAAAATAGATCTACAAATTTTCCCTAGTAGGATTTAACAGTGAAATCCGCCAACTGTGCTATTCCAAGAAACATAGCAGTCTCTCCATGGCTAGCAGAGAGCTTGAACAAGGACTCTGGTAAAATCATATGGTTTCCATAGGAATGAGAAGTTGTACTGAAATAAGCCAATTGACAACAGTCATCTCACAAACTAAAATCACTTTAATTGGGTCAATCTTACTGAAAAACAATTTGAGTTTTGAAAATGAAGACTAGTTGTTCATCTAGAAAGGAACTCAGTGCATATATCTGTCATTTATTTATTTATTTAACATCCTTGTTATCTGATCAATATATAGGGAATCTGCACTCAGGTGTGACCACCACAGTTTTCCCACCACCAAGGTATTGACAGCCCTGCATTTTAGTCCACTGTGTTAACCTCTTCCACTGTTTTCAACCCTCCTCCCTCTTGTCTTGCATGTCTCAGATCTATAGTCAGCTGTCAAGGGTCTTTTTCCTTTGTTTGACACTTTGGGTTCTCTAGATTCCACATAAAAGAAACACCATCCAGTATTTATCTTTCGTTGGAAGTCTGCAGACCGAGATTTCCAATATGCAACATATTTAAGGAAAGTTATTGAAGGAAATACCACCATGCTCTGAAAACTAAGTTACTACTAGAGGGAAATACATTTAAGAGTTCTAATCAGCTCTAGGGTACTTGGGGAAGAGATGTTTAAACAGAAATGCTGTGTTGCTCATGAATCCCTTACTAACTCAAACCTTGAATGTCTCTGCTGATCAATAGGAAAAAGGGTCATTTTTCTTTATGTGACAACAAGGTAGAGTGAGCGACCCACTGGTAGTCCTCATAATCTGCCAGGAGCCATATTCATGCAGGAATACCTGGAGCACTGCCCAGGTCTGTTCTCAGCAAACAATCACCTCCCTTCCTCTATGTTTGCCTCCGTTGCAACACAAACTGATATCCACTCTGAGGACAAGATAGGCTAGACAGAGACTGTGCAGGTGCAGACATTCTGACTCTCACTACCATAGATCAAGCTTCTAAAATGTAGCTGAGTAGGTTCTCAAATGTCATTGAAAAATAGCAATTCACTCCAGGATCTAAAAACGAGAGTGATGCCTCTAGTTAAAGTGTTATTTATTAGTTCCTAGGAAATATCATGCATTGAGTGTAAGAAGCAAATAAAACAAGGACACATATTTCAAAGATATTTCAACCACTTTTGCAAACACGTAAGTAGATGGATGAAAACCAGTGAGAGACTAGCTAAATCAGTAAGACGTTTCCCTCATGTATTTATCCAAAGGACTAAAAAGTTCACACACTTTGGGTTAATATACAGAGTTGCCTTTTAAAAGGTGCATTATATATATTAACATTTATTTATTTATGCACACAGAACTGGGGTATAGGCCATAGATGCAGGGGAGGTGAGAGGCTTCACCCAAGAGAGAGTGGGGAGTAGAACAGGCAGATAGATCAAGTACACTGCTGAGGGGAGCAGTGGGTGGGTCAGGAGAGGTCTGCCCCACCATGTGGTCACCTCCAGGGTGGGGATCAGACTCATGTTGAAGCGGCTTTAGCTTCTTAGTGCTGTGCTTTAACCCGCTACTCCACCAGGGAGGGCTCAAAAGGTGCATTATATTTTAATAAGAGACTATTAAGATTTTACCCATTGTTAACTCTGTAACATGTCGGAGACCAGCTTCAACTTTTGAGGTGTCTGGAGGCAACACAGGCAGGACCCTAAGATGGGAAGGGGTCGGCCTGCGGAGATTCCAAGAGGAGGAGAGGGAGTTGGGTGCAAATCTTCCTGCTCTGCCTTCAGCAGAGGTTTATTTTATACATTTCAAGCAGGCAGGGCGATGTCATTAGCATACGAAAGGGGTTGAGATCACAATCACCTTTTTTCTAAGAATGGTCTGGGGTTTGACCTTTACTTGAGATAACATTCTAAAATCAAGGTTAAAGAACAGGTACATAGGTGCTCAAAGTTTAAGACTAATATTACTATAGTGAAGATAGATAAGAATAAAGTCCTTTAAACCTTATCTATTATTTGATGGTTTTTTCAACCTGAGACATCTTGGGAGGCAGGAAGAGGAAATTTCTTGCTAATCGGAAAAGTTCTTTGAAGAAACTTGCTAAAAGGTTTTAAGTGAGTTTCTTTGAGGTCCAGACAGTAGAAAGCATAATTTGCTCTAAATAGGAGACATAGGTGAATTTCCTTATCTAGAGACTAGATAGTAGAATCCTGAAAGACTAGCCAGAAAGACTTTTGTGGATTGCTTTGAAGTGTAGCAGGTAAAAAAACGACTAGCTCTAAAAGAGGCAACCTGGATGAATTTCCATATCTAAAGCCAGACAGTAGGAAGTTTGAGTAATTCTGTAGAAGCTGAATAGAAGGCTAGGTGAGATAGTAGAATGATAAGATTTGGGTTTTCCTCCATCCAGCAGTGAGAGACTTTTCAGAAACAGCCCTTTTGCTTTTATTGATCAGCCAGTTGTTAAGTCACTTTTGACTTCAGAGGAATTTCTCACCCTGGTGCAGTGCTTGCTTGTCAGGGCAGGCAGGCCTTGTGCAGCTGAGGCAGTCCAATTGTAAGCTGAAAGTTGCTCAGAATATTTTGATATTATGATTATACAAAAAAGGGAGGTCATAACATAAGTTAGCATGGAAAGTCTGATTTTTCAGAGCTTTTCCCGAGCTACCCGGAATCTGTCAGACGATAGCCATCGCATAGCTTGTGTCAGTAACATGTTAGTTCCTTATGATCCAATCAACAAGCAAAACTGTGAGATAAAAGTACAAATTAACATAAATTAGAGGCTCAAGGATGTCTGAGATTTATCATCAGTATTGCCAGGAGGGACCTATTAGATGACCTTAATGGGGTGACCTGAGAGCAGTGCATGATATGAAGACAGAAACACCAAAAAAACAGTAGAACAATGAAAAAATGAGATTCCAAAGATGTGAATATCTCCAAATGTACTGTTTGAGCTAAATCCAACCCTCCTATGTCAGCTAGAAGCTGATCATAATGCAAGGTATATAATAAACTCACATTAGATTAACATATAATGAAAAATAGGAAATGGATAACACATCTAATTAAACCAGGTGCTATTTGATAGAGGTTTGAAAGACCCTTCAGGACCCTCTTGTGTTTCTTTCCATTCAATCTTGCTCTCCCAAATATTGGCTTTGTTTTTTTATTTTTTTCCCTCAATATGTTTCACTTCAAGGTATATAATGTTCATTGCAGTTCTAGATCAAGTGGGAGCAGGAGTACTTAGGTAAAGAGAAATAATTTCTTCCAGTAGTTCAGTGGAGTTCTGAATGTGCACTGTTTTTCCTCAATGGAGTCACTTATTAAGCAGAAGGGTAGATACATTAGTGGGCTTGTCAACTCATGAGAGTATTAAGTATGGAAAGAGTATCTTTGGTTGAAAATTGAGGGTCTGTTATTAAAGAAAGGAAGAATCGACACTGCAGAGGTAAGCAAGACATACTGTTTTAGGACAGCAGGCTTTATTCCAGTGTTTCCTATGAACCTAATTACCTCCAATTGAGCACCTGAATAGATATGAGCTTAGGTCTGTGTCTCGGAAGGCTGTAAATACCTTACATCAAGAAGGAAGTTTTTCTTTGTTGAATATACTACAAACATGAATTTCTTTCCTAACATGAATTTTTTTTACCTGCTTCTTTTCAAATTTCTTCTAAATTTTCTTTTAAAGAACTATGAAATATAAATACACAATAAACTTGTTTATTAAAAAAATAAATGCAGTCAACTATATGGAACTTAAGGCTGATCCTTAAGAAGAATTGTCTACCTGACGTGAGGGTAGGTCATGATACAAACAAAGACCAGCTGAAAGAGTAGGCAGAGAATGATAACTGACAACCAAGCAAAAGCTGACCTGCATTTCTGGGGCAAAGCCTGCCAAATGTCCCCTGAGGGAACAGTATCATGGTAGACTGTATTGGTTGGAACTGATTATGAAAGATCAGCAAGTGGGTCAATGGTAGGGGAACTCCCTACTAAGAGAAAAAGAACAAACTAAAGCAAAGAATACAATTAAGGTCTGATAAGAACAGTCTCAGTCTTTTGATAGCCAGATGAAAGCCCTCTGGGAAAATGGATAGAGGAACACACAATTTTGTAAGTGATTATAGGGAGATCCCAGGCACCCTGAAGTGCAACTTTAGATATCCCCATGGGTAGAGGCCAGGTTAAGAGAACCTATTGTGGATTCAAAAGACAAAACAATCAAGCACTGAATTCCATGTGATGATAGTGTTTCAAAATAAGATAGCTTATAGTAAAAGTGAAAACAGGTATGGGTGATAATAAAGAAAAACCTGCTTTCATGTAGGAATATGTACCAGAGGGAAAGCCCCAAAGTGACTGGACATATTCAAGAACATATTCAAGAATATATTCAATGAATATATTGGGACACAAAGGAAAACATTCCATATCCCTCTGAGTTCCTCTGAACTAGAAAATAATCAAACAGCTGGAAAAGAATAAAAGCTCCAAAAAGTTTAATAACCATATATACCACCAAAACAAAGTGCAGGGACACATCATGACTGAGTAACTTGCCCATGTGATTTCAGATGCTAAGACAAAAGGCCTTTGTGGGAGGAAAAAAGGTCAGTTAGGGAGGTTACTGGAAAGGGATCAGTAGTCAAAGCCAAATGGAATTAAGTTCTACCTTCTCCATTAAAAAGGATTAAACAGGTCGGGTCTCCCTTGTTCCTGTCCTTACACCCTCAGAGTTTACATGTAAATATCTTTATCAGAGGAAATCCCATCTAATCATCAGAGCCCTCTCATGAACTCAACCTGTCCTCAAAAAGACATATTTGGATTTGGGAGAATTTTGCTCCCCTACAGCTATCTGGATTTACTACATATGAAAACAAATAGATCAGACATATGTTAGCCAACTGTTTATATAAAACTAAACACACAAAACTAGGAATAGTTTAAGGAAAATACACCATACAATAGTAAAATCACTTCATAGACATAAATTAGATTGCTTATAAGAAGCTGAGATTTTGAGTGTTTAAAAGCTTTAAGTTTTCTCTTTTGTTGAATCTGATGCCATACACTTCATCCCCCAAAATAAATTTGTTAAAAACAATGACCCAGGAAACAAAAATCCATCTATCATCTCCATAAACTTAGTCAGAGGCAGTTCTTTCTGGGGCTGTCATTGAATGTTTCACACACAGGGAACTGGGTGACTAACTGGGTCACAAGGTTCTTGTGAGGTTCCCACTGTGTTCTAGGGCTTCATAGCCACAGTGAGTTAAATTAAATCACACAACTATTGATTCACTGCTAGAATAAACAACCAGTACTTAGGCAAGAGGGGTTTTTAATCTTAGATGTCAAATAGGGTTCCAGGTTGGTTTCACTTTATTATAAATTTAACATTTTCTTATCATTTAAAATAAAAATTGAAAATTAAACCACTCACAAAATACAAATACTAAAAATCAGCCTCATGAGTTGCACAATGCTTAATCTAACTAATGTAAAGTTCATTTTAGAGTTCTAAAAGAACAATGAAGTGTATAAGGTAAGTGTTAAAAGGATAGGACTGCTCATAAAAATGGGCTATAAATTCTGGTGCTCATTGTCAAGATTAATATAACTTACTGAGTATATTACGGAAATTTCTTTCTGAAAAAGCTTTGTTAGGATGAAGTCACCATTGTGACTCAGCACCTGGTTAAAACAAACTTCATCTGAACTCTTCTTCTGTGATACTCTGTGTACTGCCCTGACAGTTACATAGAATAGAAGCAAATAATTTATTAGTTGACTTCAAATTCTAGAAAGTCATTGAGCACTCCCTTATAATAGCTTTAGATGTCTTGTGATATAAAATACATGGCAATTTTCTATAGCATTGGCTTGGAAGATCAGAATGAAGACTATAAGAACAAGCTTCAATAAAACATAATTACATTTGGACTTTAATAAATGACATCAACTATGAAGTACATTACTATACTTGTTCAAATGACAGGTGGTAAATAAGTGAAACTTTTTATCCCATAAAGAATTTCTCATAAGTCCAAGTTGGAATTATAAAAGGTTTGAGAAATTTTATAATAGAAAGCTTATAGGAATCCATGGTTGGCCATATTAAGAGGAGTTAGTAAGTAAAGTGAAATCCAAGTTGCCATCAGCTAAAAAAAGATTAGTTTGGTTCTAACTGTGCTAGTCACTGAAGAGTCTTAGAAAAATATTTTAAGTAATTATATCCCAGTTTTCTCATCAATGAAGCTATTATAAAACTATGTAAAATTTATGTGAAGATTAAATAATTTTTGGGAAGAGTCAAGCAAGGGGTAACACAATAGGCATTCAATCAAAGATAGTAGTAAGAATAAAGATGAGACTATTATTATTAAGCACGGTTGCATTATACCACTCAGTCTTTGATTTGGTCAATTCCAATGCGTATGAGTCTCAGTGACCACTGTTTAGCTAAATGTAAATAACACAGTCCTTCAAACAACATGGCTTAAATTTTAGTTACCATAGTATGCAACTCTAATTGTATAAAGTACGAACTGCTGCTAGATTTTTGGACCACAAATTATTCTGTAATTAACAGATGTACATCAGAATTATTGACCAATCTCATCATTTCTTTCAAAATCTGTTGATTTATCACTGCAATCTGTTATTTAGTTCATGCTAAACTAGTTGCTAAGCATGTAGTTGCATTGATTCCCTGTCTCCTAGTGATAAGTTATAACACTTTGTAAAAACCAATTATCAAAAAATGAAAGTGGTGAACAAAGATGAAAAGGAAAGCAAAACACACACACACACACAAAAGGAAAATATAAACTAAATGGGGTGAATAAAGAAGGAAGGGTCCCAGAGGAAGTGGCACTGGGCATTGGCCAAAAATTATATACAGATATATATATATGTGTATATTAATTACCATAGTATGTAACTCTATAATTATAATTATGGAGTAACTTATATTATGTTTACATATATATATATATATATATATATATATATATCTCACTTTATATTTACACTTTATATTTTAAAAATTATATATATATCACTTTACATTAAATTAATTTATGGGGCTAGTTTATTGGATAAAATATTGGAAGACGTATCAATGGACAGAGGAAGGGATGAGCCTTTCCATGTCTAGCATGGAAACTGCACATACAACGTAGGCTGTGTGTACACACTACATGATTAATGACCTCTTTTCTCTAAACTAAAATTCTTGCTTTGAATTGAGGTTGCTGCAACAGTGGTGCCCAAATGAGTGTGGACATTGATGACATCAAAAATTAACCACGATCTTCCAGGCAGGATGTACTAGGGTCAAGATAACCAGGAGGTTGCTAATAAGTTCTGGGGCTGAAAGTGATGATTCATGTGATGGGCTGTTCTGATGGGCTATTTGCTTATGATTAAATGTCTTTGTTTCACTCAATATAGAAAAGCCAGTTTGAAATAAAATGTCAAAAAGGCTTCTTCAGTGTGCTAAGACTGCCATTCCTCAGATCACTGGTCAGCCATCAGAATAAAATGCATCTTATAGATTCAATTTCTGTGTCTGCTCATTGGTTTTTGGAAGTGGCAGCACTAAGAGTCCAGCCTATTCCAGTATCAGTATGACAATTTGCCAAGCTATAGAAGTGATGCAGCTTCCATAAAGTTATACATTAAGAAACCAAAAGACATACTTCATAAGTTCTTATATACTTTGTCAGTTGTTTGAAAATACATTGTGATTTATAGCTACATAACAAGTAAACAATAGTTTTAAATAATATTTTTAATAATTACATGTAATCCCACTACTTTTTATTTTTTCTGTAAATTTATACCAAACTTATAAAAAAAATAATGTTTTAACAAAAATCTTTAAAAATCACATAATAATCACTATTTCCCATTGATTACTAAGTTTGCTTGCATAATACAACATGTGCTGCGATTTTTATGGTTGTGGATTACTATGCAAAGAGAGGACTGTCTATATCCACTTTGAAAGGCGACTACTACATGTGATTACATTTTTCTGGATCTTTCACCTAAATTCCTTTAGATATGTACTCCCTGACTTTGAAGGACTTTCCATTAATTAGACTGTGCTTGAAAGAACTAGGGAGTAGGGCAATGGGCAGAAAGTATGAAGCAAGAAACAATAATTGCAAAGGAATTTATTTTGCAAATGGTCTATTCTTAAGACATGTATTCTACAATCTCCTCTCACTCTCCTATATCAGTGACTCCTGTAAGCTAAAATCATTTTACTTCAGAAAAATAGATATACTATAATTTGTACAATTATCATTAAAAATTAGATGTGATGATCTCCTAGATATCTATCCAAAAGACACAAAAGCACTGATTCAAAAAGACATTTGCACTCCCATGTTTATTGCTGCTTTATTTACAATTGGAAAAACATGGAAGCAATCCAAATGCCCAAAAGTAGATGACTGGATTTAAAAGATGTGGTACAAATACACAATGCAATATTACTCAGCAACCAAAAAAATAAACACATGTCTTTCGCAACAACATGGAGCTGGAAAAGATCATGCTTAGTGAAATAAGCCAGAAAGAAAAGGAAAAATACCGGATGGTTTCACTCGTAGCAGGAGTATAAAAGACGAGGCGAGAAAATGATAATAATGAACAACTTTACACCAGTGACATTTTATGGGGGTGGAACGGGATTTAAAAAAATGTGGGTGGGGAGTGCACTGGACTATGGTGATGGCACACGGGTGATTTGGTGATGGGAAGCCCACAGGGATCACAAGTGAGATGGGAAAAGATACAAAATGATGTAAAAATAGGCAAAAGTATTATTTTAAAAAATAGAAGTGATAATAGGAAAAATATAGCTGTGTTGAATCTCAATAAATCTCTCTTAATGTGCAAAACTATTTCCTTCAATATAATTTGTAATACTATATCCAGACTGATTTTATTGTCCCCACAGATTGTGTTAGAAATGTTAAATAAAATAACTTAGTTCTTTAAGTTTGCTAACCATAATGAGCTTTAAGAATATTGGAGTGGCAGCCAAAACAGTATTTCCATTATTTATTGTCAACTTAAGTACATCATAGAGTGATACTTTCTTTTGTGTAGATTGCTTAATCATTTTATTCATTGTTATTATATGTTTTACAGAAAATTCAGGGGGCAAGGCATCTATTTTCTGATCCTAAATAGCAACCAGCCAGATACGTAATTATTATAAATGACACTCATACTAAATTATAAGCAGGTAAAAGTTTTGTTGAACATTCATAAAATAAATGAGCCAATGATAAAAGCTTTATTTTATAAAAAGCTACTCCTTAAGTCTATCTATTGTGGAATATTTTCATTTCAAGAAACATAACGAATTTTAAGAAATCAAGAAGACCTTAGAGAAGATATCTATCAATATTAGTCACTTCTCCCATACTAACTGTAAGGACAACTTCAGCTCATACTTTCTTATGAATTGATTAAGGGAAGAAATATTTCTTAAAATCACTTAATTTTTCAATTCACTTCTCAAGACAACTTTGCTGAGACATAGTTGCGACTTGATAGATTAATAGGTATTCTTATGGTCATTATCATTCAACGAGAAAAATCTAGGAGAACATTCTAACCCAAGGTCTAGAAGTGCTTGTTAAACTGACTTAATTTGGAGTCAAGTTTCCATTTAAATCTAGTTCAGAAACTAAACTATTAAAACTCCATTCATGTATTCCAGCGTCTGCTAGCAGTGACTAAATCAACACTCCCTACCTATGGCATCAGGGCAAGATTGTTAACATCATTAGAAGCTGATCTCCTTATATAAAATGCAAAAAGAAAAAAAAAATAACATTTAACTCGTAAGTGATATAGCAAATGATTACATTACATAACAATTAGTTATATGAAAATGAAGGCAGCAAAGATGGGGAAAATGTAGATAGACTTCATATGTGTACAACTTTGACAACAGTGCTCACAGAGGGCTTCTCAGAGAGTAACAGTTGAATGGTACTGAAGGAAGTGAGAGAAAAGTCACAAGCAGACATCTAAGGGGGAGGAGACCATGAAGAGTGAGCAGCAGAGACAGGTCAAGTTTTCTTGGAATGTTCAGCAATAGCTAGGAGGATAGTGTAACTGGAAAGAATGGTAGGGAAGGAGACAGCAATGTATTGTGTCCCAAGGGTTATGTGTTGGGATCACTAGACAGAACCAACACACACACACGCACACTTCTTTTATAAATGAAAAATAAACCAGCTCTCATGATTATGAGACTTTGACATGCATCTAGTTATATGCCTCTGTTTCTATTACTATTTTATCCTCTCTTTAGGTATCAAATCTAGACTCTTGTTCTTTTTCTCATATTCTTCCTCTTGATGTCCTTTCTTTTCCCTTTCAGTGTCCCTTCTATTCCATCACTTTCTCCTTCTCTCAGAGTCTCCTCTTTCTCTTTTATTTTCTCATTTATATTGAACGATTATGTAGATGAGCCCATGAAATCATAACACAGACAGTTGAGATTATTTTAGCAACAACCTTGTAAATGATAAATGTATAATGACTGTAAATACGTATCAAGTTCAAAGACAGTGTCTTTTGGTAATTTCTGATCTGGAGATTTTTATGTAATTTGTTAAAACATTCAAGATTATTTACAAAATCATCATTTATGTGGAACTTCAGTAAGTATCCAGAAATTTACAAAGGTGACTAAAATATAATTACTGAATAATATTTAAATTCCAGTGGGAATTACCACCATGTGTACTATATGAAAATATAGTACAAAAAGCAATGTAACAGAAAGATGAACAAATTACCATGAAAACACAGGCAACAGAATTCCTTTCTCTGCTTAGAGGACAAGATTTTTGATATTGCAGAAAAGATGATGTAAATTTCCATGGTGGGAAACAAAGAAAAAGGCATGTCAAACAGAAGACATAACATATAAATGAGTATGATGTTATCCTGTATGGTGGGAGTTTAGCTTAGATGGTAGGAAAAAGAGGTATACATTGATATTAGATTGAAATGATAAAACACACCTAACTACACTGTAAAATATTACCTACAGTTGCCCTAAGGATTGTTAAGAAAAAGAGTAACAGTCACAGGTTTTAAGTTTATAGAAAGAATCCAAGTAATATGAAAGATAAATTAGAAAAGTCAGAGATTACGACTTTCTGGGCATTTCTATTTTTTTTTTCCACTAAAGAGGTACTAAAAGACAATGAGGCATATTTCTTGATTAAGCATATACAGTAGCTATAATATTATCCCACCTTTTGAGACACTAAAGGAAGAATGTATATTGCATTGATGCTGGGTTTAAAATATAAATATTAGTGATAAATATTACTAAAACAAAAAGTACTTCCATAAACAGTTACTTTGACAATATTTCCATCAGTGTTTGTGCAAAACCGTAGTTTCACCTGACAGATGGCTGATTTAGATAGAGTTTAGCTGGGTGCCTTTGCTTTAAGATCAGATCTGACTGGACTTGGCTGACAGCTGTTGGGTAGGTTCAGGTCTTCTTAAACAGCAGGCTAGTTTAGGTATTGGTATTCTTTTTTTTCCTCATGGCAATAGCAAAAGTACAGATTAATAACAAATTGTGATCCAGATAGACAGTTGTGAAATTTTCAAAATTTAATATATGAAGACCATTGCAAGAAGAAGGGAAATGCTTGAGATCTATTCAATTTTTAAGTGGCACAAGCAATGCTATTGTTACTATATAAAAATTATGTATATGTAACAGATATGTAAAAATTAAAGTAAATGAGTTACATAGTTAAATTTATATGAATATTGTAGGGTCTCTATGGTGGTACAGGGGCTGAAGTCTCAGCAATATCATCAGCTACTGAAGCATGAGCTTGATCTCCCACCAGGGAGCTGACCCACATGGCCTAAAAGACCTCTTCTGTCTCTCTCACTGCTCCCCTCAGCAGTATAATCTCAGTGTGCATGCCTATTCTGCTCCTGAATCTGTCTGGTAAATCCTATCACCACCACACCACACCTCTGGCTTACACCCCAGCTCTTATAAGCATAAATAATTTTTTTAAGTCTTTAAAAATATATTGCACTATTAAAAGCTATCTTTAATGATGATTTTTATTTTTAAATTAAATTATAATTTTCCTGCTTCTTCTGAAATTATAATAAACATTTGGGGTTTTTTTAGATTTATCTATTTGTGCACACAGAACTGGGGTACAGGACAGAGGTGCAGGGGCAGTGAGAGGATTTACCAGAGACAGAGTAGGGAGCAGAACATGTAGATAAACAAAGTACACTGCTGAGGGGAGCAGCAGGGAGGTCAGGAGAGGTCTGCTGTGCCATGTGATTCACGGGGCAGACAGGGATGGAACTCATGCAGAAGTGGCTTTAGCTTCTTAGTGCTGTGCTTTAACCCACCCCACTGCACCACAATAAACTTTTTTAAAAATATGAATGGGCGATATGTGATCAATTTCCTACAATTGTTCTTAAGACGATTTTAAGAATATTAAAAAAGAAACATAGGTTTTATGGACAGAATTAAAGAGTCCCAATGTTGAATACACTTCAAGATCCAGAGTGACCACCATAACAGGAAGTAATAACACTATGACAATATTGATTATATTGTTCACTTTGAAGAAAAAAGTATTAAATAAAAAAATACGTCATTCATTATAAATGTTAGGTGTGCATGTCTATTGGCTGATTAGAAACTTCAACAACGAAGTACTCTACATTGCTTAGTAATGAGAAACATTTGATATCAGTATGAAATTACTTATGGAGAAAAATTACACTACTAAAACTACAGTCAGTCTTTGTTTTGCAAAGAAATGTTAACTGAAACTGAGCATATGGAATTGTGTCCTAGCTTTTCATGGCTCATTAATAAGGACCTTAGGAAGTGAGGAGATGATTCCAATATGTAAGGGTTTCTGTTCACATGGTGTTTTGCATGCCACTGACTGCCACTTCTTTCAGTGCAATCGTGTGTTTATACAACTTAATTGTACTAAAAAGAAGTAATAATAGCTTGAGTGTTTGAAACACTCTTTGGAAAAGGTGGTTTAAAAAACTAGGAGACCCTGATAAAATTGCATTTTTAAAATAATGAGGCAAGCTTACTAAAGTCAATAATGTGTACATTTTTAATAATGTTTATTTCTGTATGTTAAAAATTAATAAAGAGTTTTAATATAAATGTTAATAATTAAAAGATGGAAAATATTTTTTCATGGAAAGATTCATTATTCAAATAAATGAATCATTCTCTAAAATAATTCAACCTGAGATGATAATGGGCCAATAACAAACTGGCATAAGTTATACTCTGGCTGTTACTGAGTATTCAAATGTGTAGAGCTGGATAAATTATGTAAAATCTACTATACTTGTGTGAGCAGTTTCAAAAATAATAAAAAGCGCTAACAACTCATGTCTAATTAGTCAAAGAGACAAGGGACTACTTCAGCGCTTCCATGTAAATGGTTGCTGACAATACTGCACAACCATTCACATTTCCTCTAATGACAAGACAATAAAAATGTTGAAGATGCTTTTAAACAGAAAGTGATTATCTTTTAGCACATTGAAATTCTAAAAAGTTTCCAGAGATGTCTATAAAAGTGAGTTTTCTAATGATATAAATGTTTATCTCATACAGAAGATCTTTATGTCATCCTATTTTCAAGTGTTGAAAATAAACATTTATTCAACAGTTAGAATTAGGTGTACTCCAGCAGTCATTTTTGACTCCATAATGTGTAACAGACTTTGTCCAGGCAGCTTTCTGTAAAGGGCATCGCTTAGTCATTAGCCTGATTGCCTGGAATATTGATTAGCGGTTCAGCTAGACTGGAACTTCTCTCTTCCTAAAGCAACTGATTAAATTCATTTATTTAACATAATCTGTGAATCCATCAAGTTGCGGGGAGCGGGGCAGTCAAGTAGGTTGTAACGAACCACATGTAATTCACAAACATAAATATGGGATGATAACAAATAATTGTTTGGGAACCTCTCGTATCTACCACTTGGAAATAGGAGAATAGGAAGACAGGATTAATTATAGAATAGAGACCAAAAAAAAAACTAGCAAAACACAACAAAAAAATCTGAAAAATATTTAGGTTACTACAGGGAAGGGGGTGAGGACTAAGGTAATGTGATAGGATAGCAGGATGGTCTGTTGGCACAAAAGGTTAGGTGGAATGTGAATGAATCATGTACAAATGTTGAGGTGTTAAATTGTACTCCCAGAATTATCTAGGTATGCACAGTAACGACAGATAAATAGAATCTGATTAGAAATGAAGGAAGAAGAAAAGCAGTTAAGGGAAGAAAGAGTATGTCTTCATAATCTTTTCGAAAACTGAAGCCAAATATAAATATAGCAAATTACAATTCTAAAGCCCTAACAGTAACCCATACAATCTGATGAATAGTTTTATAGATAAATTGTTCAATAAAAGGTTACTTCTAGAATAGGATTATGCCCTAACAAAGATGTGTATTATAATATTTTCAATAATATTAACTAAAAGTGGTAATAAAAATACTTGGGGTTAAATATTAGAGAGGTTGAAATATTGTTACTGAAAAACCTTTCTCTCCTGCTACATTTATCTCCACTACTAGAATTGTGGTATGTAGTTCAAAACCAAGATACTAAAAGGCAGTTTAAAAGGAAATCTTGTCTGTAATTTCAACTTGATTTATCTTTAAAAATTCATGTGACTGTTATGCAAAAGCACAAATGATCTTAAAAGTTTTTCATTGAAAATATGTTTCTGAAAAATCATTATGAATGGAGAATTTTTACAGACATTTTGAGAATAAGGAGAAACAATATAGACTTGTAAATGATGGGGAAACCTCAAATGATTCATTTTTAAAGATTGTTAACAAGTTATAAGGTTTCTATAAAAGAAAATGATGTCAGTGAATGCTGGACCAGTTAGTAAGGATTTACAACTAAGGTATACTCTGGTTTCCTTTTTAGCAAAAATAAACAATGTATAAGTATCAGCAACGAAAAACAGAAATGATGTAAATCACACTGAAAATTATAATGTTCAAGTGTGTGCCTGGAGAAGAGGGAAATGGAAATAAATGCTTGGCTTCCCCATGAGATAGAGTTTAAAGAGCTGTAGAAACAATGTGCTTGTTTATATTAGTAACTGAAAACAAGGTCTCTACTTCTTGTGACCCAGCCAGAGTCCTGAGGTGCCAGAATACCTTTGTGGTCAGACTGTGTCAATGAAGATTCTTGTTATAAAACCTAATTAGTAACAGGATAGACAGGAGGTTAAGCAAGCACATAATGGGTCAAAAGAGCTTATAACTGCAATAATTACAGACTGCAAGGTTGATAACAGACAAGTTGAGGGACAAATGTTCTGATATAGCTCACAGCAGCAGCTTGAAGGGTTCATAAAAGTACCTTGGACAGGAATGAATCCTATCTATAAGTAGTCTAAATTTTATTCCTGAAACACAGACTCATTTAGCAGCATGTCTCTACAAAATGTTAGATTTCTGGGGACTTTGGACAGTACCATAAAGAAATTGGACCACATCAGTGGGTGATTTAGTATTTTTGATTCAAAGAGAGAAATTATTATTAGTACCATTCTTGAGAAAGAACACAGCGTAAAGTGAATAAAACTACATAATACTGAATATGGAAGCATATAAGTGATGATGCACTATGATCTTCATAAAATGCAAGCAATACGAGAAAGAAAAGCTGACAACTGAATGGATGTGTTAAGGTGAATGAAAGAGATACAATCAAAAATCAGTTGAAATTATAGATTATTAAAAATAATAACTGAGTGTTCTCATGAGACTATTCAAGGGATTTTCATGGCAGGGAAAGAGAAAAGGCAGTAAACAAAAATATTTGAAAGAAGAAAGGAAACTCTTCTCTTGATTTTCATTTGAGAGAATTTTAATAGAATACTATAGGACTATTCATTTGATGAGACAAAAATATACTCTCCCCTTTAACATAGATTAATGACCACATGATTTTCACTTTTTATTTACACAGCCTACATCACATTGCTTCACCAAAGAAAATCACCAATGAATGAAAACTACCAACTTTGCAGATGATACATAAAGATGACGCATCACCAGATATACATATATTTGTGTATGTGGTGACACCACAGCAATTTGGGTGTGCACTGAAAATAGCCCAAAAAGCTAAAAACAAAAAGAGCTTGTAAAAATGTGTTGGAAATCAAAAAACTAAATAAATGTGTGTGTTTATTGATAAATAGTTGTAATGTTACAATGCTGAAATGTTTTAGGAAAGCCAAAAAGGTCCATGCTGGACAAAAAAGAAATGCATTTTTAAAAGTGTTTCAAAACAAAGGAGGAAAGTCTGGACTTTGAAAGAAATTTATGTAATATTGAAATATAGGCTCTCCCTGGTGGCGCAGCAGGTTAAAGCACAGCACTAAGAAGCTAAAGCCACATCAATATGAGTTCCATCCCCATCTGCCCCAGAAGTGACTACATGGTGGAGCAGACCTCTCCTGACCCACCCACTGCTCCCCTCAGCAGTGTACTTCATCAGTTGGCCTGTTTTGCTCCCCACTCTGTCTCTGGTGAATCCTCTCACTGCCCCTGTACCCCTGGCCTGTACCCCAGTTCTGTATAAATAAATTAAATATTAAAAAAGAAAGAAAGAGGTCCTCCCTGGTGGCGCAGCGGGTTAAAGCACAGCTTTGAGAAGCTAACGCCACTTCCACATGAGTTCGATTCCCGCCTGCCCCGGAGGTGACCACATGGCGCGGCAGAACTCTCCTGACCCGCCCGCTGCTCCCCTCAGCAGTGTACTTTGTGGATCTGCCTGTTCTGCTCCCCACTCTGTCTCTGGTGAAGCCTCTCACTGCTCTTGAGCCTCTGGCCTGTACCCCAGCTCTGTATGCACAAATAAGTAAATCTTTAAAAAAAAAAAAAGAAATATAATTTGCACAGATAAAAATGTACTCTTCCCTTTAGCACAGTGAAATTATAGATTATTAAAAATAATAACTGAGTGTTCTCATGACTTTATTAAATTGTATAACACTGAATGTATTTAATAAAGATACAGGAAGACAGTATTGGTGCATCCCACCCACTATTTCTAATCCTTTTTTTCAAAAGAGCAAAACAAATCAGGAAAAATAATATCAAAGGTCATACATTAAAGAAAACATTCATTTCAACAGACTGAATTCTGGCTTAAAAGAAACAACAGGAAATTCAAAAAGGAATAAATGAAATAGTCTGCATCTAGGATACAGAAATATATTATACATATATATCAACTGAGAAATATGAGTTAGAAACATTCCATGTGGAAAAAATTTAGAGCTCATTCATTATAAATTACTGATGTGTTATAAGCAACAAAGGAACATACCAACTCTCATCAAAGGGCAGGACATTAGTTACAGAAAGGCAATTCTTAGAGAAATGAGAATCTTTGGGTAATACCAGGCAAAAATAGTAATAGGATCAATTCAGAAGGTTTGTGAGTCAACCTAATATATGAGGGGACAATACTTTTTCTTTTAAAATTTTATTTATTTATGCATCCAGAAATGGGGTAAAGGCCAGAGGTGCAGGGAGGGCAAGAGGATTCAAAGTGGCCATGGCTTGGCTTAGTTTCACAGTGCAGTGCTCCAATCCCATGCGCCACCAGGGAGGGTGTGGGGGAACATAATTTTCAAAAACATAACAAATAAATTTAGGTCCAGTAGCTAGATAATTTGTTACTGTATATGAAGTCTGTATTAAATAACTAACTTAAGTTACAATAGATTGAAAAGTTAATTCAGATATAAGAATTCATATTAAAAGCTCAAAGAAGGTTGGTTTACATATGGTGTCTTAATGGTTAGGTCTGAGGTTACAAGGAGTTCACACTTTAGGTATGAGCTTTTCACAAAAGAAAAGCTAACAGTTATTCATGTTTGTATCACAAAATCTGCTACAAGATAAAAATATCATTGAGACCCTCCCTGATGGCACAACAGGTTAGCATAGCACTGCAAACTAGACGCAACGCTTCAGAGTGAGTTCGATCCCCAGTCCTGGAGGTGACCCACATGGTGCAGCAGACCTCTCCTAACCCACCCACTGCTCCCCCTCAACAGTGTACTTTGTCAGTCTGCCTGTTCTGCTCCCCACTCTGTCCCTGGTGAATCCTCTCACTCACCGTCATCTTTGGCTTGTACCCCAGTTCTGTATACCTAAATAAATAAATCTTTAAAAAAGAGTTGAATAAATGATAGGTGATGAAAGGAAAAAAATCATATGTGGCTAGAGCAATGAAAGTAAGATGAGAAGTGGAGAATTTTTTTATGTTAATGTTCAACTATAAAATTGTTGATTTCACAAAAAATAAAAATAATTCCAAAGTGGGGATCAATCTCTTTCTGCTAGAATTTCTTGAAGATATTTGGCTTAATCTTTGGAAAAAAGCTTTCCTTCTAACAGCTGTGATGGAAACGTCTTCCTTTAAAAGAATGATATTTAAAAAATAGTTATTATTTCTACCTTGCTTTTGCTCTGCCCTAACATTTTCCTGGGGGATGCAGTCATGCCCTGGGAAGCCACAGATCAGAAAGGAAGACTATCCACTGAGGATAAAAGATAAAAGCCAATTGTCAAGAGTTGTGCAGATGATTCTTAGGAGTTTGCATAATAGCCTACTATGAAGAAAAAAGTGATAAAATCAGATCTGTGTTTCTTAAAGAAAAACCTGTCTTCCTTGGAGGAATATTTAATATAGAAACATTAGACATATGAAACAATTAAGTCAGTAAAGAAGATAAATAATACTGGTATACAATTGTGGAAGAGTAAAAATGACATTACCAAAAGACAAAGGGTCACACAAATGAAACAAGAGGAAACCTGGAAATCTGACTGTAGAATTGAGACTGCCCAAGGGAGAGGAGGCAGTCTCATGGGGGGCAGTGTGGAAGGGCCCAATGGACTATGATGGAGAAATATGATGCCAAATGGTGGGTGTGGTGAAGTAACACGTCTGAAGAGTGTGATCCTACTGCTTGGATTCATATAGTGTGTTGTAAACCAACACTGCTTGTTTTAAAAAATAATTTTTAAAAGTTAAAAAAACAGAATTCAGACCATTTTAAAACACAATTAACCTGGTCCCTTCAAAAATACATTAGATGATTAAGAAACATTTCTAAGATAATAATTAGATGACAGGTACAATGTTCGAGTGATCCTGAGTTCCTTAAAATACAAAATACATATTAGGAACCATTGGGAAAATTTAACTATACAAAAATTTAACTATTGTAAAGTTTTTATTATATAACTAGGAAATAGCTTTAGTATTACTAAGATATCATAATTGTATTTCTGTATAAGAAAATTACCTTACATAGAAAGTTATAAAGAAATTAGGAATATGCTATCACCTTTTTTATAATGTAATATACAATGATTCAATAAAAATATGTATATATATAAATAAAATATAATAATATACATAGTCCATAGACGACATAACAAAATCAAAATATCAAGAATATTTTTAGAAAAAGGTGATGGATACAGCTTGCTTATGTTACTATTCATTTTGCTGTTTAGGGAATTAAAATTGTTATATATTTATTTTAATTAATCTTTTGCATTAATTTA
The DNA here is from genome assembly GCF_000260355.1 of Condylura cristata. Classification (NCBI taxonomy): domain Eukaryota; kingdom Metazoa; phylum Chordata; class Mammalia; order Eulipotyphla; family Talpidae; genus Condylura; species Condylura cristata. The sequence continues at coordinate 20,032,281 of NW_004567110.1, forward strand.
TTTTGGGAAACCCCAAAATTCAAAGGTGTGGGAAGAGAAGAAAACCAAAAAAAAAAAAAATCAAAAGAATATTTTGGAATACAGAAAGAGATCCCAAAAACAGTAATACTAAAGAATTTTATAAAGTATAAAATATTTCAATACAGATTTTCAAGGACAAGCATACATGTTTTCCTTCCCAGGAGTAAATCATATTGTATTATCTGTATAATACCCTTACATAGATATCTAGTTTAAAATTACATTTCTAGTGGTTACTTAGAATTTAAAATGCTGCAATAAAGTTGGAGTTTTAATTGAAGTGAAGCAAGTAAAGGGAAACACAAATACTGGAAAATTTCACTTGTATGTGGGAATATAAAAAAAAAAGGCTAAATCAAAATCAAACCCTAGAAATCTGACTGCAAAACTGAGGATACCAGAGGGGATGAGCAAAAGTGGGGTGCAAAGAGGAGCAGGTCTCCAGTCTATTGTGGTGCTGTGGTGGTGGGCGTGGGGAGCTACCAAACATTTGTAGGGGTGGGACCTTATAACGCTGCTGCTAGTCAACGCTCCCCCAATAAACATAATTTTAAAAATAAAAACAAGTACATGTGCAGTCAATAAAGATGAAGTTTTCAGAAACTTTAGCACAAACTACAGAGAAGGGCAGCAACTCTCGTTTTTTCCTCTTTACATGGGTGTTTATTCATTTAGACTTAGTCTGTACCTGTTTTCCTGTTTATGAGTCTCAGCTTTAGATTGTTGCAAAATTGAAGTGTTTCATCTTCAAGCACATCTTCCCGGGTTCTGAATAGCTTACATCCTAATACTCTAATTCTCAAAGGCTTATCTGCTACATTGATATCAGAGAGTCCTTATGAAAGAAACATCAAGGACCATCAGAGATGACAGACACAAATTACGGGATGAGGTGTCTCTGAAACTTGAGAATTTGTCATAGTCTATTGCATCTGGGTTACGCCTTTCAAGTCATATCTAGGACAGTCCTAACCATGAAGTCGATACCACTAACATGCATTCGCCACCAGAGTCTTTGACCTGTGTCACTTAATCTTAAAAAGTTGTACTGATGCAGACACTCACGCTGCCTTAATAACAGCTTGTAATTGTTCTCTTTTGTTCACAGAACTATCCAGTTAGCTGTGAAGCCTGAAGTAGCATTTAATTTCTAAAATAAGATTTGACCAGAATAACAACTCTCCACATGTAATAGCAATACTGACCTTCTTTACTGTACTTCTTTCTGTCTTGTTGTTAGAATAAAAACTGCTTAAAAATCATTTTATTCAGTCTTTTCTCCCAAACTTCAACTAGCTATGTAAGTTTAAGGAACCAGAAATTACATACAGCATGAATATGAATCATGTTAAAAATCTAAAGCAATAAAATAGGTTAATATCATATCTGCCTGCAAACCTTTATGCAGCGGACACCATACATAGGGGAACTGATATTTGGACACTTTGACATGCCATAAAAGGGAACACACTCAGCATAAAGCCATGAAGAATACAATTTAATTTTTTAGGACCATGTCAATTTCTCAATAATTATTTAAATGCAAGAGGATATGAATATCTTTATTTTATATCTTGATAAAATAAAAAATAATAAGCTGTGTGTGTATTTTTGGTTAATACAATACTACAAATTCTCAAAGGAAGATATGTTTACAGCACATGTAGAGAAAGTTTATTATATAAAACTAAAAGCAATTATAGTATATTTAAATCACTGTTAATTCAAAACATAACTTCTATAAACATATTAAAATGCTTTCATTCTAAGCAGATATAATGAAAATTAACTCTTTAAAAATAACTGCTTTGTACAGCTTCTAGCCAAATGGACTTAACATCCAATTTCAGATATTTTATCTGCAGAAAGCAATTTGGCTCTAAAATTAAATTATAAAATATTTGCTAAATAGAATCTATTGGTAGCTAGGGAAAATAGAGATAATTACTATATTTTAAAATGGCAATATTTCTTTAGAACATCAATCTGAGAGGAGTTAGGTGAACTGAATAAAAAACAGATCCTGACAGCAGTGCATGTGCCCTATTTACAATTCAGCTAAGTGCTCAAACTAGAGAGCACCAAGGTAGGATCACAAGCTGCCCCTTGGAAGCATGGGAAAACTGGACCCAGCAATGACATAGCCACACCCAGGGAACAGTCAGGATCTTCCCACTGGTGCTAAACTCATCACTATTTACAAACTGAGAAAGTGAATATTAGTACAAAGTGAATATTAGTATAGTCATTCTTGCATGTTTTTCTTTTTTTAACTCCAGGACTCTGAGGTTGGTAACGTAGTCTCTGCTGGCTTTCTGGGCTAATCACACTTAAACGATCCCATAGTCCTCTGTTCTCTCAGAATCTTTATATAACAAACTGCCATTTTTACTGTTAAATTCATTCTTTAAAAAAAATTTAATATCATAAATAAGTGAGAATGATAACATCTCACATTTTTAGTATTTTTGTTCCATCATAGTAGTGTACCTTTTAGTAATAATCTCTATTTTCCTGGAGTAGAATTTTGGTAATTAGTGCTATTACTATTTGCTGATAGTGTAGAGTCGATATTTTAATATGACTGTTGCTCCAAATGTCTGGATTTCATTTCCAACATCATTTTCCTTAAGGAAAAATAAAAAAGAACCTGAATGTGTTCCACATCAGATCAGTAGCAACATCAAAGCAAAATTCATACTGAACTCGTTCTGGTAGTTTAAAAAATGGAGGGGAAATTACAGCTATTGAATACCAGAATATAAAATACTCAGGCATATTAGATGTGAAATCACAGTTCCTATTCCTGGTACCATGGTTTAAATTTATCATTCTTTTCATTTTTAAATAAAAATTCTTCAAGGTCAAATAACTGATAAATGGCAATGCCTGATTTGATGATAAAAGGTATCTCACACCAACACCCCTGATCTTTGACTCAGATTAAAAAACTGCCGCCTCCTCTTTTTCTTACTCTTCTGTCTACAACTTCTCCTTCCCCTCCTTATCTGCTTCATCTTTCTCCTCTTTTCCTCCTCACCTTCATCTTCTTTTTATAGCTTACCTTTTCTTACATGAAATTATTTCCTATAACTTTCCTCTACCTCCAGGATTCCCCCAATCTGGAAGGATTTGGAGATGAAGCAGAAAAAATAGAGTAAAAGAGATGGCAACAATGAGTAGAATTTTAAAGGGCAGTTTCAATGTTACCTAAGCTCAGGAAAGAATTGAATAAAATAAATCTGCAAAAGTGACCTAAAATGCTGCTTTGCCTTGTCTCTTTCAAAATGTGAACTGATTTACTTATATCAATAGAAGATCTTTAAAATAATAAGCACTAGAATTAGTAATTGTGTCTTATCATTCCTAAAATAACAAAACCCTGTATTACCAGATTTCCACCCCTACTACTTATACAAACATTTGAAATATGAAAGTAACAACACTCAGAAGCCCCAAATGCTCAGCCTATTTGTACATTCTAATGTCTGTCCTTACTTATTTCTTTCTACATGAAATGCTGATGACTCCCTTATTTCTAATTACAATACCATTTATCTCCCAATGTCCAACTTAAATATCTGTTGAAAGTTTTTCCTATCACTCAGCAGTAACTAATGACCTGTTCCTTTATACTTTTATTTAAAAGATGTATTTATTTATGCATACAGAACAGGGGTACAGGCCAGAGGTGCAGGGGTGGTAAGAGGAATCACCAGAGACAGAGTGAGGAGCAGAACAGGCCAACTGACGAAGTACTCTTCTGAGGGGAACAGCGGGTGGGTCAGGAGAGGTCTGCTGGGCCATGTGGGTCACCTCCAGGGTGGGGATCAAACTCTCACTGAAGTGGCTGAGGCTAGCTTCGCAGTGCTGTGCTTTAACCCGCTGCTCACCAGAGAGGGCTCTATTCTTTCTACTTTCATAGAGTATCTTCCATATGCTCCTCCAGAACTACTCTTCCTTGCTATGCCTGCGCACTCAGGGGTAGGCTCCCCAAGCTTGAATCCCACTTGGGATCAGCCAACATGGAATGATGGTAGGAGAACACAGGAAAGGGGAGGAGAGGTCAGAGTATCTACTCTTCCAGCTCAGTTGTATTTTCTCTGTCACTCATGTTAATACACAATCATCTCTTACACTTACCTTAAAATTCCTGAGTTTGGAGCCCTCCCTTGTAGCACAGCAAGCTAGCCACAGCTGCTTCGATGCTAGTCCGATTCCTGGCCCCAGAGGTGACCCACACAGCTGGCAGACTTCTGCTCCCCTCAGCTGTGTACGTTGTCGATCTGCCTGTTCAGCTTCCCATTCTGTCTCAGGTGAATCCTCTCACTGCCCTTGTACCTCTAACCTGTATCCCAGTTTTGTATGCATAAATAAATAAATCTTAAAAAAAAAAATTCTGAGTTCCAAGCATCATTCCCTCTGCCTCGTCACATCAAATGTGGAAACACACTTGCACTTTCTATAACCTACACAAATTTTGATAAACCATTCTTTATGAAAATCTTAAAATGGGCCTCCCTGGGTGATGCTAAGGGTTAAGTCTCAGCACTATGAATATATCTACAGCCACTGCAGCACCAAGTTTGATTCCCAACAGTGAGATAACCCACATGGCACAGTAGATACCTTCTGTCTGGCCTGCTGCTCCCCTCAGCAGTGTATTACAGTCAATCTGCTGTTCTGCTCCCTACTCTCTTGTGCATTTCCCTGCACCTCTGGCTTGTTCCCCAATTCTTGTGTATATAAATAAATAAATCTTTAAAAAAATTTTAAATGACCTGATTTGCATTCCGTTTGTTTTGTGCTAGGACTCTAACAATATTTTATTTGTGTCTTATAACACTACCATATAGTTATATAAACATAGATATCCCTCAAACAATTTGAATCCCTTGAAAAAAAAAACCTTACATATCTCCCAGCATATATAAATGTTTATCATTTATTAGACACTCAGTAATTTTTTTTTTACTAAGCAAAATTACTCTGAGACATCTGTTCTTTTATACAAAGATAAAGAACAAAAGTTCAAACCTTTACTTTGGAGACTAACATTTATCAGCTTACAGGCTTTACATATGCGATTTATTTTCCTTCCTAAATCACCTTTAGACATTGATAGAATTATGTCAGCTATTGGTGAATGCAGAAAACATTTAATGAAAGGTCACATCCATGATTAGAGAATCACTGCTCTAAAGGGCACTGAATAAAATTTCATGTTATGTTCTGTGGAAGATTAATTTGAATGATTTTTGTAGTACCAAGAAGAAAAAGTTTTGTTTTCCTGTTGATAGTCTATGAGTTGACTGAAATGTGATGTTACAGAAGTTGTATTAGAAACAACTAACAGAAGAGCTCTGTGATGGACAAAATACAGCAAGGGAGATCAGCCATCAGCTTCAAAGCATGATATTGCTAGAGTATTTCAGTATATGGCATCTCTAAAAGTAAACTTTATAAATATACAAATGACTTAAATATACAGAACTAATATCATATTCTTTGGTTGCTATCCTAAAGTAAGTAAAGTAATTTTGATACTTACACACACAAACCTCCAAATGGTTATTTAACTATTAATTAGAACAGACTGTTCATTTTCAAATAAATGTAAGGTCTAATTTTAAAAATAGGTTTGTAACATTACTATGACATTGTAAATAAAAATAAACCTATATATATCAAAATGTAGCAGGAAATAGCCATGGTTATTGGTCAAGTGAATGATATATTAGTCACCATGGAACTTAACAGTTAAATTGTTAGAATAGACATTCTAACAAGTTAGGAGATGAGATTTAAAATAGACATTGAAAGATAGAAAAAGAAACTGAGCATCTCCCCAAGTAAGAAATATAAAAACACAAGAACATAGAGGTGGAAGAGTATGGTGTAGGGGTATTTCAAAAATAGGAATTAAATACTAAAACTTAATATAATAACCAATATTATAGCACATTTGGGTTTCACTTTAAAGGGAAGTAATAACAACGTTTGAAGATCGAAGGATAAATTTTTTTTGAAGTAGCTTTGGTTAACAGCCCTATATGACTTAGTGAAATACAAATCCCTTCACACCTCTTCTGTGCATGTTACCACACCATACCTGCCAGCAAGGAACTGTAGTTTTTCATCAACTATTAGGTGAATAGTCTCCTCATTGTGTATCCACACACATCCCTCTTCCCCTTCTAGAAGACTCAATTCTGCTGTAATATTTCTAGTATTTGTTTTGACTTAGCTTAGTTAGACAATTTTTTCTTTAAATAACAGCATATCCATCCACCTATCAAATAGATGATAAGCTGTATTTTGCATTTCCTCTATCTCCTGCTATCCAGTTCTCTGGGCCTCAGCAGCTTCAATCATATTTGTTTGTGCATTTGCTAACATGGGATAGGCAATGTATATGTGTGCTTTTTTTGTGGGGGGGGGAAGGAAGGACTTACTAGGAAACTATTATTTGGAGCATCCTTTCTTCTCTTCTCTCTCTATGCATACTAATACCATTATAGATCTTTCACTCTAAGACTCTGCTTCCTTTGCTTTTGTGCAAGAGCTGGTTGGACCCTTCTTAGAGTGTTCAATCTTTAAGGATTTGGGATCTCTGGGTAGACCTCAGTCACACACTAACATGACAGTGAAGATGAATGCAAAAATGCAAAGTTATTAAGAGCAGTTTGAATATGTGTTCAGTAGTCTGAGAATGAAGCAGTAATGTTCTGATGTGAAGCTACAGTGGTGACTATAAGATAATGAGACATGCTGTTGTAATTCATTAAGTTAGGTAAATTTAGACATCAGTACCCACAGGTAGGAAGCTACTGTAACAGATACTCAAAATTTTGGAAGTGCCTCTGCAATTGAGCAATGGGAAAAGACTGGGAGAATTTTGAGGTGCATGATTTCAAATGCCTAGATTGTCTTGAGGATATTAGCACCAATATGGATGTTAACAACTGCTGATGAGGTCACAGAGGGGAAAATGTATGCTTTTTTTTTTTTAAAGATTTATTTATTTATTCGTACAGAACTGGGGTACAGGCCAGAGATGCGGAGGGTGAGAGTCTTCACCAGAGACAGAGAGAGGAGCAGAACAGGCAGATCAACAAAGTACACTGCTGAGGGGAGCAGCGGGTGGGTCAGGAGAGGTCTGCCTTGCCATGTGGATCTCCTCCCGGGCAGGCGGGGATCGAACTCATGTGGAAGTGGCTTAAGCTTCTTAGTGCAGTGCTTTAACCCACTGCGCCACCAGGGAGGGCCCGCTTTCTTTTTTTTTAAGATTTATTTATGCATAGAAAACTGGGGTACAGGCCAGAGGTGTAGGGTTTGGGGTGAGAGGGCTCATCAGTGACAGAGTGGGGACCAGAACAGGCAGAATGACTGAAATACACTGCTGAGGGGAGTAGCAGGTGGTACCGGAGAGGTCTGCCATGCCATGTGGAAAACCTCCCTGGCCAGGGACGGAACTCATGTCAGAGTGCCTATGGATAGCTTCTTAGTGCTTCACTTCAACCTACTATGCCACCCAGGAGAGTCAGAAATATATGTTTTCTTAGAGAATACTGCAATCATCATAGAAGTTGCTGTATGATTCAGATTCTTCAGGTAAGATTTAAAAAGAACTGGATAAGTCGCTGAACTCTCATTGATTTCCAAATAAGTTGGCCTTTAGGAATGTTAAACCAGAGTAACTTCACTTGCACATGGTAAAAATCTGGACCTTTGGGTAAGATGTGGGTTATCACAGGCAAATTAACAATCCCCATGATGTCCATGGTCTAAGGATCGGTTACCTTTAATGATAAAAATATTTTGTAAATATGATTGAGCTTAACATCATGCAATAAGAAAATCCCATAGTATATAGGTGGGGCTTCAGAGTTTCTTTTAAAAGTGAAAGGAGGGAGGAATATAAGGAAAAAGAGAGATTTAAATATACTAGTTGCAGTCTTTGAAAAAGAATGAGCTCAACTAAAGCATCTAAACTTCTAAATGAAGAAAAAAAAAACTCAACACTATTGATTGTCCCACAGAACCTCAGAAGGGATGGATAGATAGATAGACAGACAGACAGACAGACAAATACACAGATCTCTTTATTTTAGCTTACTAAGTTCCATTTCAGACCTCTGATATCAGTAACTGTAAGAGATTTAGTTTGTGTTATTTTGAATCACTACATTGTAGTGATTAATAACAGCAACAATTGGAAGTTAATACATGGTGGAAATTGAAAGGAAGAAAATATATGAGAACCCAGCAAAACTTGGTGACTGATTTGATACTGAATGTGGAAACAAAGGAGGAAGTTGATAATGATACCATCATTTAAATCCAGAGTGGGAGACTGATATCTCCCTTCACAGACATTTGTTCATTAAAATATTTTACTACTTAAAATATCTCACCATTCTCATTACACACAGAAGTCCCACTACCTATATTGTCTCAGTTATAATTGCCTTAGCTAATTCTAGTGTTATTGTGCCTATGCTAATATCGCATCTTTCTAAAATAACATTGAACCTGTGGTTCTTTTCATTGTGATATAAAGATTCACTTCTCAGTTGAAAATGAGGCCCATAACAGCAGGCACATTGCCCTCTAACTCCACAAGACAAAACTGAATAAAATAAACCTTGAAGTAAAGAAAAATTAGAATTTCCATTCACTTTCCAAATGCATCGTGCTTTTCATCATAGAAGAACAGAGCTTTAAAAAGGATAGAAAGAATGTCTCCCTATGTCTGACCTACAGCTCTATAGTATGTATTATAATCAGCCCTATAATAAAAGCTTGTTTCTCCATTTTAGGAATCTTTTTTTTTTAACATTTTCCATATGATTTTTTTTAAGTTCATGCTTCACAGTAACTCAACCAATAGCCCTCTACTTTCCTTCTAATAAATGTTATACAATGATTAATGAGGAGAAAAGCCCTATAATTTAGAAAACAGAAATTACATAGACTTTAGTATTTCTGCTCCCTGTTATATGTACTATTTCTTCCCACTACCTAGCTGCCCCATCAAACTATCCATCCAAAGTTTTTTTTTAATTGAAATAACATTATATTATATAAGTGCATCACTGAATGTAAAAATGTACATACTAAAAGTACAAGTCTATTTTTCACCACACTATTGATCCCTTTACCAAATGTTATACTTTATATGGATATATTTAGTCAATATAGCAAGTTTATTTACATAATTACTTCATATTTCAGAGCCATGATATAATTTTAACTGTATCTAAGTTTACCTTCCTTCTCATAAAGCAGTAGAAAAAACAACAGAACAAGATCTTTAAACTTTTACTTACAGTAGAAATAAAATTTTTACTTACAGAAGACAAACACATAAATATAAAATTCAAGTGACGATTTCATGTACAAAAGACAGGAAACTTTCAATCCTTAAGACATTAAGTAATCTGTTGTTTCTGTACAGTACATTCTTAAATAATAATCCTGGTAACTTTTTGTTTAATAGCAAGAATGCCTTATGTGACTAATTGAAATCCAAGGTAAAGATGTCTTAACCAATTGTGAGTATAGTGAGGAGAGTTTAGTGGATTTACTTGCAATGTTAGGGATTACAGAGCAGCCTAGAAATGAAGTATGAAGTTTGATGGCTAAAAGCATGACTGCGGGGCCATCCTTGGGGGCACAATGGGTTAAAGCGCAGCACCACAAGCTAGCTGCAGCAGCTTCAGTGAGAGGTGGATCCCAGCCCCAAAGGTGAGCCACAGGACACAACAGACTTCACCTTACCCGCTGCTCCCCTCAGTGTACTTCATCAATCTGCCTGTTCTGCTCCCCACTCCGTCTTCCGTGAGTCATCTCGCCGCCTCTGCACCTCTGGCCTGTATCCCAGTTCTGTATGTATAAATAAATGTTAAAAAAAAAAAACAAAGGCTGCTTCATAGAGACTAAATGTGAATCTTAGCTTTGTGTGTCATTATTATGTTAACTAGGGACATTAGTGAAACACAGGTCCCAATTTCTTTTATGTAATATTTACATAATAATACTTAACCTCAATTGATTATTATAGGAATGAATGTGTAATATGTGCAGATAACATGAATATCATAAAATAAGTTTGTCAGCAAAGGAAATCTTGTACTTAGATGTAATCTTACACTAAATTGTGTAAGTATTGATAACAGGAATTTTATGGAGGAATTCTAAGACCTTCCTCCAGAGAGCATGTTTTCAACATTGATGGAAAATGTCCCCTAATAAAATTAATATTAATATTATTAAATTACTTTGAAATAAATAACATGTTATTAATATTAGTGTGTGTGTGTATATAATGAAACTATATTATTGATCATTATAGAACAGTATCCAGTATCTAGATCCAAAGTTTAACAACTCTTTTGAATAAGAAGAATGCATTTTTTTTAAAGATTTATTTATTTATTAATACAGAAGGACTAGGGTATAGGCCAAAGGTGCAGAGCAGTGAGAGGTTTCACCAGAGACAGAGTGGGGAGCAGAACAGGCAGATCGACAAAGTACACTGCTGAGGGGAGCAGCGGGCAGGTCAGGAGAGGTCTGCCAAGCCATGTGGATCACCCCCGGGATTGTGGAACCAACTGGCACCGAAGTGGCTGCCGCTTGCCTGCAGTGCTGCATCCTAACCAATTGCACCATCAGGAAGGGTCCAGAAGAATGCATTCTTAATAAGAAAACTGGTTTCATTCAGTTATCAAGGAAAACAAAGACTCAATGCCTCTGCAAATTATTTAATTATTAAGAGTTTTAGACAAAGTTAATAGCCTTAAATAGATAGATTATGGTCTTTAAGTTAATAGTGTCTGTACTAAAGAAGTTTGAAAGATATGTAAGATTAAATAACTAGAAATTTAATTCAAAGAAAGGCCCAAAGTAGATGCTCAATGCTTGTCACTTTTTTGACACACTGCTGTATATGTCCTACCTCTGCTCACAAGCCCATATATCCCGCACTATGCCAACTAGCCATGTATCCTTTTGCTCAAGACTTTTTTTAAAATAAGTTCATAATATACTGGCTCATTTCACTTGACTTTTATACTTTTTAGCCAGAGGGTATGGGGTTCTATCACTTTCTTGGGATTTGCTTTTTACCCTGAATTGCTGTAAATGGCATGCCAAATTGGTTTACATGCTAGATACACAATTCAAAGAAGGAAAAGAAATTTTGTCCTCAGTCAGAGAAATTTGACATGCTCTTCCAGGTTTGATGACAACCATAATTAATGCCTTCATACAATTTAAGCACTTCTATCACAAGTGGACAAAATACATTCATTAAAGGGGGGCACGTATACTTTTTCTTTATATCATTTCACATAGGTAGATAGTTAATGAAGATAAATTAATAGAGGGAAAAAAACAGATTTTTTTTCAACACATTGTTACAATGTGAAATGGAGACCTTTCAGTTGCTTTCAGGTTGTTATTATTTTAATTTTCCTATAACACTTAATGGTACAGCCTTCTCAGAGTTTAATTAAAGCAGTGATTTTCAACTTGTGGCTTGTATGTCTCTGCGGTCCCAAAACTCATTCTGGGCATCTGCAAAATCAAAACTATTTTCACAATAACACAGACACTATTGACCCATTTTTGACATTGGGATTGATTTTGTAAAATCAATGGTGTTTAACTCCTTATCATGAATCAGAGCACAGATCCTCAATTACAACACAATTTTTCAATACGTGTTCACAGTTAATAATTTTACAAATTATTTTACAAATTATCCTTGTATTGGTAAAAGTTAATTTTAGTAAATACCAGTCCTTGATTGTGTTTCTAATAGTCTGTATGATAATGCAGAATACATAGCAAGCAACTCAGCTGGACAGCATGGAAAACACTACTGCAACCAAATTATAAGTTTCTGAATTAGCTGCTTATCTCACAGGATACAATTTTTACTCAAAAAGAACAACTTGACAGATAAGTCAGTATTATTCCTAGTAAGTATTTGGTGGACATTTTGCTGAAATTTTTCCCTTCAATTAAAACAACTGACAAAATGTGTTACCAATAATAAAATGTGAGCTTTCGAGAGAAAATCAGAATATTGGAAAACTGCCACCAAGATCTTGACAGCTTCCCAATACTTAAATACTCTTATAAAGAGTCCTACAGTGATTTGATAAATGCAATTTTTAATATTCTATAATGAAAATGTCAATATGTGGAAGATCTGCATAACTCAGTGAGCTAATTGTTTCCAAATGACCAACAAAAGATATAGCATCATGCATGAGTGAAGGTGTCTGAGATAAATTTTGTGATATACCAAGGGTTTTTAATATAATACAATATGAAAGATTCATTGATGCTGTTTTAGATTTCATGTGGTAACCTTCAAGAAACCACCGCTGTTTACTTCACAAAGATTAAAATAAGAAAAAACGAAAGAAACCACCACTAAGCAAATTCTGGTGTAATATCAAAGAACATTCACACTTATCTTTAAAAGTTTATTCAAAGACTCCACTCATTTCCAACTAAATATTTTTGTAAGGACAGACTTCCTCAAACAACACTGCACCCAAACAACACTGCACAGATTAAATGCAAAAGCATTTAAATGAGAATCCAGCTGCCTTCAAAAATCTACACATTAGATTTGCATAAAGCAATGGCATTCCTCTCACGAATTATTTTTTGGAAAATATGGACACTTTCACAAAATCATGCTTTGTTAAAATTCAAAGTTTATTATTGTTATAGTTTGATGAATTCATAAATGTTCTAACCTGTTTTATTTCTAATATAAGTACTAATAACTATAATCCATAAATTCTACAAACCTGAAAATGTACAAATGGGGAGAAATCCAGAGACCAAAAAGGTTGCATACTACTCAATTACAAGATAATATACATGCTCTATAAAATAATTTGTTACTATGTTTATTTCATTTTCCTCAAGGTTTCTATTTCTCTGGTATCTCTATATCAGTCTTCCTTTCAGGTGCTTCTTTAAAATTTGCTTTTCCTTTAAATGCAAAGGGATACCAGGGCTGTCTCACTGGTTCAGCATTACCTCACTCTTTATTTCCCTAGAGTTCTCTAGGGTCTTTGAATGTGCTAATCACTTTATCTTACCAGAACCTAAAATTCGAATGTTCTTACCTTGTATCTAAATACCTACTGTATAATTTCCACTTGTATGTCTCAAAAATGTATAAGCTCCACATGTCTAGAAAGGAGTCTATCACACCTTCAATATAGAACTAATATGTCTCTGGCCTTTTTTTTCTATAATGATAACAAAATCCATACAATCATTCAAGAAATTGATGGGATAGGGGAGAAAGAGTCCATCATAGATCTAACCTCTCCCATAATTCCCATTATCAGTTACTGTATTCCATAGATGTTACTAAGTATCTTTTTAGTATTTTTATCTTCCATTGTTATAATACTGGTTAAGTGTCCATCATTTCTTATCTAAATTAAAATACTATCTTAACTTTTTAACATCTTAATATCTTGCTGTCTCCAGTAGTAGACTCTTAAAATCCAGTTCTAAAATTCAGCTAAAGTGATGTCTCAGTTTCTTCCCTGATGAAATGTTTCTCTGTAGGCTTCAGGATAAAATTATGTCTTTGACTATCAGACGCTTATGGTCTGGGCCATCTCAAACTCAATACCTTCATCTCTCACCACTGCTCAAAATAAAGGACTAGAATTTCAATGACTTGCTCCCAGACAATTGATTCCACATCTCATCTCTAGGCAACATCAAAGAATATACAAGTTGAAAGGATCTTTAGAGACAAAGTAACCATGTAATTTATCAACCAAACCAGGACACTTTTGAGAGTAAAAAGGTTGCTATTAATAATACCATTGGGATAGCAGGTGTAAACCAGAACTATCCCAGGCAAAGAGCCTGTGCGATCATCCTACCTAGAGATCAACTAGTACATGAGTGAACTTGAGTCATTTAATAAAAGTGGTCATGCTGGTTCTAACAATGATTGACTAGAATTATCTTTTTCTATCTCCCAGTCCACTGCCTTTCTTTCATGTTATGCTGCTTTTCTTATCTTAAGATAAAAATCAGTAGCCTAGCAGTATTTGTCACTCCCCATGAAATTATAGTAAATATATGGGATGGCTTCATTTGCAGTCAAAAATATCATAATTGTGGGGATTTTTATAATGGGTGTGAGAGATGTAAAAAGATTAACATATATACAGATAGTGGATTTCATTTCAACAGGATGGAGATGCTAAAAGATGGTCAGAGATAGCTGACCAAGTCCTTGACTAACGAATGTCCTTGACTAACGAATGTCATAACCAGGGTTCCTCTGGCATGGTTGACAGAATGTATGTCTAGTGTATCCATGAGTATACATGTAAAAGAGAAAGAAAGAGAGATTGATTCCGTAAGAGTCCTGCCCAGATGAAGCCAAGTGATTCCATAAGAGTCCTACCCAGATTAAGAGTCCTACCCAGATTAAGAGTGTCCTGCCCAGATGAATAGTCCTGCCCAGATGAAGGCAAATGTAGGCAAATGTAGCCAAAAAAAGACTCATTTACCTTGACCCTTCACTAATTCCCACTCTCGAGGTTCATATACAACCTTTCTCCTTGCCTTCTATGACCCGAATCCAGATCATGAATGAATTTCAAAACCCAAAGTATCTTCTTATACAAAATTTGTTCCAAACCCAATAGGAGTATGAAATGGTGACACAAAACAGAGCAATAGAAAGGATGGGCCAAAAGAGAACTCATCCTTCTCCAGTTTCATTTGTCTATCCAGATCTATCTTCCTCTTCCACTAAGTTTTAGCCTTTTTGTCATATTGTCTCATCTGTGTCACAGCAAAGTTTTTTCCTCTTTGGAAAAGAAATGGAAATAAAAAAAAATTCAAGTATTTCATAAAGGTTATGAAATGAGAGCAACAATATGTATCAATTAATGCAATAAAGTATTGTGTTTCTTTAAAAATTCCTGTCTAAAACTAGACTACGGCCTTAAATAAGCTTATTGTCAAGATTATATTGAAATAACAGAAAACTAAGTAGAAAATCACTCTATGACTCAAGATTTTGCTTGTCCTCATCATCTACTTCTGATCCTTATAGAATATTCAACTTTTACAATTTTTTAAAGACTTATTTATATATGCACAGAAGAACTGAGGTGTAGGCCAGAAGTGTGGGGGCTGAGACAATTCACCAGAGACAGAATGGGGAGCAAAACAGGCAGATCAATGAAGTACACTCTACTTATGGAGCAGTGGGCATAACTAGAGAGGTCTGCTCTGCTACGTAGGTCAGCTCCCTGGCCAAGGACTGGACTCAGGCCAAAACAGTGGGAGCATGATAGCTCTGAGACTAAACCCCTACACCACCAGGGAGACACCACTTTTACAAATTTATGATATCACACCTATGATCTTACATACTAATTTTTATGCTAACAGTATACAAAATTCACTTTTCATTTTACTGAAGATTGACATCCAAGTTTTACAAATAAGACAAAAAACATTTATTGCTCATCATTAAGGATGGCTGAGCCTTCTATTCTCTCTAACCATAGCAAAGCACCTCTGAATTAAAAGAAGACACTTGCCTGACACAGGATTAAAATTCCTCAAGTACTTTAAACTGAGATCATCTAAGCATAAATTCCAGTACCCTGGTAGAATGTGATTTACTTTTCCCACTAAGAAAATTACTAATAGCCTTAATAATACCTTTTCTTTTATTGTACTGCCACTGGAACCTACATTCCAGCAAGTATCATTCAGTAAGAAATCTACTCAAAACTGCTACAGTCAACAGGAATATCTAAATAGCATTTCTAAATAGCTTTTTCCAGTAAAAGTTATAGACTATTAAGCATCTCTACAATGTGGAAGAGAGGGGTAATGTCCAGTTGAAACTTTTCCTCTTCTACACAAAAATCAAAGTAAGGACTTCCCTGAAGGTGCAGGAGTTAAAGTCTCAATGCCATCAAGCAATCACTAGCCATTGCAGCATCTGTGCAGGGAGGTGACCCACATGGTGCAGCAGACCTCTCCTGTCTCACCCTCTACTACCCTCAGAAGTGTATTTTAGTAGATCCATCTATTCTGTTCCCCACTCTGTCTCTGGTGAGTCTTCTCACCACCCCATCACCCCCCTCACATCTGACCTACACCCAGTTCTTACATGTATAAATAAATAAAAATCTTAAAAAAAATCAAACAAGGCAAAGACATTTCAATTCTCTATAGCACAGTAGAATATAAAGAAACAGAAAGAGATCAAGCAGAATTTGAAATGTTTCAAAAATATTTCTACTCCCTATTATCTATTAACTGAGAAATGACCATAGTAGATAGGTATATATCAGAACCATACTATTCAGTGTTTTAATTTCTTACACATATTTTTAAGATAATTGTGTTGTGAATACAAAATGACTCTCTTTCTATACCATGTGTTTGGAGATTCTTATATAATTTTTTCTTTCATCAAGAAATCCCTTCAGATAGTTTCAGATTTAGATATTTGATTCAATTTTGCCCTGAATGTATGCTATCAAGATTCTTATACTCCTCACAAAGGTGGAATTTTCACTATATATTTTTCTTATGGACAGTGACCATTTTGTTTTCATCTGAACCCTACTGAATGTTCTATTTAAGTCCACTAAGCATCCTTTCACTTCTCTACCAATGTTCAAACTCTTACTAGACACCCCACATTCACTTAGGACCCCATTTCAAAGGCCCTTCCCTTTACACTATGCCTAAGAGCTTCAAAGTAGTCAACATAAGCAGTCCTCTATCAAGAGTTTGTCACTGATGTGCTCCAGGAATTCAAATCTACTTTCAGAAGTAGATTTCACAAGGCCTTGCCTTCTAAATTATCTATAGTGATAACTATTTAATCTAAATAGCTAATATTTGGATTAATGAATTTAGATCAGATGAAGATTTAGACTAGATTAAATTACATTAGATAAGATTAGACTAGAAGAAAAGAGATAACTATTTAATCTAAACAGAACAAAAGCCTAGGAACTTCTGCTTTCCTCAAGAACAAACAAAAGCATTGTGAAGTGACTGCCTTAATCAGTGACTCTAAGGAGAGAAATCAGAGGCCCAATCAAAGAAAATAAGATGTGGTAGGACTTTGGGGTTCTAGCCTTTCCCTGGGATCTCCACCACCCGGCATTCTTAGGGACGCCATCTATTCAGTTATACATACATATGATGAGTTTCTCCTACACGTCAGGCACTGTTTGGGACATGGGGGCTAAAAAATGATAAGTTTTCTCTTCCTTGGGAGTATATAACAAGAAAGTAAATAATATCTATAGACAAGATCACTTTTGCTTAAACAATACCTCTGGGCCTTTCACACACTATAAAATATTAGAGCTAGAGAGATTATAAATATCATCTAGTCTAGCTCTTCCACTTTATGCATGAAAAAAAATTAAGATCCAGGGAGAATAACTGAATCAGCTGCCAATCTAGATTGCAAATGTTCCTCCTGCTATTGCAGGCATTTTCTACTAGCTCACATTAAACCTTTAGATCTGGAATTTCTCAGGGATTTAAGAAAGAAATCCATTCTCCCCAATTTTCTCAGTATTTCTCTCACTATAGGGAATATGATGTGACATGATGCTTCGATGGAATTCTGAAGTGAGAAAATAGATGCAGAAATAATTTTGCTAATAATTTTAGATAACACCTTCCAGTCAATAACCATAGTCCTATAGCCCTGTCAGCTGCCTCTTTTTGTTACTTGTTGACCAGGGAACTTGGCAGGCACACTGCACACAGCTCTAATTTCACATAGCTAATAGTTTGCAGCTACGTTACATAGTCTAAAAACAGGACAAAACATATGTGGATGAAATGAGAAAAATGAAATGCTCCAAAACCAGATTTTCATAGAATGCTGCTTTTTAAAAGCTAGATGGAGCCACCTAGTGACCGAATTTTATGTTGACAGAATTGCATTTGGTAATTAACAGAAAAAATAATCACAAACTGAAAGACCATAAATGACTAGGTCAGGGGCCTAGTTTCATGCAAATACAGACACCACTTATAAAGGCAATCTGATTAATCTGTCATGGTTTTCATTTAAAAATCACTTTTATTTTGCATGTATTGTCAAGAGAAAGTTTCAATGGGCCTTCTGAAAAACTCAAAAATTTCCCAATTTAATAGCTCTTCAGCAAAGTGTACACGTTAGAGATAATTGGATTCCGCTTTAAAATCTTATATTTCGCCCAACTGAATTAGGCTCAAAAAGTCAATTTCTTTAAATTGGAAAATATCTGTTAATGTTTCCAAACAGAATAGAGCAAGCTTTTTTTCCCCTATGAACTCATAAAAGTCTTTTATCAATGAAACACATTTTAACAACAAAGCTACAATTCTAAGGAAGCTAAGGCTGCAGAAAATTGGCACTCCAATTAAAACTCTTTGCATTGCCAAGTAGAATAAAAATAACAATTGTATATACTTACATTAAGGGGTTTATATACAGCCACACATCTGATTAGAGCATTTCAGAAATGCTGTGATTGGTAGGCCAAATCATAAGTCAGGTGATGCAAACAGCAAAGGATCCCAGGCACCTGCTATAGCTTAACCTGGGAGTGCCAACCTGTGTGCACTGAGAGGGCACAAATAGCTCTCTGCAGCTAAGACAGTCTCGGTGTCATTGTCACAGAACTCAAAGGACAGTGACAACAGAAACCCTTACTGTCTGTTATTTGTTTTCACTTGACTAGGAGTTTTAGATATTCCATTTCATTTAATATGTACAAAGCCTACCGACTGACATTATTTTATTTTTCAGGAAAAGAAACAGACACTATGAGAGATTACCCATCTTTTGTCTGCCTCCAAAGACATTCTCTTTCTCCTGTATTCACAAAAATGCCTAGCAAACACAAATATGCATGATATGCCAGTGTTGTAGAGCCACGATGTTATTCTAATTCTATTTACCTAACAAGAATCACTTATTTCAGTATCAATGAAAATGTTTCATAGGATGTATGCTAAGCTGGCTTTTTGTTTTATTTTGGTTTGGTTTTGTTTTAAAGAATTAGATCTCTAGCAGAATCCAAACTTCATATTCAATGACAGTTTGGCAAATTTGCTTGTAGAAGATAGTGGTAATGAACTTTCTCCTTTCACTGTATTTTCTATATATATAAATATATTGGATAGAATATATATCCAATTAATATGTAGAAATGCATGACTGTCAAAGTCAGACATTGATATCAGCGAGAATCATTGCCCTGTGAACGCCGTTTCCAAGGTCCCTGCCCCAGGTCTCCAGCCCCTTCTCTGCAGTGCTCTGTTTAGCAATGCACCTTCTGCCCCAATTCCTTAAAGTTCCCAAGACTTAAAATTCCTCCCTTGCTCCCCCTCCTCCCTACCCCATTTTCTAATGGGGTCATGGTGAGTTCTGCTCATGTTGCTTTTCCCTTGTCCAAAAATCTAGTTAACTTTTCTCTGTTTCTCTGGGTCATTTTCTTCTTCTTTGTTGCCACCAGCACCTTCACTGCTAATTATTTTTTTCCTTGTTTAATTAATTTTAGAGCACTGGCCAGCACAAGAGAGAACTCCTTTATAATTTTGATAGTAAGATCATGATTATATATGAAATGCATCTGCCATTCTTCTGGATACTTACAATCATTGGATTGTATGCAAGGTACATATATTACATAGTTATATTAAGTGGGCATTACCCTTCCTCTGAAAAGGCAAAGCCAGTGAGAGGCTCTCTGAAGTTTTCATAGAACAGTAAAATAATAATAATAATAATAATAATAATAATATCAATACTCACTGATTTTGTCAATCAAAACTTTTTCCAGTTTTATCAAGATACCAGAATATATAACAATGAACAAGTTTAAGCTATTAATAAAATGACTTGATATATGTATATATTGCATACTGTTATCATAATAAGCCTGGTTAACTTATAATGTAAATCTATTTATTACTATATATAGCTGAGGTTATAAAGCACAATAAAATGTAACTGAATAGAAATGTCAAATTCAGTACATTATCCACATTTTATCAATAGGTTTCCATATAAGGTACTTTAAAAATATATGCATACTTCTAATACTGACGAAATATCCAAAACATAGATATATTTTTTTAATTGTATTTAAGTGTTTGGCAGCCCTGATTCTTTGTTTCAGGCTCTCATTTCATTCTATGGTTACTTGTGTGCAAAAGCAAAATACTCTGATCCAATATGGGTAAATGAGAATGTTCAGAGATGCAAGCATGGACTGATTTAGTATAGGACTGGCGCGCCAAACCAAACTCTGTTCAACTTTTATCTTTTCCTGTTTGAAATGGAGAAACTTACTAAAACTCTCTAAATCACAGGTTCTAACTCTATAAACACAGTGATATAAATTACAAATATCAAATGATGATAGAATAAAGCCCCTGTCAGCCTACTAGGTGTTTAAGAAATAACTGCTGGTGTTTTTCTACCTGGAAGTTATTTTCTCTTTCCAATTTTCATATACTATGCTACAGTAAAAGACAAGATTCTCACAGCAGGTTCCTCTTAAACTAAGCCACATGTAGCAAGCTAAGAGTATTAATCTAGATGAGTTAAACTTCCCTTTTAAAAATGGAACAGCCTGTGTAATCTCCTTCAACTCATGAACTTTTATTTATTAAAGTTCTACTCATAAGATAATGGGCACAGGAGTGCTATAAACCCAGAGACATCTCTTTAACAGATAGCAAATTTCTGATAGAAAAAGGGATTTAATTTCCCCTTGCAGCCCATAACTCCATCTACAATTTTCTTTGAAACAAAATGGATTCAATTTCTTAATAGCATTTTCTGATGATAATATTTAGCAAGAAAAAATTGCAAGAGAAAATGTAACTTTTTCTAAGCTAGGTCTGTAGGTTAAACATTTTGTATACTTTTATTATGGAATTAAAGAATTTAATTCATTTTGTAAGTTACAGATAGAGTACTCTAACACCATTTTGCCTTTTTGTCATTGGGATTAACTGGTAACAGCATTTATACAGAGTAATAGGCAGTTTTTCATTTTGTACTGTAAAATCTTCAGACTATAAGCAGCTAGCTTTTACAAGTAATTAGTTAAATTTTTCAATGTTATACTCTACTATTACACTCTAATGTTTTTAAATACATGCTGACCTTTAAATATTTTAGTACTTAAGTAAGCTAGAATGGGAAAGGAATGAACTTCTAATTCTGGCATATGTCTAAGATTAGCAATTCCCAAAGCTTTAGCAGTGAAAAAAGGAATTAGAATACCTGCTCTCTCCTGGTTTACTCCTCCTCTAGACATCTGACTTGAACCACAATAATTAGATTATCAGTTTAAAAACAAACAACAACATCAACAAAAAGCAGTACAACTAATATGTGTGTCTACTTGGGTATAAATACTAAATGTCACAAACAGTTCACTCAAAGATATATAAAATATGGGCACTCCCTGATGGTGCAGCTGGTTAAAGTGCAGCACTGCAAGCTAGTGTGAGTTTGATACCCAGCCTCCTCAGTGTGAGTTTGATACCCAGCCCCCGAGGTAATCCACATGACACAGCAGAACTTTCCTGACAGGCCCGCTGCTCCCCTCATCAGTGTATTTCATCGATCTGCCTGTTCTGTTCCCCCCTCTGTCTCTGGTGACTCCTCTCACCAGCCCTGCACATCTGGCTTGCACCCCAGTTCTGTATTACATAAAAAATAAATCTTAAAAAAAGATAAATAAAATCTAGTTATGACTGATTTCTTTTGAATCTCAAGTTTTAAATGTTGGTTTCACTATTTCTTGGGTCATTTAACAATTTTGTTGGTGAAACTACATAAAACCTTACTTTTGTTTTACTTTCTCTTTAATTCCCATGCTTCATGGACATCTTCATGTATGCTAATGTGTTGGGCATATCATCTTTGCAGACTATAAAATGCTATGTTGTATGTAATTCTATCTTTATTTACATAAACTATATGATGGCTAAATTCATGATATAAATATGTTATTTTAATTAGATGAAATAGTTGGTTTATAACATTATATATATATATATATTCAAAGTGTGTGATATTATGTGTCAACATCCATATAAACTGAGTTGTGCTCATGAACAAAAGTCTAAGTTTCATTAACCACCATGCTAATGACCCCCTTACTCATCTCACCCACCCCTCCACCTCTGGTAAACACCAATCTGTTCTCTGTATCTGTGTATTTTGCTTTTGTTTTATTTTGTTTCATTTATTTTGTTATAGTCTACATATCAGTAAAATTATACATCTGTCTTTTTCCATCTGATTTATTTATTTTAGCATAATACCCTGAGTTCATCCATGTTGTCACAAAAGGCAAGGATTTCATTCTTTTTTATGCTTGAATAATATTCCATATGGATGGCTGAGTGAACAGATGGATGGATGGATATGAAGACTAAAAATGTGCAAATTTCTAAAGTAATTTCACTATGCTCCAAGCACCATGCATAACAGGATAGCTTTGAATTCAAAGAAGCGCCAATTATAGGAACATCCAGTTTATAGTCAGATCAGGTGATATGTACTCTGTGTATGAAGGAATAAAGAACAAACAAAACTAAATCACTGGAGTGCTACTATTAGATTTTTGGATTCTTACAAATGCAAGGGAGTGGGATCTGTACAATCTTCCTGATTGATTCCCTATCTTGAAGGCCACAGACTTCACCAGCTTAAAAAAAAAATCTATCCTTTATAATGACATGCTATTTAGCATATTTTTCAAAAAGTACCAGGTGATGAGAATGAAAAGATTTTTGTTATGGGTTCTTCAAATACCCATCAATTCTCCCTGCACTAGAAATTTCAGTTAATTTATACATATAAAAAAAATTGCTTATGCTAAATTCTTTAAATGATCATATAGCCAAAACAAAAGTGTGAACCTTGAAATCCACCCAGATTAGTGCTGGACCCTCCAGATAATCTGTTCTTGTCATCGCCTCTTTATTTCAAGCTTGTAGTAAGCTATGAGGAGACAGAAATAGAATTTTTCAAGGATAGACCCAGAAAGTACCCTGACTCTTTTGTGGTTAGCAAACATTAGGTGTTCACAGAGATATGCCCTACCCCACATTGCCACAGAGCCTCATACCTTATAGCAAATTACCTGCCATTCACTAACTTGTAATACCACTGAAGTCAATGGCAACCATGTTTTAAAGTGATAAGAATGGAACCCTATTAGAAAATAGGAGATGCCACAGAAAGAAAACTGCAGAAACATTTATCTTATAGCTGACGTTGTTTCAATTCACCTACCTTAATCTATAGGCAAATGAAAAGAATATAACTGTCATTTAATTAAAATTTATGCATTATTAAAAATATCCTTAGAATATGATAGTGTGAATTATATTTTATTTACTTTTTTATATCTGGAGAATAGATTCAGTACAGAATTCAGTAGTTATTTGTCACAAATAATTTTCATCTTTAATATTTTTACAAATTATATCCACTACCATTTTTCCTAACATAGGTAAATTCTAATATATAAATTTAACTATTTCTGAAATTTATTTTAAGTAGTAATTTTACTTAACATTGTTCTTTTGGTGTTTTAGCAATTTTTTTCCCAATGACTGCCATAGATGAAATATCTAATTTCCTCTTAGCTGAAATTATGTTTCTTTCTCATAATCTTCTAACATGGTTTTCAATATATAAGGATAAATACTTATGTTAGTCATTCACCAAGATCTTCCAGATCTTATCCTTCCAGACACAGAATTGTGCTCCTGGTATCTTTGAGGAAATATAATATGAAAGTGACATGTGTCCTTTTTATATCAGAACATGTAATTATATATGTGAACCCATCTAGAGCTATCTGGATTTCTGCCAAAGTGATGAAAGGTTCAAGATGGTGGCTATTCTGCCTAGATCTCTAAGTGACCATTGTGAGCATAGGCCACCTGTTGACCTGTGATGAACATGTAACTTGAGAAGGAACTAAAACTTCCCTTCCTTCAGCTAATTATAATTGAGCTGTTTATTACTACAGCACAAGGTAGCCTGCCTTGACTGAGACAACACTCCAAGTTTGTTTTTCATGCCTTTATCAGGCCTCTGCCACATGTTCAGGCAGGGTTCACATAGCAAATGCTTCATAATCATCTTCATAAAAAGATAATATCCTCCATGATATTTTAATTAATGTTAATAGATGATTTTTAAGTATGTTTAAGAAAAAAAAATTATTCCACCCTTCCAAAGTTTCCATACTTAGAACTGATTACCTGTATGATTTTTTTAAACATCTTCTGTGTATCCCTTAATTTTAGGAACATTTAATAAGAACTCCTCTACCAATTCTAACCAACTTTAGCTATCTGAGGACACTCAACTTTCTGTATACAGCAATATGTGTGTGACTCAATCTGGCAAATCAAAGTTTGCTACTGTGTGAAGAATATCACTCATCCAGTGATGAGTTTAGGGTCCAGCCCTAAAGCCCAACCAGAATGCTCTTGGGGAGTTGCAGGAATTTTGTCCAAGTAGAATCACTACACCAGGGAGGAGAGTGCACACTTTGGTCTGCCAGTAATTATTCTTCTACCATTTGAAGAGGGGCTACCTGGAAAGGAAAACAGCATAGACAGAACAAGGCTGAGGAAAGGACCCAGCTTAAGGAGGAGTAAAAACACCATACAGAAATAAAATTTACTGTGTATAATCACCAGAGTGCTCTGGAATTGGTAGCCTCTAGTCCTTCTAAAAGTTGGGGTTAAAAGAAGTGATTAACAAAGAGAATTAACTGAAAGCTTGCTTAAGAAACGGTCAAATCTGGCCCTCCCTGGTGGTACAGTGAGTTAAAGTGCAACACTGCAAGCTAGCCACAGTTGCTTTAGTGCAAGTTTGACCCCTAGCATTGAAGGTCAGCCACATGATGCAGCAGACCTCTCCTGTCTCGCCCACTACTCCCCTCAGCAGTGTACTTCATCAGACGGCCTGTTCTGCTCCCCATTCTGCCTCTGGTGAATCTTCTCAGTGCCCTTGCACCTCTGACCAGTACCCCAGTTCTGTATGTGGCCTGTACCCCAGTTCTGTACACATAAAGAAATAAATCTTTAGAAAGAAAAAAAGGAAGAGCTTGTTGCTAGAATTCCTCCTCAGTTTTAAAAAGCAAAGTCTGACAATCTGTAAAAGAGAGTGTGCCTGTGCAGTGGAGAACCTGTGGCGTCCTCCTTTAACTCCTTATTTCAGAATCACACCAGAGACTGGGACTCTGACCCTCTTGTTTCTCTCACAGTCTCATATGCGGACATCTATGCATTTTCCCTCTAGGAGGGAAATAGGTAGTTCTGCTTTGAGGAAGATGGCTAGCATCACTGTGGCTAACCAACCCTCCCACACCCTGTGTGAAGCTCACAGGAGACAAATCCAAGCCCATTCTTGGAACTTCTAGTCACCCTTTATGTACCTCATGGTTACTTAGAACAACCTCCAAAGTTCATCAGTCATTTGAGAAAAGCTACTACTTAAAAATAGAGGAGAAATCCAAATGCAGGAAAGAAAACAACTGAAGTGAAACAGAGATAATATCCATATATTTCGAGGAAAAAAGAAGCTGAAATAAAATGAGAACAGTATGTGATCGAAGTTTAACAAAGTGATAACTAAAAAGAAATGCTCTTGGAATAGATAATATAATGGTAAAAATGTTTTGATCTTAATACAAGTTAAAAGATAAAAGTAAGGACATCTCTTTTAAAAGAGTTTAGATGAGGAAATGGAAAATAAGTGAACAAAAGATAAAATTAAGAGTGCCAGTCCAGAAAGTCCAATAACAACAGAAAAATAATAATAACAGTTCCAAAACAAAAGAACAGACAAAACCACTGAATGTAAATACACCTAAAGCAATTAAATGATTTTCCATCCAAAAAAGACACGAATTTCTTTGATGAAAGGCTCCTTCAAGAGCACAGCACGATGCATGAAAACAGACAAATTACTGCACATTACCCGAATTTACAGAACACTAATGCAAAAAGTAATTCTCCTCATCTTCCCACAAGAGGAAAAAGTCACATAAATTGGATCAGGGATTAAGATGTCTCCTATTTCATAACAGAAGTACTAGATAAAAAAATAAAAATTATTTCAGATTTAGAATTCTTTATCTAGCGAAGCAGTATATGTACAAGTATCACCCAAGGGCCAGGGTGGGGAACAGAATCCATCTCAGTTTTAATCAACAGGGTGGGGTGTTGAATGATTGAATAAACTAATCATTTTTAAGAACGACTTTGACCAAAGGGATTACTGCTCCCTCTGATCTTTAGAAGCCACCAAACACAGGGAACATCCATGATTAAAAGAATCCAGTCCACACAGTAGTATTTGCAAAAGTGAAGCATGTTGCTCCACCTTCAGAACTGGTGTGAATATTTCTCATTGGCACAAACTGCAATTCTCATTGGCACAAACTAGAGCAGTTCCAGGACCCTGCTGTGAGAAAATATAGTTTTTAACTTTCCAGTCTGAAGGAAACAATTCTGAATGACAATTCACTATTTCTACCACACAAAGTCTCAAAAAAATATATTTCCCATGCACTTACTCTGGAGGCTCCTGAACATATCTTTCATTAAAATATGAATAAACCAAAAGACAGGAAAATATATGACAGAGAAACCCACCATAGGGAAAGAGGAGCAGGTTTCTCAGGCTGATGATGAAGGCAGATCCAGGATAATAACTGTCTATCAGGCAAAGAGGAACAGCCCAAATATATCAGGCCAGAGGCCAGGGAAAATAGGTAGTATGCATGATATGCTCACAGCCTTGATATTAATGGACAACAAATTTGAGTCTCAAGTAGTAAATATTATGTGTTTGCCACTCCATATACTATGTGTTTCTTACATAGGAAACTAAGCAAGTGATAAAACATGACAACTTCTGGAAAGAAAAAGTGAGCAGAAAAGTTACCCAGTTTTGTACATCTCAGCATATAATATCTCAGCATAAATATATACCTTTGAAATAAAAGTTAAGTCCTTTTTTTCTGTAGTGGCTAAAGGCGAAACAAAGCCAAGTGGTGATAAACATGTTATTTAAGACCTGGAGGTAAAAGTTAAAGTAATTAACTAAGATCAGGTAAGTGCAACTACTTTTAGGAAAAAAGAAGTAGGAAGTAATAAGGTGGTTTTGTTTGCTGTATCTAATCACTCACAATGACATGACTATTTAAATTATAAGAATGTATATGTTTGGCAAATATAAAAACTGGAGGAAGGACACAAATCAAGAAACAGATTGCAAACCTTAATATTACTCCATTCTAAAATGTTTCGGTTCTCCAAAGGCATTCAAAATTTTCCCAAGCTAATCTCAAAATAAATTTCTCTTTCAACCCTGGCTAACCTAAAATGGCAAAGGGTCACAGATTGAAAACAAGATGACTGACACAGCAATAGCCTAAAAACTGTTCACAAGCTATTGGTTTCTGAGAATTCATTAATCATTCACTAGATGGGGCTAACATACTGCAGAGAGATGACAGCTAAGTGAAACACTCCATTTTGTAAATGATACGACCTTTGAAAGAAAATAGATTCTGTAGACTTGTTAGATGGACATTTGCAACATATTATTTACATTTTTTTTAGAATGTACACATACATTGTTAGTGTTAAAAAGGCAAAATATTATTAGAGAAATTTTAGATTAAAAAAAAGAAAAACTTTGGGAATTTTTCCATCTAAACTCTGGTTATGTGTGTAGGAAAACTGGTTGAGAGAAAAAGCCCTTGGCAACCATAAAGATCAAGACTGCAGCCAGGTGAAAAATCCAGATCTCTGAAAATAAGTCCACTGGTCTCAAGCATCCAGGCCATCATTTCACATAACAAGTATATATTGTGCTAGATACTGACTTTAAGAAAGTGCTAAAGATTGATGAAGTGCAATTTGTTTTAAGAGGAGTAAATGACTTAGAAGAAAGATAGGTATATAACAAATAAAAGAGAGTTAGCAAAGATGGGAGTGAAGCGGAGTATGAAAAAAGAGGTACTAACTATATGCTAGTGTATAAGTTTCCAAATCAGGCATTCAGGGTGGCTTCCTTGGGACATCAGGCTCGGGAAGGGGACACTAATTCCACTGGTATCTGGAGGCAGGAGAGCTGAACAGATGGAGGAGCTGCCTGTAAATA
Organism: Condylura cristata; assembly: GCF_000260355.1. Lineage (NCBI taxonomy): Eukaryota > Metazoa > Chordata > Mammalia > Eulipotyphla > Talpidae > Condylura > Condylura cristata. The sequence continues at coordinate 20,060,578 of NW_004567110.1, forward strand.
TTTTATTAAGAGACTCGTTTTCAGCACTGCAGGACATAAATTCAATGTTTTATAGTTAATAAAAGTGTATTAAACCAAGATTTATTTTACCTATACTAAAAAATATTATCCATAAGATAGATAAAGATCTATCAATACTTGAGAGTGCTCAATGTTGTTAGTTTGCAGAGAAGCCTCATCCATATGCACTTACTACTACAGAAAATATGAACTGGTCTAAACTTTGTCTCTATAAAATTGTATCCATTCCATTAGTTTCCTAAACTCTACCCTAAATTTAATGTATAAAATTGTGCAAATGTATATTTATGAAGATCATCATGACATTGTTTATATCAATAAAATAGTTAAACTTAAATGCTAAATATTTTTTAAATAAATATGTTATTCTATTAATCCTCACTGTTGAACCATTTATTTCTTAAGAACCATTCTTTACTCTCATCTTCCTATAAATAGCAAAGGAATTCTAGTAGTCACTTTAAACCTTTCTTGACCTAATGACCCTTCCCATAAGTTGGCTAGGCCGGGTGGATCTACTTGATCTAGAGTTTTCCTTAGGAATTTAGAATCAGAATTGAGAATTAAAAGTCAATTCTGTGCAGCTGAAATTATAATATGCACATTTGAGATTATTATTGTACATACTTTCTGCCCTGTGAACTATATACACAAAGCAAATCACTGAGCGAAGAGTTTGGGGCATTATTATAAAGAAGGTGCATAGATTGAAGCTATACGTGTAATATTACTCAAGTCCTTATCTCCAACTTGCTTTTAAGACCACAGCTTTGTAATGCTGACAAAAAAAAAATGGTATCAAATTAACTACAAAGATGTAACAATCAAATGGTACTGCAACAAAAACAGACACACAGAACAATAGAACAATGGAACAGAATGGAGAACCCTGGAATAAACCCACACCTATTTGGGCATTTAGTCTGAAACAAAGGAGCTAAGAGCGTACATTGCAGAATTAAAATCCTCTTCAATAAATAGTTCTGGAAAAACTGTATAGCCACACTCAAAGTGGATAAAAGACTTGAATGTAAGACATGAAATCATAAAATACATAGAAGAAAAATCTCAAATCATGTTTAAATAAACAACTCAAGCAAAAAATACATACTTGCATAGGATATACAGATTCTCTATATAGACAATTCTGCAAAACATAAATCTATGATAATAGTAAATAGGTGAGCAACTGCATGGGGATAGGAGAAGAGTTGGGCAGAACAAAAGAGAGGGATTATGCATGGACACTTTTCAGAATAGTGAAGATATTTATGGTATTATTTTACTGATATTAGTCATGAGTTTAGAAGTTTACATAGTGTGTGTGTACAACAAAAGTTATGAAGTGGTATGCTTTAAAGATGTGCAATTATTAAATGTCAATGGTACTTCAATAGTGTTTGATATGCATGCTCATATGCACCAAACTGCAGGCTTAAACCTAACCAAAAAACAAAAGTGTCTGCAGTCAGGCGTGTGATATGATACAAGGTACAATGCGATGGCCACTAGATTATTTGATTATTGACCAGATGATATAAAAACAGAAAAACCATCTAAGGTCCCATTTCCTATAAAACAGTAACAATTTCTTTCACAGAATCTTTTTGATATATAACACATAATTCACCCACTTAACATTTATACTTCTGTGGCTTTTAGCATGTGGACCCAAAAAATAAAATTCTATGTTTTGTTCTGCTGGAAATATCTCCTCTGCCCTGATAGGGACCCTCAGGGGCAAGGTCATCAAGACAATAGCTTTGCTGGAAAGATGCCTGTGGCAAGGAAATAGCATAGTGTGAGTCTGCCTGTCATGATGATGAGTTATAGAAGAAATAGGAGATAAAGACTTGGCTGCACCCTCAAATCTACAGGGGTACCATTTAGGATAAGAGATTCAAAAAACCTTTGGTCCTTGCATCTTTCACTACACAAATAGTTCTGAAAGAATTGACTTTATTAAATTAGGGACTCATTTTGAAGTTACAAATAACTTTTCTTTTATCATTAATTAAGAATGTGAGAAATCAACCTCTTTTAGGTAGCTAAATTAACCAGATATCTTTTTGAAAGAACAATTTGTTATTTACCTGTATAAACTGAGATTAAACCTGTGGCAGTGGGTAAGTCAGTCACAGAAATTTGTTGACCATCCCTTGGGCCTGGGTCCTCAGTTTGGCTCTTAATAGCACTTTGATACATTTATTTTAAACTTTGAATTCACTTCACATCAGTGACTACTTCAGCAGGCAAATATATTTACAGAAGTGTGCAAACATAGCCACAATCGATTTCAGAACATTTTTATCACCCAGAAAGAGGTGCTATACTCATTAGAAGTCAGTCTTCATTTCCTTCAGCCACTTCCTACTCCTAGCAACCACTAATCTACTTTGTCTCTAGAGACTTGCCTCTCAATGAGGCCCTATGTCTAGGACAGGGTTTTTATAAACTATTCGATTAAGATTAAATCATCTCTCTTAATAGCCCATGCAAATTGAGTAATAGAACATATGGTCTTTTGTGATTAAATCCCTTCACTTAGCATTCTTTCATGGTTCACCCACGTTACAGTGTATGTCATGACCCCATTCCTTATTCTGACTGAGTACTATTCCATTCTATGGCTATACCACATCCATTTACCTGTTCATGACTCGATAAACATTTGTGTTATTTCCACTTTTGTCTATTACGAAAAAAACGCTATGAACTTTTATGTAAAGTTTTGTGCAGACATGCGTTTTCCTTTCTTTATCTATAACAAGCAATGAAATGTGAGTCATAGGATAACTCTATGTTTAAATTTTAAAGGAGCTGCCAAACTGTTTTTCAAAGCAGCTGCAGTAGCTGCCAGTCCAATCAGCTGATATGAGGGCTCCAACTTCTCCTTCCCTGAGTTTCTAGTAAGCTAGACAGCAGAAGACTTAGTTTGTTGCCCTCAGGAAGCTCCCAGCCTCCTGTTAATTACTTAACTAAATCTCCACTGTTTTCAGGATAACCTTAGACAAGAATTTTCTCACACTCTGTTTCAAAATTTCAATCAATTAGTTCCTCTTGGAGAGTTCCTGAACTCATTATGGACAGCTCTAGAGCCACTGCTCTGAAGTTAAGGAGCAGAGGAATGTCATGTCCTCATTCTTTCAGAGTAACACCCCTAACTTATGAGCACTTGGCAAGGATAGTAGCCTTTATTATTCCAGGCTTAATCTCGGAGAATGAATGAGCTGTGGTGAGAGTGACGGGCCTGGGAGTCCCAGCACAGCAGCACTTTGAGTAGATTTCCGCTATGAGTAGGCACTGAGTAGAGGGAGGATATTTCTAAGTGCTTAGCCATACTCACCTAGACTTGACCTCTGCCACACAGAACTGCAGGTGATGAGAAATTCTGAGGGTGATGATGGCCTAACCTTCCTTGTGAAATAGCAGAGTTCTCTGCAGAGGAGACACACAGCAGGAGGCCTTGTCTTCTTGGCCACACTGTCCAGGCTGAACTTCCATTACACCAGCTGGGGTGGGCTGGAGATGGGGCTCTGACACTTGTGAAAGATTCTTACTCTTCTTGTAGAGATTTAAGAGAATTTTCTTTTTTTTTTTTTTAGATTTATTTATTTGTGCATACAGAACTGGGATGCAGGCCAGAGGCTCAGGGGCGGTGAGAGGCTTCACCAGAGACAGAGCAGGGAACAGAACAGGCAGATCCACGAAGTACACTGCTGAGGGGAGCAGCGGGCGGGTCAGGAGAGGTCTGCCACGCCATGTGGTCTCCTCCGGGGCAGACGGGGAACGAACTCATGGGGAAGCAGCTTTAGATTCTCAGTGCTGTGCTTTAATCCGCTGCGCCACCAGGGAGGGCCATTAAGAGAATTTTCTTAAAGAAATCTATCTCCATTTTCTTTGTGTCTGTAGGACAGGTTCCAGAGACTTTATATTGTTGTTTTTTTAAAAAATAATCTCAGCAGTTATGGTTGTTTCTTTGGAAGCAGGCCTCAGAGCTCCTTACATTCTGATTCTGGAAAAGAATGTAACTCCAATTTTATGAAATGTTAAGAATTATAACTATATGTGTGTTTTTTTTAATTGTGCATTTATATTGAGTTTTTTCTCTATAAACTCACAATTAAATTTAAATATCATTATATGTGCTGTTAATCTGAAAAAACTTGGTTTTTGATCAACTATAATTTTAAAAAACATTGCACCATTTATATTACTTAATATATTATGTTTATTATATGTGAAAATGAATTTTGTAAAGCTATACTGCTAAAACTTACCCAATGCTGTAAGCCAATATTACCTAAAATAATAAATAAGTAAAATAATGTAGACTCTGAAATAACTCTCACTTATTTCTATACCATACTTAGTTATTTTAAAGGGAAATAGAGAGTTCAGTAACACAATTTATTTAAGTGAAACAATCCTGTCTCATCACTGAAAGGTGAGATGTAGAACTCTTTCAACTTTCCTTCTATCCCAATATGCTGTCAACACCATTCTGTAGCCTTCTACTTCCTTTCAATTACAAAATCGAAATTAGCAGCAATTAAACAGTAATAGCTTACTAATTAATACATATCCTCTTGGGTATATTGTCTAGTCTATTCAAATAAACTTCAGCCCAAAAAACATATTGTGCCTGTTTACCAAATTATCTTATTCTATGACATTCCTGTCATAAAACAATAATACCAGCAAAGTGATCCTACTTACAAAAATTCTTTTTTTCTGTTTTCTTGGATTAGCATTGAAACTATCCCCAAAAGCTAACCAGAGCTAAAACTGAGAATTAGTTGTTGTTTTTTTTTAAGTTCTCCCAATTAACCTTGCTGTACTTCTTCTTTGGCTGCTGACATTCCTTTCTCTAAAGATACTGTCATCATGCCCCATGCCCCCCTTCCCCCCCACCACAATTCGCCTCCATTCCTACTGCATCTCAGTTCCAATAGCCCAATGTTCTGACTCACATTTAATTGTAAGTGGACAAGAGTCAGCGCTTTACTTTTCTCATGGTTTACTTTACATGCAAATACATGATTACGTTCAAAGTAGCCATGCCAAACACTGAGGCTAGAAATTCAATGATTAATGAAACAAAAATCTGTGACTTCAGTGAATTTGTAAACTAGGAGAGGGACATATTTACTGACAATAATTATATCTATTATTTATTAGGTCTTCATCATGTTTTATTTACATTATTCTTTTAAACCTCATGGCAACCTGTGTAAGTAGACATTATTATTAATCCCATTCTACAGATGATAAAAATGACTCTCAAGTAGCAAGACCACATATCTAAAAAGAGACTAAGATGCTGTCAGTTATTATGAAAAACATATTCTTGGTCTTCATTCCCATTTCTGGTACAGAGATCCTAATACCCTTGAAATTTCTTAAGAGCAGTAGAGGTCCTTTTGTTGTTAATGGTGTGGCTTTTGGAATGAAAATGAGAGCTCCTGGCTGGAGGAACCTACCAAGGGAGCAGAGAGTAGTACATTCCAGTCTCACAACCCAGACAGTCCCCAAAAGGCCAGCAGTAAGGTCTGAGGATTGAGTCTACCAAGCCTATGTAATGGAGCCTCGATAAAAATCCCTTAAAAACAGGACTCAGATAGCTCCATGTCTAAAAGCACAAGGTGACTCTGGTGCTCCAGAGAAGGCACCAGATGCATGGGGTGTGTAGGGCCTTCCCCTTTGTATCTGAGTTACATTCTTTTATAATAAATCAATAAAGTGTTTCTGAGTACTGTGACCTTCCCTAGCAATTTAATGGAGCCCAAGGAGAAAAAAAATCAGATGTAGGGACATCTGATTTATATCCAGTAGGTCAGAAGTACAGTAACCAATGTAGACTTTATCACACACATTTAAAGATAATATTCAAAAAGAAATTATATTTATAATATCTAAAAAAAACCTATTCACTTCTTGAAAAAGCAAAAACCGAAGGTCTGTTAAGTGCTGGTTTCTAGAGTAAGAGTAGAGAACAAGATGGTTAACAGAGACACACTCTCTTTAAAGTGGACTTCTAGTTCCTGTGGGGAAGGAAAAAGAACAAGTAACAGTTCCGGTGGGATACACTAGAGGGCCATGTAACGATAAAGGAAGAGCACATAACCAAGATTTTCAGAAGAAATACCTACACTGAAGGCTAAAAGGTATTAGAGACAGGAAGTTGAATATGGGAGAGAGAAATTGTTCTACACAGAGAATGTGAAGGATTAGAAGTAAGAGAATGATATTCATTCTCAAAAATAGGAGTTAGGGTGGCTACAGAAAAAGATATTTCTTATAAATACCTCTTAAGAGCTTCATAAATATTGATTGTAATATTTTTCAAAAATGTGATGCGAATAAATCCTCTATACGTTAATGTCCACAGTCAAAATAAATCAATTGTTGATTATTCTTCAATCTTAGAAACATGATCCTTTTAGAGTGGTAATCCTTATAAGGAGAACACTGTGAATGGAATGCCAGTCATCTTCAACACCATCATTACAATAATCACAAGATGATCTGCCCAAGGCTCTTTCTTATAAAGCCCATTAAAATAGGCCAGCAAAGGTATACCACGATGTAACTCAAATTTAAAAAATAAGTCTAAATACTCAAATTTTAAAAATAAGTCTATAATAGATCAATTCAGTATGATTTCAATGTATATCTTGGTAATGATCTGACTAAAAGAATATATTATAAGGTATCTAGGAAAATAGTAAACTAGATATTTTTCAGACCATTGAATTTGAGCATACACATTGTTATAACTGATGCTTAAAGACTCTTGGAGTCTCTTCTAAACCCGAGAAAAATAGCAGTGCCAGAGAGAGGTAACATCTTTTATAAGATTATCAGAAAGAACAATAAACAAGTCCCAAGACTAGTCTATCTATTAAAAGGAAATGTCATCAGTTCTGGCTTGGAACACTGCATATTTGTCTAGATAAACAAATATTTCCAGACCTGAATTTTGAGAACTTGTACATTACACAGTAGTATATTATATGTTATATGTTATATATATATAGTATATTATATATTATATGTTTCCGATAAGACATTGTCTATACAATCTGTAAGTATTTGCTGCCAAACAACACATAGTGAACAATATAGAGAAAACCACGACCCTCATGAAATTGACATGGTTAGCCACAATGAGATGAAGAGGTACTAATTATTAATAATATATTATTAATTATTAATAATATATTTTATTTCCCCATGTTGTTAAATAAGGCATGGGAGATATGCAATAGAAGAACTTAATGTCTAGCCAGGGTCATTACAAAGAAGTGGTTAGAGAGGTAGATAGAAGGACAGAAGACTTGAAGGCCATGAAAAAATGTCAGGCTCATTATATGTACAATTAAAAGGACCTGATACCTTTTAATTTGAGGACCCGCATTACATGATTTAACTTTTTAATACTATGAAGCAGTCTACAAAAATCTGGTAGAAATTGAGAGTGTAAGTAAATATATA
>NW_004567110.1:20068195-20150139 GCF_000260355.1 Condylura cristata
ATAAAATATGCCCATTAATGAATGTACTTAGGGGAAAAATAGATGCCAATATAAAATAATTTCAAACTATCCCTATAGATAAAGTGTACCTCTATATATTGGTCACATCCCAATGAAAAATATTTCATTTGTATTATTTGAATCTTGCTCATTAATTTAAAGCAACAAAATTATATGATATTTAATAGATACCAAGAGTTGATAGCTCAGACTCTTAAAAGTGAGGAAATGGAGAAGTGATTATATTAAAAAATATCTGGGTGAGGGAAACAAATCTCTTTACTTTTTTAATGCAAACACTTAATAAAGGAGCATATCTTTTGTAAAACACTTCTTGACAGTCTAAAAGGATTCCAGAGAACTGGGAAATATTAATAGTAAAGGCTCTTCCAAAACTACAGCCATTCATACCCTGGACTGCCAAAGCAAGTAGGAAGGATTGCCCTAGCCAAACACACTCCATAGAGTCATCAATAACAAATGTCCTCGTCCTAAAATTAGAAGTTAGCAGCCCTAATCTAACATCCACACCACTGGGGATGGAAAGGATCAGTGGAATAAGGCTACACAGACATCAAGAAGCTATGGTGAACTGAGGCAGAGCCATGAAAAGGCTGAGAAGAAAAAAGAACAAATATTTTAAGGGTGTGCTGAAGCACAGCTCCATGCAATAAATAAGACTTGCTGGATGGTTAGAAGAAGAGCGATCGAACATTCCAGGTGTGCAGTAATCAGAAACCAACAGGCTCTTTTTGTACCTAAGAATTGATTTTAGAGAAAGGCAGACTATAGTAGTGGCTGAAATCATGAGGAAATGATGGCCTTTGTGTCTACATCACGCTCCAGGGAGAAATGACTGCTGAGAATTTGTTACATTTTTTCCCTATCAAACATAAAGGTAGTAAGCACTGAATATGAGTAATACCTTTGTGATTTATGTCCAGGAAAGAAAAAATATAACTTTTAAAACAGTTCACAAAGGATCTCACTTAATCCTCAAATACTCTAATCCCCATCAACATATCACATTTTTGCCACTAAAAGAAGGCTGGATGACCCAATGATAGGACATTTATCTTCCTTTCCCTCTAGTGCTTTACGGAAAATGCTTCTATCTTACTGTCTCATATATTTCCTTTTTAAAAATATTTATTTATTCATGCATACAGTACTGGGGTACAGGGCAGAGATGCAGGGGTAGAGAGAGGCTTCACCAGAGACAGAGTAGGGAGCAGAACAGGCAGAATGACAAAATACACTGCTGAGAGGAGCAGAGGGCAAGTCAGGAGAGGTCTGCTATGCATGGGAGTCACCTCTCTGGGCAGAGATTGAACTCATGCTGAGAGGGATACAGCTAGCTTTGTAGTTCTGTACTTTGACCTGTAATGCCATGAGGGAGGCCCCCTTTCACAGATATATCCAACTCTCTCTATATATGCTGTTTCCTAGTTACCTAGTGATGCCAACCCAGCTAAGACTTCTATGACTTTTCCAACTCAACTATCTAACCTATACTTCATTGAAGGTACTGAACAAGTACTAGGGAACAAAAAGAACTAAGAGTTTTCCGTTCTTAACACCAGTAGAAGACATTGTATGTTACAATTGTAGAGTACACTATAAGCAATCACTCTGTACCGTGTGGGTATCTCTGAACAACAAAATGCACTTCCCTGGCAAATGTGCTAAAATAATATTAAGGTAAAACAATAGTCACAAGAATTGTGAATGATGAAAACAAACAGTGTTTCTATCTCTTAGAGGCTTCAAACATAAATCAGTCTCTCGCAAAGGTCATTTTTATTTTCAATTTGACATTTTACAAATGAACTACTAAGCATAAAATTTTGAAAAGATGACATAGATTTCTTTTGTGATATATGTGTTAATAAAACAAGTAATTCGCCTCAATCCTGCTGTGAGGCAGGAGAACACACCTTGAGGATACACAATGCACTATGTATTATTGTAAGTTTTGTCACTGTCTGGTAACTCACATAATGCCATTTTCTAAAATTAAAACATCTGTGAAATTTTCACTGACTGAATCACTTCAAATGAATTTACAACTCAAGAAATAACTATCATGCAAGCCCTTTAATGTCTCCAACAAAAAAAAAATAATAAAGCAACTCAAAGGTGTTGCCATCACCAGACATAAAATATGCCCATTAATGAATGTACTTAGGGGAAAAATAGATGCCAATATAAAATAATTTCAAACTATCCCTATAGATAAAGTGTACCTCTATATATTGGTCACATCCCAATGAAAAATATTTCATTTGTATTATTTGAATCTTGCTCATTAATTTAAAGCAACAAAATTATATGAAGAAATAGTTAAGAATTCTGATTTCAAGTGTCAGGGCTTGTTAGAATTCCAGAAAAAAATTCATACAATTATTACATATAAAATGAATATTTTGGGCCCTCCCTGGTGGCGCAGCGGGTTAAAGCAAAGCACTAAGAAGCTAAAGCCACTTCCGCATGAGTTCAATTCCCGCCTGCCCCGGAGGTGACCACATGGCGCGGCAGACCTCTCCTGACCCGCCCGCTGCTCCCCTCAGCAATGTACTTCGTCGATCTGCCTGTTCTGCTCCCCACTCTGTCTCTGGTGAAGCCTCTCACCCTCCGCATCTCTGGCCTGTACCCCAGTTCTGTATGAATAAATAAATAAAAATATTTAAAAAAATGAATATTTTATTAAACAAAGTCCAAGAAGATTTGGAATACTAGGATGAGCAGTAGCAAATGTACCTAAGAGATATTTAGTTAATAATTTGCAATCCACTTTAGTTATTTCCATAGCAAACTCTTCTCTCACATGTTAGGGAGTCAGTTGATAAACTGAATTAATAAAGGAAAAATCAGATTGATGAAATACAGAGAAGTGCATAGAAAACATCACAAAGAAAGACATTTTAGAGGCAGCAAATCTCATTTGCAATTTTGGAGGTGAAATGATTAGCTGGGAACTAGAAAGATCATTTAGGATATTATGTCCTTAAGAAGACTGACCAAAGAAATTGATAAAAAAAATTTCAGCTTTTTATAAATGTGTAAGGACCTGCATCACTTCCACAGTTAATCACAAGAGAACAATATAATTTTACTGTACATTTAAAATAGGTGCACACATACATATATGGTTAGTCCTTTTGTTTAATGTGTCATCCCTATGTAATGATGGTACTAAAAAATGATCACAAAGTTCAAAGTTTAATGTATGTACATATTTCATTAGATGATACTAATATTCCTTTGTATTTCCGGCCTATGACATTTTTCGCAGTCAGTCCACGACACCCATCTGGAGGGCTTCAGGAAGACTGAGATAATTAGCTTTGTCTCTGTTAAAGAGCCCACGACTCGCTATGAAGCCTCCTTCCCTGAGATTTCAGGAATAACTATCTTAGAGCATATTTCTCATCAGGGCCCTCCTAACATTTTTGGAAGAGCAATGCTTTGTTACACATATGGTAAAGGGCATTTACCATATGGGCAAGATCAATTCTGGATAATAACTGTCAATAATATTTTTAAAATATTGTGGCAGATGAAAACGACCACCACCATCACCACATTGACCAGAGGTATTTCCAAATACCTCTTCAGGAGGCAACACTAACACAAATTGGGAACCAAAGACTTAGAATTAGGAGGGAGGATAGGTTATGAAGGAAATGTGGGTAGGGGGCAGGTAGAAACATCAAGTGGATCAACTACAACATCCAAATGTGTGTTGATGACAAACCTCAACAGGTCCTGAGCTCCTCTGTTGTTTCTTCAATACCACAGTAGTCTCAAGGGCAAGCACTTGTGTGACTGCCTTGGTGTACAAGCAGAACTAGTTACTTAAACCCATGAGACTGCCATTTTAACTTGGCAATATGACTGACAAACTGTGTTACATAGTTATTTATGACTTTTTAAGATTTATTTATTTATGCATACAGAACTAAGATACATGCCAGAGGTGCAAGGGTGGTGAGAGAGAGAGTGGGGAGCAGAACAGGCTGACTGACGAAGTACACTGCTGAGGGGAGGAGAGGGCGGGTCAGGAGAGAGTGGTCTACCCTCGCCGTGTGGGTTACCTCGGGCGGGCGGGATCGAACTCATGCTGAAGTAGCTTTAGCTTCTTAGTGCTGTGCTTTAATCTGCTGTGCCACCAGGGAAGGCCCTATTTATGATTATTTTTAATAAATGGTGAAGCCTATCACTCACTAGGAAACCTGACAATATTTGTTGATACAAGTTTAACTTTAAGTAAAAATTTGAATTTTGGAAAACTTTTTTCTATAATAAGCTTGACAACTTTCCAACACTTAAGAACTTTTCCAATGAAATTAAGGGTAATATTAGCAAAAGAGCTTTTTTGTTTTATTTAAATAAAGATACACATTTGGGAATCTGCATAACTAAGGAACCAATGCTTTCCAAATGAATAATGCATGAAATAATAAAATCATGCATGGATAAAAATATCCATTCAAAGGACATGACAGACCTATGGATTTTAATGTAACTAAAAATACAAATTTTATTGCAATAGTTTCAGATTTCACTTTGGAATCAAACTACAAGTTCTAATGCAGTGCCGAATATACACAAAATTATAAACAAAAGTATTAAAAATGTCCTTCACTTTTCCAGTACATATCTGTTTGACATTAGATTTTTCTCATAAACTGATGAAAAAATAAAATTCCAACACTTTGAAATAAAAAAACAGATTTGAAAATAGATTGTCTTCTATTATGCCAGACTGAGCCATGAAAAATAATGCAATGCTATAATTCTATTTTAAATAAAAATATATTCTTATTTTTAATGTCATTTTTAGAACATACATTAACATGTATTGAATCGTTGCTATTATTTTTAAACAAATAATATTCTTTTAATTTTGTTTTAATTTTATATTTTAAAATATTTATTTTATTTATTTACACATAGAACTGGAGTGTAAGCCAGGGGTGCTGGGGGTGAGAGGATTCATCAGAAGCAGAGTGGGGAGCAGAAAAGTCAGATCTACTGAAATACACTGCTGAGGGGAGCAATGGGTGAGGCAGGAGAGGTCTGCTGCACCATGTGGGTTGTTATCTCCCCGACTAGGGGTTGAATTCATGCTGCACTGATTGGGGAAAGCTTAGTAGCGCTGAGACATTCACACCTGCACCACCAGGAAGACCCTTGTTTTAACTTTTAAATGATAAATATAGCCCAGGTCAGCAAAAGCGTTTGAGACCTTCAATAATTTTTGAGAGTGTAAAAGGGTCCCAGGAGTGTGTCCCAAGCATCCGTCAGCAACCTTCTATCAGAACTGTATTTGAAAACCTAGAATCTTGAAAACAAATACTTTAACAGCATCCCTTAGCCTTTTATACATAAAGTAATCGCCACCAATTCACAGAAATTGTGGAGCCCCTCACTTCATGACACTTGGACGCAGGATCGGCTGCCCATTTAAATAGGAGATGAAAGTAAATCAACTTTTCTCTAGTGAACTAACTGCTGTGGCCTTATTAAAGCACATCTCTGATCAAAGTACATCTTAACTTGTTTTTATTTTACCACTAGTCATTAAATACATATTTTATAAATACTTTTGTTGCTACTGAGTAATATTATTAAGAGAACATAAGTGAAACAAGTCAGAAATTAACTGCACAGAGACCTCTTGTAACTTTTGCTGTGAAAAAAAATTGTGATACTACCCTATTTGTTGAACAATATCAAATGAGAAGATGATTCCTACTATGTTTCTGGTGTCACCATTTTAAAAATCAAATTAAAATACCTGTTGTATGTATACATATGGAATGTACTCAACCATAAATTGCTTGCTCTTCTCAAAATTTCCATTTAGTCAATCATGAACTGTTCTTGATTTTTTTAAACATTTCTGCTATCAAAAGTAAAATGTAACCCAGAGTTATTGGAAATACTGCCTCTATTACTAAGGTTATTCTTTCCAAATTTCATTTTTACATCCTTACTTAATTCTCAGTTTTACAAATTATGTGAGACCTATTTTTATCTAAAAAAATTACAAATTATTTCTTAGTATATCATACAGCTGTCATGAAAATAAAGCATTCCCAGTTACTAAAATGGATAAAATTGAGCTAACAGAAATTTTTAAAGCAGACCTAGATAAATTTGCTTTGATTTCTCTCTGGATTCCCATTTGCTTTAGATTTCCGGGAAATCTGTTTGTGGGAGAACTGGGAGGCCAGGTCTATAACTGAGCTATCAATCAGTTGCAATGGTGTAAGGAAGAAGCCATATGGCTCACTGTTATTTTCATGTTGAAAAAGACAAATTTTCATATTCAGTTCCCACCAACAAAATTACTCTGTATAGAAAAATATATACTCTGTAAAGCATGCACTGATTCAGGGCTCTTTTTCCAAATCAACAAAATTAATGCATACCAACTGAAACTCATACTTTCTTATTTTTCTCTTTTCATCTTTTGAACCATTATGAACATAAAGCTAAGTGTAAAGTGTAATGATTTTGTAGCGCAAACAGAACTGTGGCTAACTCATTTGTATGCAGTGAATTTTAATATAGAAAAAGTTTAAATGAATACTGTTCCATGTGTTTAAACCTAGAGTAGGTTAATAGCATTCTTTACAGATTTACAAAAAGACCTTGTCACAGATTTCAGCATATGTGTCCCCCAAAATTACTTCATATTTTTATTTAATTAAAATGTGAAAGCACAGGCAATATATTGGTTATAGTCTGTATATTTCTCTTTAATTAAAACACATTTGAAATGCCATGATGCCACTATTTAAAAGAACTATACTATATAAGATAGTTTTTATAAAGAAAAATTAACTTCCCCTTATTTATCTCTTCTGATTTTCTTAAACTGCTTCTGATTATTCACTTTTCTAGCACAAAATAATAACATTACACATTGCAAACTTCATCAAATTAGTGTATGTTTTGTGTGAATTCTATATATAATATATGTGATGCAAATAGTATAATGCATATTCCACCTGTATACTTTAAACACATCCCAAAGCTTGCAAAAGTATATTTCTGATTGAAAACTTTCCAAATTTGGAGTTGATTCCAGGAAAAAAACAAGAAAATACAATATAAAAAACTTCATAACATTACACATGTTATAAGATTACCTTTCATCTAATTATAGAATGGAATTTAACTGAGTTCCTTGATAATGAAAAAAAAAAACAATAAAAGAAAAAATCTAAATTCAACTTTACTTCTAATATTTATGAATCTCATATTCGATAAGAAGCAGTATTTTATTGTTCTATACAACCCACCCTCTATTAACACAAGGGAATTTGATAGTGCCAGGTATTTTGAGAATTTAAATTCTCAAATTCAATATTGGGTTCACTTAACAGCTTAACAGCACAAAATGAGCATAACACTTGCCCTATTTTGCACCACTGCTTCTAAATACTGTTTATAAAAGTTAAATTTCATTGTAATTATAGAAACTAACCCAATGAACAATTTGGTTGTCACTGTGACTAATTTTATGCATTTTCTTGGTAACTCAACAACTTTCACTTTGTTTTTGTATACCATACTGGCATAGGGAGAACTAATCAACGACCAGTATGACCACCTAACCCTTTTATGACAGTGAGAAGAAATAGCCAATTTATTAAATGTGAAAGCACAATGTATTGGTCCTGGTCTATAAAAAGAAGAGTCATTCAAAGCACAGAATAGGAATTTTCTCTTTGTAAAGTTATTTTTTAGAAAGAGAAGAGGATTTCTAATAGTTACTTCTCATCATCTTATTATTTTCATATTGATGTCCTTCAAAGGCTTTAACCAAACACTTTTCATTTCTACCCTTAGGAGATAACTATCAATAGAATATTTGAGAAATTATTCAAATATTGTCATTCTGATTTCTTATCTCTAAAATAAGAAAGAGAAATCTATCCTCCACCTAAGATAATGTGAATTAAAAGTGAAATGAGAAGCTCTTTCCCCAGTACCTATTCACATAGTAAGTGCTCCACAAGAAAAACATGCCTAAAGCAACATCATCTCAGTATCATCAAATTAACTATAGTAAATTCAACAACAATCATAACACTGTACTAAACATTATATGGATTATCTCATTTAATTTTAAATCAATAACATCAGGTCAGAACTATCACTATCCTTATTTTACAAATGAGGGAAATGGGACTTTTCCTTATAAACAAAACAGAGCTAATAAAAGACAGAATGGAAATTATGTAAAAGTAGCAGCTTTATTATCATATTAGCCTCAACATCACCATCATCTACCTATCCCATAATATCTGTAGCAGACTAGGCTATAAAAAATGAGTTCTTGGGTACCTCCAAAGATAATTGCCTCCCCTTGGAAGGAATCCAGAAACAAGCCCACATTAAGCTAAATTCTGCACTAGAGTGGGCTGTTATACAGTTGGGAGGATTTATTCCAAGCACCTACAAGGCACATGAAAGATGAATAGATTGAATTTGTCAGATTTCTCTATACCTTTAAACACATCCCAATGCAATGAAAGAAAAAGAGGACAGTCATCTTGTCTATACACAAAAGTAGTTAAAACATTACAATTAGTACAACTGTCAGTCGTTAGAGAACTAAACACAGAGTGAAAGAGGGATCAGCAGACACATGCACCATACCTGACCTGCAAAGCTACTGGATAATTGACATTAAAGGGATTTTAGTGTAAATTAATAAGGCTACACTGAGGGGGTAAAAATGAAAAGGTAGCACTTACACAAGTTGAATTCTATAAAATTCCTTAATAAAATGTATTCACTCATTATATTTCCCTTCTCCACTTATTAAAAATTAATATAAACTTGTAGTTTGGAAAGAAATGAATAACAAATTTCATTGACTTATGATCATAAGTGTATAGTTTTATATATATTCATAGAATAATTTCACAGAAACATAAGAGATTATTTTAATAGATCATTGAAAATATATGAGTATATTTATATTCATTGAAACATACTTATTATTTTTTTCAAAAGTTTTAATAAAGTGCTCTAGATTTTTAACAATAGAAATCTTATGTGAATCAAATAGCTTTTAACTTTGATTTTCATAATTGCCAGAGAATCAGATATTTAAAGTAAGCTATGATTTTTCTTTTAATCTTGTTTCAAAACGTGACTGTTAAGAATGCATTCTGTTCATTAATAACTTTAGAAATAGTCATAGAAATTGAAAGAATTAAAAATAGTAATTGTACCCAGAATTCAATATTCAACTCAGTATTTGGAAGACTTGATAAAGCCAAAGACCAGTACAGCATAGTCTCTTTCATAGCAAGATTACATGGAAAATCACACAGGTATAACATCTGGTGACTAGGGAAATATATCCAAAGCCATTAGAAAGTTGAGTTTCACACCTCAGTACTGTGCTACCTCCTACATGATAAATCACATTCCTCCCATGCTATGTAAGAATGAAATCAAAAAGAAAACAAGACCTCACGCCTCCAACTACTTATCAGCAATTCTCCTTTCACTTCTTGACATACTTCAGGGTATACCTCAGGTCAAGATCAAACACCTGGAAACACCTTCACTGAATGGACATTTCCCACTTATTTATCATATTTCCTGCCTGAGGCTTTCTAACTCAAACCTGGGCAACCAATGAGGTAGGAAAGACAATAGATTAACAGAACAGATAAGAAGGCAGGTTATTTTAATTACCAAGGTGAGTCTATATTTTAAATGTGATTATGTTGTGTATATACTCCCAGTTAACTAGTCATCATTTCTCTAGTTGTGATTGTTTTAATCAGAGGAACATTTTAATTTAACATTTAAATCACAATTGGGTTCCACTGGAAATTGTAGGTCCCTGCAACTGAGCTGAAATCTGGCATCAGAAAGACTTGGGTTTCAATCCCTTTGTATACTCCTTCAAAAATTCCCTTTTTCTCCTGTAAATTTACTTAGTAACTGTAAGCCTGTTGACATCCATAGCTAAAGATAACAATATGTATGTCGTGGGATCATTGTGAAAATTCAGATGCTTAGCTCAGACCTGACATATACAAGGTGTTGGTGAGTTACAAGGTGGTCACTCTCATGATTCCTTCTAATCACCACTCATCACAACTGAAGTCATGGAGCCTGGTGGCAGTGGAGACGGACAAGTCCCCATCACCTTTCACTGACCTCTGCTTATCTGGCTGATATTTTCTCTTCATCTAAAATTATCACTTTCCTCTGAAGGTTTTCCTCCTTTTCACCATAATTCTACGACAAAGCTACACCTACATTGCTAATTATTTGATTAATTATTCACACTAATTATGAATGAGTAAGGTTCAACGCTGTGCCTGTGAACTCTTGCCTTTTTCAATGCCCACAATAATCTCCAACTGAGATGTCAGGGGAGTTTTTTAATCTGCTATCTTAAAAAAAAAATTAAAGACACATGGTCTTATACTCAACAGAATGGAAATAATTACTGGGTAAGTTTAATCTCTTCATGTTTTCTATATGTAACAGATCTCTATAAAGAGGTCTAGGTAACCAAATGGATAGCTAACAAAGAACCATAACTTACAGGGAGTTGAAGGACAAAGGCATACTATGACTGCAAGTAAATTTAGAGCTGCCCAAGTGACCCCAGAGCCGAGAACAATCCCCTAAGTAAAATAGAAAATGACATATCCCAAACATTAGATCTGTGTGGGGACTAAATTTGGGCTGCATGACCTCAAGTAAGACACTTCATTCTTCTGTGCCTTAGTTTCCCCTTCTGTAACATAGGTAGACTGCTACCACTAATACTAGTATGAAAATGTAAGGTCCTGCAAAGGTAACAGGGCTTAAAAAATTTTCCTGGCATGTTGGCTGTTTTTATAAGAACCTGGAATTATACTGAAGAAAGAACTGAAGCTCATGAAGTAGATAACAGTTGGAGCCACACAGCCAATGTAAACAGTCACATGTCAAGCAAAGCCAGAACAGCCACATTTCGATTCAAATCTATGAAAAAAAGCTCTCCCTGCTGCATCAAGCTGCCTGCTCATCTCTTTATATATACTTTCTAAAACTACTTACTAGAAAACAAAGGAGATGGGCTGGCTCACTCTCTTGTACAGGCCTTTGAAAAATGCAGGATTCTGAGAGACTTGCTAGAAATAACAAGACAGCCCTGAACCATGCCACACAATTAATATAAAGGCTGTAACCCTGAGTTTAGCAGACTTACTCAACTGAAAAATAAGTTCTCGAGCATTTGTGAGCACACAGATGAGAGAAATAAGAATCTAATACAGTAATTCTTGAAGTGTCTTCAGAATGAATGTAATATTCAGTGTCACCAAGCGCTCACTTCCTCCCCCGGTCTCACCTCCCTCCGCGCCTAGCTTTCCCCACAGCTGGTGCTGGGAACTGCAAATGGCTCGGAGCGAGCGCTGGCGGGGGCGGCCACTCTGCGGTAGCCAGCCTAGGGGCCAGAGCCGGGAAGAAGGTGCAGACGAGGCAAGGCGAGGCTGGGCGCCGTGAAGGGCTCGGTTGGTAGCACAGTGCCCAAATCTGTCAAGTCTGACCTCAAGTGGAGAACAGGATCGGGAAAGCCTGGAACCAGCAGCGCCCAGTGAACACACCCAGATGTGCCTGGAGCCGCAGGTGAGTCACCCTGCTCTCCTCCCCATCCCCACCCCAGGTCCAGTGGATCAGCTGGGGCGCGACTCCAAGGAACCCCGTGGGTACACTTCTAGTCTCACCTGGGCGCGGTGCTCAGCTTCTCCCCTTACCGAGGCGTCGTTACTATTTAAACTCCTGCCCCAGCCCACGCCTGTTCTATTCCTTGTCTTTCTGCCTTCCCTCCTCCTAAAAGGAGAGCTCCGCAGTGTGCCTGGTAACAAGTCTAGAACACCTGTTCTCTGGGAAACTTGTAAGAACAGAAAGGGCTAACCCGAAAAGTGCAAAGTGCCTCCACGCACGATATAAGCTGGCATCGGTCACTCTAGTTCTAAGGGACTCCAAGGGATTTCAAATGAAAGTCATTATTCTACATCCTATTGCTCAACCAGGAAACCTGAGAAAGGAGGGAGAAGAAAGGGACCGTGAATGACAATAAAATGAATGTAGCTGGTAGCAAATGATGCGGGTCCCCTCACCGAGAACACCCTCCCCCCAATGCTCATACCCTCATGGAATGCTCCCGGAAAGACCTATGAAGTCACAGTAAAAGAAGAGGGAAAGAGGGAGGAATATATGTATATATATATATATACAATTTATCTCCTCAGGTGGGAAGGAACTCTTCCCAGTCACCATTTCCTCTGCTCTCTGAACTTTTCGTTTACATATCTTGTGGGTAGGAGTGAGTCTCGCCATCCCCCTTGCTTGCTTTCAGCTCAGAGTCAACTCGTCCTCCTCCACGCTCCCTCCCCTAGGCACCCGCTCCACCCTCCCCAGAGGAAGGCTTTCTCTCGGTTGTTCACCGGGGCTGGAGATCTCAATCGCGAAGTTGGGGCGAGGGCACGCAAGTCCGGAGAAGGGTGTCGGTTCCTGGCAGCGTGTCCCGGGACTCCCCTTGACCTGGACCACATCTGACCGTTTCCCAGGGCGCGATCACTCCTCCCCACCCACCCTGCACTCCGTCTCTTGCGCGCTGCTCCCGCGCACTCGCTGTTCCCCAGCAGCAGTGGGGAGCGCGCACCGGGGTGGAGAAAGTAGGGGTGCGCCGGTGCAAGGCACCCACCTTGGGAGCCCGGGAAATCCCGGCTGCCACCAGGGGCCGCGCCACCACTCTCACGGGACTGAGGCTTCCGGCGCGCCCCCAACTTTGTGGAGCCCTCAAGGCAGCAGCGAACAGAATGGAGCTACCTCCCCGAGGTCGGGCACCGCCCGACTCGCCGCTGGACAGCTGCTCCCTGACCTCGCTAGACTCCAGCGTCTTTTGCAGCGAAGGCGAAGGGGAACCCCTGGCCTTAGGGGACTGCTTCACCGTCAACGTGGGTGGCAGCCGCTTCGTGCTCTCGCAGCAGGCGCTGTCCTGCTTTCCGCACACGCGCCTTGGCAAGCTGGCAGTGGTGGTGGCCTCCTGCCGTCGCCGAGGGGCCCTGGCTGCGGTGCCCAGCCCCCTGGAGCTCTGTGACGACGCCAACCCGGTGGACAACGAGTACTTCTTCGACCGCAGCTCACAGGCTTTCCGCTATGTCCTACACTACTACCGCACAGGCCGCCTGCACGTCATGGAGCAGCTGTGCGCGCTCTCCTTCCTTCAGGAGATCCAGTACTGGGGCATCGACGAGCTCAGCATTGACTCCTGCTGCAGGGACAGGTACTGTGAAGCACAGAAGGCTGGGGTGGAACGGTGGGGGCAGTTGGGAGGGCAGCAGAGGTAGAGACTGGAGACTTCACAGGAGCCTGGCTGAACCCATTCCAGGCTACAAGGTAAGCAGGGGGTGGAGGCGTGTGGAGGCTGGAAAGTGCCCAGGCTAACTTTTCAGTGCAACCTTTTGGACTTTTTGAACTTTGCATTGTCTATTATTTATTTCTGATTTATTTATTGAGTAAGTAAGGGAGTAAGTGGGTAAGTGCATGTCCATTCATATCAAAGACACAGAGATAAGGTCTGCCGAAATCATTTGGTTGACGATTGACTCAATAATTAGAAAAGCTCTGCTGGGAGAGATACACGTAGAGGGAGGCAGGTTTCAGAATGAGACATTAGCATTTATCAAACCTAGGACACTAGCGTTTGATGGAGGGCTGCTTTAAATACCGAAGATAGAAATATGGGTACCTGACTAAATGGTAGTGTGGCTTTAATGATGACTTTGCTATTAATTTGCTTCATGCCATTTCTTCATAAATACTTTCCCTTCACAAACACAAAGTTTCCATATGGCAGACTTATGCTCTTCTTATGAGGAAATCGGTAACAGAATGTATTATATTTGCTATATAAAAATCTTTTTTATATACACTTCCACCACGAAATGGCCATTTGAAAATCATATTTCCAATGGAGACATTTTTTAATACTGTGGGCAGGAGACAGTCTAAGTAAATTATGAATAGGCAGTTTTTGTATTTTACTGAAATAAAACGCATGACCTCCCTGTCCAGTTTAATTCTCCTTTTATTTCTATATTAACAAAAAAAAAAAAAAAGACTAATCATCAGGTTGTCTTGTCTAAAAGATACTTCCGAAGAAAGGAGCTGAGTGAGACTTTAGACTTTAAGAAGGACACAGAAGACCAGGAAAGTCAACATGAGAGTGAACAGGACTTCTCAGAAGGACCTTGTCCCACTGTCCGCCAGAAGCTCTGGAACATCCTAGAGAAACCTGGGTCTTCCACAGCTGCCCGAATCTTTGGAGTCATCTCCATCATCTTTGTGGTGGTGTCCATAGTCAACATGGCCCTGATGTCATCTGAGTTAAGCTGGCTGGACCTGCAGCTGTTGGAAATCCTGGAGTATGTGTGCATTAGCTGGTTCACCGGGGAGTTTGTCCTGCGCTTCTTTTGCGTTCGGGACAGGTGCCGCTTCCTGAGAAAGGTGCCCAACATCATAGACCTCCTTGCCATCTTGCCCTTCTATATCACTCTTCTGGTTGAGAGCCTGAGTGGGAGCCAGACTACGCAGGAGCTGGAAAACGTGGGACGCATCGTCCAGGTGTTGAGGCTACTCAGGGCTCTGCGCATGCTCAAGCTGGGCAGACATTCAACAGGTATTCCAATTTCACTGATGCCTTTAATTTGTCATTGTTTGTAAGAGTAGTGCTCTGAACACAGTCCAAGAGAAGTGACTGAATTACACTCAAAATTACTAATTCCCATTGATCTCAAAATAGATATAGGGAAGCCAAATGTTAGAGCTGCTCTTAGAGCTGCTATCCCAGGTGTAAAGAGGCTTGTCACAAGCTTTATCTATATAAGACATTTGGTAGGCAAACTGATAATAGACCAAGCTCAAATTCTTTTAGTTCAGTGCCCAGAAGATATGCAAAGATTAAAGATAATCTGCTTCTAGAAGGTTCTAGATAAAATGTGCACAAGCCACAATATAAAGATGCACAGAAGTTACATGTGATATGTTGGGACATCAGTCAGTTTCACTTCTGTGTCCATGGAAGTGCTTGCTTAATACACGCATTTTTTGGCAGAAGAGAATGCCAGTCCTCCCAAGAGAAATGACCAGATGCTGATAGCTTGCTCATAATTTTTTAAGAAACAATGGAAATATTTGCCTTGGAAGAAAAGAGAAGTCACTAAATAAATGTTTGTTCTAGTATCTGAGAATTTCTTGTCACTAATCTGGAATGCAGAAAAAAAGAGGTAATAAGAATACTTAAGCTTTTTGTTTTCATAAAGCCTTGAACAGCTAATGAATATTCTATCTCTCACAAGTGAATCTGAATGATATAGTCAATATCTGAGGAAATCACACAAATTCATGTATCCTTGCATCCCCAAGAGCAGTGATCCTCAGTGAATGGCCCTGTGGCTACTGAATATCCTGGAACATCTATGTGCTGTCTTGTTTTAGTCTTTAGTGAGAATAAGAATCCCTTGAAATAAGCTTGTGAAAAATGCAAATCCTAAATCCCAATCCCTAGAGAGTCAGATATTTATTTTTAGGAGTAGGATCCTGGAGCATACATTTTAATAAGCTCACAAGTAATTTTTTATAAGTGTCTTTCCAACCACATTTTGAGAAACACTAGAGAAGTGTATCATATTAATATAATACATACAGGCACAAGATATAGGACTACAAATCACTTGGTAAAGTGTCCTTTACCTACTACCTTGTTTCCCCAGATATGTGTTTAAATGGTCATCTAAAGAAGGATGATAATAGCTGTCCTTATAAATCCAGGGAGAAATTAAACTCAGACATATTTTTTCACATATCTGAGGTAATTAGGAGTTATCCTATTACAATTTTGGTAGTGTATTTTCCTAGCTAGTCTCACATACCAGGGATTTGATAATGGGGTTTCCAACAACTTTTCGAAGTACAACTCTTTGTTTTCTGACACACATAATGGGATGCTTTCCTCTAGTATTTATAAACTCTTCACAGGATTCATTTTAAAAACACCCAGTAAAGACTACATTATTTCCCAAAAGAAAAGAAAAAGAAAATAATAGTAATTTCCACCATGTCACCTCTTCAAAGGTTCTCTCAGCTCTAAAGCAGTACAGTGTATTAATAAAGCTTTAATTTATAATAAAAAAGATATCAAAACTTGCATAAATATTTAGCAATTTTTCCTTAAGCATTACATTTAGCAAAATATAGATACAAATCCCATCCCCCCCCCATACATTAAATATAAATTAAACTTGAGAGATGCTCTAGAGTAGTGTGCAGGAGAACAACACATTCTCCTGGTGAAAAACCTTCACTTCCTCTGACTTTCAGACAATGATACCGCCAATTACTTTAACTTCATTAGGAGAATGAAAAAAGGGCACAGAAAACAATGACATAACAAAACTGCTGAAGTAAGGCATTGAAATGTTGGTCTGAATACATGAAACTTGTACATATGATCCTACAAAGACTACATATGTTTACAGTCCTATATTCTGTACAGATACCCCAGTGCATATATATAAGTACAACCCCCAATCTATATACCCCATAGTCTATACAAATATCCCATCGTACAGAGTAAGGTACAAATTTCTATCTCATGTTGTCTCCTCCTTTTATTCTCAACTCTTTATTTTATATAATGGTAGCATTAATAAACACAAGAGTAACTGAATACATAAAATTATATTTCCCCGTCGTCTTCAGTTAGCCCATCAACCAGACTACGAATATTCTGAAAATACAAAGATGATGGAACATTGTCCACTGCTGAGAACAAACTGGATGAGCAATACATGTTAGTGGGTAGTTCGCAGGGAGGGAGGGCGGAGAAGCAGGAGGGGCGAGAAGTCCATGACTTACAGCTGTTGTTCTATTACAGGGTTACGCTCCCTGGGGATGACAATCACCCAGTGTTATGAAGAAGTCGGCCTACTGCTCCTATTTCTGTCGGTGGGAATTTCTATATTTTCAACTGTGGAATATTTTGCTGAGCAAAGCATCCCTGACACAACCTTCACAAGTGTCCCTTGTGCATGGTGGTGGGCCACAACCTCCATGACTACCGTGGGGTATGGGGACATTAGACCAGACACCACCACAGGCAAAATCGTGGCCTTCATGTGTATATTATCAGGAATCCTTGTCTTGGCCTTGCCTATTGCTATTATTAATGACCGTTTTTCTGCTTGCTATTTCACCTTAAAGCTCAAAGAAGCAGCTGTTAGACAGCGTGAAGCCCTAAAGAAGCTCACCAAGAATATAGCCACTGACTCATATATCAGTGTTAACTTGAGAGATGTCTATGCCCGGAGCATCATGGAGATGCTGCGACTAAAAGGCAGAGAAAGAGCAAGTACAAGAAGCAGTGGAGGAGATGATTTCTGGTTTTGAATTTACCTACATTTTATTTACAAACGCTTGTATAAAACTAACTTGATGATCAAGCCTTGATATGGGTGTTTGTATACTGCTGATGAATCTCTTTTGAGTATTACCTGTCTTCATGTTTGCTGATACATTGCTTAGTCTACTAGAATAGTTCATACCTCCCTTCCAAACAATTACATTGTTTTGACACATTTGAGAGTCTAACAGTTAAACAGTCAATGCAAACTAATGCAATGGGACCAATAGATGCATGTCTGAATTGTCAAATATGAAAATATACCCTTACAATACCACATCAAAGTTACAAGTTTTTTGTGTCTCCAATTTTAAAGTTTTTAAACCCTAATTTCTTTAAAAATGGAATTTAAACTGCATAGCCTAGAGAAAAGATGAGTGAACATTTAAGAATGCACTCAACTCTGCTATATAAAGATACCCTTCAAGTATATAAAGCATCTGCTCCATCAGTTAAGTAGGACTATAATAAAAAGCTTTACAAGGAAACTCCTCCTTTTATATGGTCATAGATTGTTCCTCTATCTGCCCCCATGTACAACCCACATCACAAATGGATTGAGCTGTATATCCCATTGTTATTATCGGAAATGAGAATCAAAAAACCACTTAGAATGTTAGATAGGAGAGTTGCACAAAGGCTCCTAGAATATGCACATCTTCTTTCTCCCCCGTTGAGTGTAAAATATGGAGTAAAATAGATATTTCTTAATACTCCATGAAATTCAGGTCATACTACAAAAACCATATTGATTTTCTTGCTCAAGTTACAGTTCACAAATCATGAATATGTAGTAGTAAAGTAATAAATAACCTAAATGTATACATTGAAATTACTAAATAGTCTGATTTCATAAAATGAAAACAGTGTGTTGAATGTCCTTTCTGGAATAACTTGAAGATCTTTTATTTGTTAAGAAAAAAGTAGTATGGGTAATTTTCTGACTGTTGAGATAAACAGCAAGTGTTCAAAATGCACATTTTATCATTCATGGTAATAATAAAATGCTAGACCTGCTGTTATACATTTAAAGTCAAAATTACCTTAAGATTCCCAAGATTCCAGAAAAAGAGATTTGTGTAACTAAGTGTAATGTATATCACTTTTACTACCTACATTTTCAATGGATGTTAATAGCACCTGCAGGGGATGAAAACTGGTTTTTGACAGTTAAAGATATTATTCTTTTTATTTTAAATCACAAATATACATGTAGTACATGAGGACATATACAGTATACTCATGATGTTAAGGTTTCATGAAGTAGGAAATTAGGGAAAAATTCCCTAAGATGCTTCTTGACAGGATTGGGTGGTAATAAGAAATAAATGTTGAGAAATAACTGCTTTAAAATGTTGCCATACTATATTTCATCAAATCTGTGAAAAGTTCCCTGTTTTATTATGAACAGGAAGGAAGGGAGAGAAGAACAGAGATAATGAAAGAAACCAAGAATTATAAAATAACTGTAAAATGCATCTAGACTTTCAATATGTAAAAATTTTTAAATAGTTCTTTAAATCAGTGAAATATCATAAATAGTGCCCCCTATTTTTCTGGCATGCATGCTTAATTCTGAAAATATTTCCGTTAATGACAGATTGTATACTAAAGTACTTTAATCCACTTGGCTTTTTTCCACTTCTCTCAGAAATGAAAGACTTAGGAGACATGAGTAGCAATAAAATCAAGATTATTTTTCCTTTTGCACAATTCATGGATGTTAGAAAATAGCATAGGAACATTAGTCTAATATAAATCCCAACCATAGTTTAAAGGGGTAAAGGAGTTTAGACCCAGAAAATAAAACCACCCTATCATCCCTAGAACTCTCCCCAGTAAAAATAGTAGCTGTGCTGTGTACTATTATGTACCTTATGTCAGTTATCTGCAAAATATCCCTTATACCATTACTATTCCTATATTCTTCTAAGTATACATGTCAAGTATATAAATAAGTATATACTTATTTATTCAACACATATTATTCAGGACCCTTCTACTACTAAAGATTTTGTTAAGCCAGCCCAGGCTTAGTCTCTGGTACTTCATATTCTATTCCATATGTGAAAGGGACAAAGGTGAGGCCTTAAAAGATGAAATAACTTTCCCAAATTCCCTCAGCCCAGACACAGATGACAGAGGCAGGAATGAGGCCTGATCTGTTAGACCCTAAAACAATACTCCTGAGAGTCCTAGCACAGATATATATTATTATTCCCACACAACTGTATACAGGGATTCGCTTCCTGGCCAGGCAAGTCAACTACTTGTGGATGGAGAGATTTCATATGCCTTAAGAAAAATATCAGCTTTTTCTCAGAGGTAGAATGGTGCTTTTAAGGAACAGTTTTGTCATGCCTTATAGTTATTATTTAGACAAGAAAAATATTATCTTTAGAATAATTAATAGTTGGAAAATGAAAAACAAAAAACTATGTGTATTATATGTTATATCTATATAATTTTTGCTGTCACAGATGATTCTAAACATGTTCTCTAAAAATGTTGTGTTAGCTATATCAATAAATAAACATGAACATTTCAAAAGAAACTTTTAAATACTACTGTCAAGTCACTTTGTTTTTATTTATATATCAGCATATGTAATCAACATGTGTACACACAAGCAAACCATATTTAAGTAACAAACTCTGTTAATTTTATATCCCATCATTTTTTACACATTTGATCTTTTCCAAAAATCTATTACTAGCTTGTTTAGAAATATAAATAATAGAATTAGTGGTTTCTTTAAAAATATGGAGTAAACACTAATTAAAAATATTTGAATATACTTAAGTAACGCTTAAGAAGCTATAAGAACAATTTCATCATAAATTGCTAGATATCTCTAGTGGAAATGGTCAATTTACATGAAAAACACATTCATGTTTCATAGTTTTTCTCCTACGTATATAAGGAATGGTTTCATTCCTCATTTTAATATAAATTAGTGTAATGTATTAAATACACCCAGAAGTTAGCTGATGTAGAAATCTCAGTGTTTTAATGTAGAATTCTTGTTCTCATTAAAATCTGTTGACTGGCTCCTACAGAATATATTTGTTAGCCCAAGTTATATAACCAAAAATCATTGGCAAGCTTACTACTTTGATGAATGTTACCACTGATGCATTTTGCTAACACGAAAAACCTGCTCTTTTGAAGAATTAACCACTACTATCTCTGACTTATCAATCCTTCCTTCATAGTTGAGAAGATCTTGGCTTAGCAAATGATGTGTTCTTATGCTTCCCTTAATGATTTTTTTTTTCTTTCTTCTTTTGCAAAGCACTTCCACTCCCAAATCTTACTCTAAGCCACATTGATTTATGAGGAAAACTGTCACACAAGGAGAGCTTTATTCTTAACTATAGTGGCAACTGTCATATGTGGTATGACTTTAGGGGCAATGGAATTACCTAAATATGCACCATCTTCTTGTCCTTACTTGCTTTATAATCACTTTCTTGCTTATCTTTTAAACCCCATTGTTCTTCTTTCTTTCTGGTATTCAATTGTAAGATCCAAATCCTAGCTAAGTCCAATCCAGTGAATAAGTGTACCTGCCCTTTAGAACTGATTTTTATTTCAGAAAAAAAACCATGTGTGCTGACTGCTCTCATTCTACATTCATGCCTACAGCCCCAAATGGGTTCTTGATGCTGTAACTCTGAATCTATTCATTCTCCCTAAATAAATAGAAACCTTCTAACACCTCCCTTTGGTTCCGCTTTGACTCAGAAAAAAATAGAATTACTTAGAAGAGGTTTTTTTCTCCTTTTTCTTCAAGGGCCAGCACCCACATTAATCCACCTACCTCCATATGTGCTTATTCACTCTGCTTTTTCTCCTGTTATAAGGATTGAACTGTCCATCTTATCCCTTTTGTCCATTTTCTGGAGAACATTTGCTTCAGGAACTCTTTCCCTGTTCCCTACTCTACTGTTACCATCACCTGCCCCTCCCTAGTGTGTCATTTCTATCAGTGCAAAAATCTTAAGTAAAATTTCCCATCTTAAAAAACAAAGCAAACACATAAATAAAACTCTTTTGAATCTAAATAATCCTCTAGGAAATTTCTTGCTCACCTTTAGAGCAAAACAACTTGGGAGAATTTTCTATACTCACTCTCTTCATTTAGATGTTCATTTTCTCCTTTTCTTTCTTAAATATCTACTCAAGTCAGTCTCCCACTAACCCCTACCTCTCTTCTAAAATTGTTGTTCTCAAACTCAGTAATTATTCCATCCCATTCCATTACTAAATCCAATCATCAATTCTCAGACTTCATATTGCTTGACCCAAGACCATGTCACTAGGTAATCATAAACTCCTTGAAACATTTCTGCACTTTATTTTCAGTCCATCACACTCTCCTGATTTCTCTCTATCCACCACTTAGTCATCTTTTCCCATTAAGGTAGTCAATCAAGGTTTAATCTTCATCCTCTTCTTACCTCTACTTGCATTTCCTCCTTGGTAAACTATTTCATGGTTTAAATAATTAACCTTAGCTCAAATTTCTGACTCCAGGCTAGACCTCTCCTCCCACTTCCTTTATCTTCAGAGTTCTGTGTCTAACTGTCAATTCAATATCTACACCTAGGTGTCCAAAAAATAGCCCTTAAGTAGTATATCCAACATCAAATGGTTGTTATTCACCCCAAATTCAGTTTTGCAGTTTCTCTGCAAAGCAGATGTCAAGGTCAGTGAATTTTATAATATCAATGATGTGCAAGATATGAAGTGGGGGGAGGGGGAAAAAGGAAGAAAACTGTAAAGGATAAAAGAGGAATCTAAAGGAGGAGGAAGACCCTTCAGACTATGACACAGATCTGACAGTAAGTGCAAGTTGTTGGGGGATGAACTAGAACACTGTGCTGCGGTTGGTGTCAGCTTCACATCTTACCACATTATTTCCTGCCCTACAACCTAGCATTCTAAAAAACTTATAAAAAGAATTCCACTAAGGTACTCAAGAGTAAACTTTACCCTAGAAAACATTTTTAACATTATTGCATACCAAAATGTACTGTAGTTATGCTACATGGAATTATTATCGCCAAGATACTTTTATTCTTGAACAAAAATCAAGGCATCAATAAAATGGTCTTCTAGGGAGAAGTTCAAAACATATTTAAATCCCATTTTATTAATTTCTTAACTGGTTACATCATCCTCAGTATGCTATTGCTTTAATAAGCACTATTAAGAATCCAATGGGTCCAAAAAATACTTTCTTGCTTATATATCAACATTAAAAAAAAAAACACACCAAGATAGATAAATACAATTAGTTTTCAACAAACACTCTGCAACTAAGTTTGCAGTATCAGATAAAATACATTAACTTTGGGATTTCAATTTTCATGTCCTAAGATGAGCAACATTTCTTCCAATTATAAGAAACCAGTTACAGGAGAGCTTCTTTAGAAGATCTACAGTCTAAAGATATTTTAAATGAAGAAAATGGTACTATACTATGTATTAAATACCAAATTATTTCTATGAAAATAATAATTGAAGTAAAGTTTTAACAAATTTAGCACATATGTGAAGTAAGGCTGACTTGGGGTAACAAATGAGACTTTGAAATTATGTAATAGAAATGTTCCTTGAAATGTATCATTATTTCATACTGGCCATGTAGGTAGAATTTCAATCATCTAGATAAGAATACCAAATCTTCCTTAAAGAGTATTTTCACTTTCTCTAAACCAGGACAATTTTCCTCAAACTATGTCTTTATACATGTCTTTGCTGTACAGCAAATGTTTTATCTTAAAGTAGTCTATAATTATTATTGTCAACTAATTCTAAATGGTACATGTGAAAATAAAAGACAACTAGAGTTGCTATGGAAACTATACTTTTGTAAGAAATTCAATTCAACAGACCTTGCTCCTCAAGTTAAAGTAAGTAATTCAATTCAACAGACCTTGCTCCTAAAGTCATCAGGAAAAGAAAGAATGAATGGGTGAAAATGCAAAAATAAAAAGCACTCTTCTACCTTTAACTGTCCACATATCTTATTTCCATAGTTAAATATCTTTAATTGTTCAAACAAGGGAAAATAAGTCCTCCTTTCAGCATTTTTTATGCAGAACAGTAGAACTTTTTTCTCAGTTTAAAGACAGAATATTTAACTTCGTATAATGAATTCAAGAAATGTCCTATCAATTTCACTAATTTTAAATAAGTACACTTTACTCTTTCTAGTTAAATGTATCATATTTTGCACAGAAACAAATAAAATATGCTAAAGAAATAATTCAGAAAACTAAGTAATTTGAATTTCAGTATCTTCAACATGGACCAGTAAAACCTTATCTCTTCATTTGGCTTTTATCATGTGATCTCATAAATAAATCTTCAGGAAATTTAGCAGACACATTTGATTATTCAATTAGCAGCATCACCTTTCTTACTCATTATTAGCATCTATTTTCTGTAAGTTTTTTCAGAGAAGAGTTTTATGCTTAACTTCATATGACCTTTCAATGACAGTGTGAATATGCAAAATAGGGGTTAGTTTGTTAGTACTAGATCTAGTAACAAACTTAGACACAAAGAAACCAAAGGAGAATCAGAAACAAAAAAATATTGTGAGGGCCCTCCCTGGTGGCGCAGCAGGTTAATGCACAGCATTGAGAAGCTAAAGCCACTTCCGCATGAGTTCCATCCCCACCTACCGCCTGCCCCGAGGGGACCACAAGGCTGGGCAGACCTCTCCTGACCCGCCCGCTGCTCCCCTCAGCAGTGTACTTCATCGATCTGCCTGTTCTGCTCCCCCCTCTGTCTCTGGTGAAGGCTCTCGCTGCCCCTGAGCCTCTGGCCTGTACCCCAGTTCTGAATGTACAAATAAATAAATCTTTAAAAAAAAATAAATGTGACAAATGTGCCCAATGCATATAACAACTGGCAAGGATAGTATAATAACAGCTTTTTGCTATCTTCTTTCATATTTCAAAGGTAGATTCATGGATCAAATAGTATTGTATTAAAAAAAAATACACTGGAGTTTAAAAATGTCGAAATAAATACCCAGAACTATTTTTGATACCTGTAGTATAGCTTTGTGTTATATTATTACTAAAACAAGATATCAATGATATCTATTATTTGTGATTATATATTTCTAAACTAGAAATAACTTGAATTATTTTATGAAACAGCATATTATTTTTTATTGCAAATTAAAAACCATTAATAGATAATGAAATTGACTGAGCTGTCATCAGTGTTGTTTTCTTTTTTTTAAGATTTATTTATTTATGCATACAGCACTGGGGTACAGGCCAGAGGTGAGAAGATTTACCAGAGATAGTGAGGAGCAAAGTAGGCAGATCTATGAAATACAACACTGAGGGGAGCAACAGTGAGACAAGAGAGGTCTGCTGCACCATATGGGGCAAGGGATCAAACTCTCACTAAAGAGGCTGTGTCCTAACCTGTTGTGTCACCAGGGAGGACAGTGATCAGTGTTTTTCAATGGAGTGGGTAGACTAGAATGGAATGGAAGGGGAGAATGGAGGGTGAAATGCGATAAAATAGCATAGTAAAGGGCCCTCCCTGGTGAGCGCAGGGGGTTAAAGCACAGCACGAGGGGGCTAAAGCCACTTCCACATGAGTTGGATCCCTGCTTGCCCCTGAGGAGATCCACATGGCAAGGCAGACCTCTCCTGACCCGCCCGCTGCTCCCCTCAGCAGTGTGCTTTATCAGACAGCCTGTTCTGCTCCCCACTCTGTCTCTGGTGAATCCTCTCACTACTCCAGAACCTTTGGCCTGTACCCCAGTTCTGTATTAATAAATAAATAATCTTAAAAA
This sequence comes from Condylura cristata, assembly GCF_000260355.1. Lineage (NCBI taxonomy): Eukaryota > Metazoa > Chordata > Mammalia > Eulipotyphla > Talpidae > Condylura > Condylura cristata. The sequence continues at coordinate 20,093,536 of NW_004567110.1, forward strand.
AAAAATAGCATAGCATATGTTATAATAAAGTTTATCTTACAAGGCCTGATTAAGAACCACACATATTTCAAAATAGTACTGCAATTAATTGTGAGAGTATTGGGAAAGAGACATGAAAGGGTTTGTTAGAAATACACTTGGGGTAAATAAAGATTACTTGATCTTATTTCTTAATTTTATTGTCTATGATTTTGCCTGTCATTATAACTTGGGAATCAATATGTCACAATAATTTGGTTAACATAATTTACGGTGAATTGTGACCAGAACATGTAAATGTTAGCAGCTACCAGCAAAATCATGCAAGTAATTTTTTTTTTTGCACAAACTTTTGTAGTGTTTGAAAGGTTAACAGTAGTTTGACAGCCTTGATAATAGTAACAGAAAAAAATGTTAATTGAATTTAAACAAATAATCCATAAAATGAAGGGTTTTATTATATTTTTTAAAAGGATAAGGTGTTGGAAACTAAATCATAAATTACAAAAATACTTGAAAGAAATCATCTCTGTAATCAGCCAACTTCTACTTAATTTAAAATCAGTCATCCACAAATGTATACTTTTGGCATGTGTTTCAGATTATAATTTTATTAAATGTACAAACTTCAATAAAAATAATGAACTTCAATATACTTAATATTTCTGCAAAAGAGATGTTGAAAACTTCAAAATTTAAAAAGTTGAATATTACAGGGAACTGACATTTTGACATGTTCCAAAATATTTTCAAAGACAAAAATATTTATCAATGTATATATGATTTCTAATTTTCTCTTGCTGCTAATAAGAAGCAAGAAATTTTTGGGTTATTTAGTGCATACATCAGGTTAACAGGAAAATAAAGGTGATCACACAGCTTTCCAAATATATCATGTATGCTTTTTGGAATGTATTTTTGGAAATAGTATATCAATATAAACTATACTTCTTAGTGATACCACAGTATCTAATATTTTTGTTCGAAGTTAATTAAACTTATTGTTATAGCCTGAAATTTATTAGTTGTACAAGAAAGATTCTAACAGAGGTTATGTGGGGGGGGACAATTTACACCTTGTCTTTTCTGCCTTTTGCAAACAGAAGCAGTGACAGCTTTGCTGAGAATCTTTTTGCGGATGTGTTTAGTATGTGATATTAGAAAATGGAGATACTGTCTCTCTGATACAGCTAGATTTGTGTGACATCCAGGATAATAAAATAATGTCTCCCTTTCACTTGAAGTTTGAATCAAAAATTTATTTGAAGTCTTTTCAAAGATTAGGGTTCCTAAATGTGGCACATGTTCCCCATGTTCAGCACTGACCTAGGCTACCTCCATGTCATCCCCAGGGGACATGGGGAGCAAGAGAAAATGTGAAGTCATGCTGCCTTGTTTGCCATGAAATAAAATCTTTCATTTCTGTCCCCTGAGTCTCCTGCCTTTTGCTAGTGTCTTTGAAGCTGTGGCAGGCTAACAAGTTAGCTTACACAAAGGGCAAAATCTCAGAAACCTCACAATTCTTGACAGATGGTGAACTCAAAAGTGCATTTCATGTTTTTCTAAATGTAAAGTAGCCACAGTCGGCAGATGTTTTCAAAGTGGCATTTTGGTAATAAAAATGGCTTGCTTAGCTGACATTTAATGCATTCTTAATGGGCTAAACTTTAGGGGTGTGAGAATTAACAATACTGTCAACACACCAAACACGTGAAGCTTCCAACAGTGTTATTGTTATGGCAAACAAGACTCAAACATATCACCCTATCTCCCACATATTCCCAAAATAAGCTGCATCACACTGAAAAGGGGACTAATAATGGAGTTTAAATTAAATAAAATTAGCAATATGCCTGCATCTTATTTCTCTGTCAAACTTTTAATTAACACTGTACTGAAAAAAAAAACAGAAAAACTTTTAGAAGATTAGCTTGCTTCTCAAAACCCTGCATTAATAATTGACTTAAACTTCATACAATTTATTAATTATAACAATTCATTAAAATGATTACAATGTGGTTCCTCTTCTACATTGAAACCTGTCAGATATTACATTTATTGTGACTTTGGATTATGAAAAGAATATTTTAAACTGCTAAACAGAAAGAGGAAAGTGTTATTATTCACAACTTATTTAATGGAATCAGAATTTTCAACCTTGACTCAGATGGAAGAATGAAAGGGAAAAGTCTCATTCAGGCAAAATGGCATTCTCAGCTTTATCTTTGTATGTTCTGGACAGTCAGACACTCCTTACATTAAATTAAATTTCTATTTTGGAAGAAGGTAATTTTTAGATTTTTAGCAGAGCTATTAGATCTTAATAAAATGATATTTAATAAGAAACTGCTGTTTTTTAAAAAATGTCGACCTTAATCTCACATATGTGTAAATGTATGTCAAGGGGAATATTGGTATTAATATAAAATATATTTCTTACTATAATTTTCTAACATATTACTAGAATATATTATTATAAGGCAACTATTTATGGAGGCTGACAAGGTTTGGATCTACAACAGTAACATGGAGACCCAGGACAACAAGTGGTATGCAAATCAGTAAAAACAAAACTCAAGAAAAGCCAATGATTCCATTTGAGTACAAAGAAAGAATAAAACCTTATCATAGGGCTCTCCCAGGTTGTGCAATGGGTTAAAGCACCGCATTATGAAGCTCCCAGAAGCCACTGCAGCACAAGGGTGATCCCTGGCCAAGGAGCTGACTCACCAAGCGTGGCGGGCCTCTTCTGACCTGCCCACTGCTCCCCTCAGCAGTGTATTTTGTCGATCTGCCTGTCCTGCTCCCCACACTGTCTCTGGTGAATCCTCTCACCCACCACACCTTTGTCCTATATCCCAGTTCTGTAAGCATAAATAAATAAATCTTTAAAAAAAAAAAAACTCTCATCATAGCCCAAGGCAGCCAGACAGAAGTTCCCTATCTTACAGGTTTAAAAATTATTTCAGCTGACAATTTTAGGCCAATATACCTTAGACTGAGAGCAATCTACTTTCCTAGGTCTACCTATTGGCACAGCCAAGTTGACACATTAAACATCAACACTATGGAAACAAATGAAAAGCTTGGAGCATCCAGAAATACTGAAATTTATTTAAGGTCATGCAATGAGAAGCATCAGGAATTACACTCTGACTTATCTCAGAATAAAACACTTATTTTGTCCTTTCCATCACTCTCCTATCCTTAGTTGGTCTGTCTTTTAGCATATTTGCAAAGGGAAGTTAGTGTTTCTTTGCCCACATTAGAAGGGATGTATCTCCTTGAAGAACTTCACACAATAGCTAAATGGATAAAAACATTGCTTTAACTTGGGCTTAACATCAAGAAAGTATTCTTATTATGCTGTGTATTGAACACCAATGGAATCTCCCTGGTTAAAAAATAATTTCATTAGCCCTCAGAAGATGGCTAGGGTTTTGTAATCTCATTGATAATGTATAGTTAGAGGATAGACATATGGTTCTTATAGGTTATCTGAAAGACAGTTCTATCACTTTTAAGCTGCTTCCTTCTATGTCATTCTGTCAAAGGTATGGCTTCATTTCCTAAGAGAATATAGAAACTTAAAAATACCACACAAATATAACACATTACCACCATATTGTTATGTACTGTTATTTTTTTTATACTTTTTATTTGAATAAATATTCCTACCTGGACAATCTATCAGATTGAGGCTACCACAGAGAGGCATTTGGGAAGAAAACAAGTAGACAAACTACACAAGATTCCTTTTCTCATTTCCCCTTCAATGTGCTTTTTTAAGTTGTTTTCCTTTCCCCTGGTCTTTCTCCTTATTTTAGTTTTCCCTTTACTAATGTCACCATCCTCTTCAGGATCTCTAGAAGTTATAAATGACAAACCAGGTCACCCAATATCAATGCTGCTGATTTAAAGCATACTTATAATGCCTAATCTGAGGCCAATTGTTTCTCAAGAAAGCAAATACTACTTCAAAGTAACTAGATCCTCCCACAAACAGAATGATCAACATGTAATTTTCTAGGTGGTTAATATAACATATCTAAATGCAATATGTAAGTATGAATCATAGCATACAGGTATAGCTAGTGTTAAAGTCCACCATTATCTAAAATGGGTGGCAATTGCAGTTTTCCACTGGTTCACTACTTGGATTCCACAGGCACTTTAATACAATAGAGGGTGGCAGAGAAATCATGTGGAAAAAAACTTGGGTCCCTTAATGACTCCAGGAACAGAACTTTCTATAGTATGGGCCAAGCTCCACATTGTTACTAGAGAGAAATAAACTGTTCTCATTTGACTATCTGCAACTGCATTAGTTATATTCCAGCTAATAGAGAAATTGGTGGCTAAAAGAGGAATAGAAGAGTTGAAAATCCTAAAACATAGCACTCGTGACACCTGGACTTCACACAGTAAGGACATAGTTGCTACAGCTTGAGAACTGTTGCACCTGACTGTGCCATCACAAACCATTTGGTAAAATTGCCATCTAGAGAAATCTGGAAAGATCATGATGTATCCCATGTGTCAAAATATAGAAAAAGCTGTTGGAAATTTCAGAGAATGTTTTTATGCTGGCTACTTGTTATTTTTTGCTAGATATCAAAGTAATGTGATGAAATTAAGCACGAATTAGCCGATTTTCAAATAAAGATGGGAAAACTCTACTAAAAGCAGCTTTCAGACTGCTAACTGAAATAGATAATGTCATAGAGTCCAATAACGTTGGAAGACTGGAAAACAACTGAATAGAAGTTAAGACTTCAGGGAGAATTTTTCAAAGTATCTCACATTAAAACTTCTCTGTCAGGACCTCTCCTGACCCGCCCGCTGCTCCCCTCAGCAGTGTACTTCGTCGATCTGCCTGTTCTGTTCCCCACTCTGTCTCTGGTGAAGTCTCTCACTGCCCCTGAGTCTCTGGCCTGTACCCCAGTTCTGTATGTACAAATAAATAAATCTTTAAAAAAAAAAAAAACTTCTCTGTCAGGCAAGGCGAGGTAGGTTTCTAACTAATCAAACCAAATTATTTCAGTTAAATGCTAGAAGAGCAATGGCCAAATATGGTGATCTGGAAATGAAGAAGAGATTCTTCAATATTACTCACTATAGCCACATAAGATCCTTAGCTGCTGTTACTTTTTTTACATAACTGACAAGAAACAAATAGACTGGATGTTCTACATTTATATGGACAAACCCACAAACCTGGATGACACATATACAATTGTTCAAATTTTAAAGTAATCCCAAACTCTGAAACAACCTAGTGAAAAAGAATGTTCAATACTTTCCAAATATTCTTTAACTACATTATTGTCAGAAAATAATATAGAACAAGAAAGGATTTGTGGAAGTAAACATAAAAACTCAAAAGCATTGATGTTCAGAATCATTTACAGTAAGCAGTAATTACTTATGATAGTATCACTAAAACCAGAGGACAGATAATTCTTCATGAAGCACAATCTATGAGTAGAACTTAACAATCAACTAGAAAAACATGTTGTGAAAGTTCCAAGAGAAATGTGTAGAAAATGTGAGTGTTTTCTAAATGAAGAAGTTGAAGAGAAAAGTTTCTTTTTAAGGAAACAATATCAAGAAAGTTAGGAAATTGTACATATAATAAAGAAAAACTACAGAGGATAAAGAATTAGCCTGAATGAGATTCCAAAGATTGAATGTGTTTTGGGATTTAGGAGTCTGGGGTTTATCTTTAAATCAGTTTGTCCCACATGCTACAAACATATCACTGATATTATAAAAATTTTCTGCTAAATATGAAGATTTTATCATTTTTTTTTTAAAGATTTATTTATTTATCCATACAGAACCGGGGTACAGGCCAGAGATGCGGAGGGTGAGAGGATTCACCAGAGACAGAGTGGGGAGCAGAACAGGCAGATCGACGAAGTACACTGCTGAGGGGAGCAGCGGGCGGGTCAGGAGAGGTCTGCCACGCCATGTGGTCACCTCCGGGGCAGGCGGGAATCGAACTCATGAGGAAGCGGCTTTAGATTCTCAGTGCTGTGCTCTAACCCGCTGCGCCACCAGGGAGGGCCCGATTTTATCATTTTAATTACTTATTTTAACATATAATGACAGTGAGTAACCATCCCATAAATTTTATAATTTCATTAATATTATTACTTAGGATGGCATGAAATTGGTGACTGCTATAGGAAATAAAGGCTGTTTTCATACATTCAGGAATATTTCACACTTTCAGTAATTAAACTAGCCATCATAACTATTTGGAGACCACTTACCAGATAATCCCGTACTATGTAATAGATAGTGAAGTGTTAATTTCTATATAAACTGATCATTTCAAAATTTCTAACCACTGATAGCCATTTTGGACAAGGAAAATTTAGGTTCTGTCAAGAATATGGCAATTAAGTGGGTGATATGGGTATGGGAGAGGAAAACAAAAAAATGGTTTTTCATCTGTCAAAATAAATATGTACTGTATATAGATTAATCCAGAACATAAAAAGTAAATAATAATCAATCATTCCATTGAGTATAGAAGGCACATTAAAATGAGCTAGCTCTCAAAATCAGTACAAGAAACTATATAAGGGTGGCAACGGAAGAGAACTTACTTAACTAATAGCAACGTTGTATTTTAAATACCATAAAGTTTCAATTGTCAATAAGGTTCTGTGGCAAGTAAATATATAGAAGGGAGATAGGATGTGCCACAAGAATGAAGATTTATCACAACGTAAGATAACATAAGTTCTCCAAATGCCTGAATATTTCACACAGAGATCAGTCTCTTGGAATAATTTATTTAAGGCAATGTTTCACTTATTTTCCTGTACTGACTGCCATTCTGAGATCTTATCTTCCCAATAAAATTCTTTATATTTTGACTTTGCTAAAAAAATATAATGAGAAGTTATTGGCTACAACTACTATGTTCTCATATCTAGGAAGGCTCACAAGTCTCCTGTTTTAAGAAATAAAGTCAGGGGCCCTCCCTGGTGGTGCAGTGGGTTAAACCACAGCACTTTGAGGCTGGCCACAGCTGCTCCAGCTTGATTTCAATCCGTGCCCCCAGGGAGGTGACCACATGGCAGTTCAGGCCTCTTCTGTCTGGCTTGTTGCTCCCCTCAGCAGTGTACCTCATTGATTGCCTGTACCCCAGTTCTGTATGTATAAATAAATAAATTAAAAAAGAAAGAAAGAAAATCCTGTCCTCATAGGGGTATATAAAGCCAAGTGGAAATCAGAGAAACAACAAATTTCTCTGTTCCAAATCTAATCTTTGAAAGATTTCCTATCTTTTAATTTACTACACAAAATGTTCTGTAATCAAATTACATGTAATTGAATATTCTCTCTAATTATGAAAATTAACTGATATCTTAAAATAAAAATCTTAATTTTGTATTTATTTAGGCTGCTGGAAAATCTCCCCTAGGTTTCTGGATGAAGATGAACATATGAGACCATCACCACAGCAACCAAACCTGTAAATAATATTGTGTTAGTCACAGGGAACACAATGTATGCTGTTTTTTAATATTTCTGCCTTTTCCCTTTGTCACTGCTAATTTATGTGCAATATAACTCTAAATATAGTATGTAAAATTGTCCTCATTGAATTCAAAATTGTATATAGGATTCTTTTTCAAATATACATCCAAGTTTATCTCACCAGAAGTCACCTAGTAACCTCTGCTTAATATGAGTGCTATTAACACTGTTATTTGAGCTAGCAAATCTTCTAGTGATATGCAAGTGGGTACATTATAAAGTAACAGTCGGGACTCAAGATAAAAATGGATCATGATCACAATTATCCCATGATGACATTTTTTTCATCCGAAAACAGAGGTAAAAAATAGAATCTTTAGGTTTCTTGTGAAGGATAATGTAGTTAGGGGTAATGTATTTAAAAGCAAGACAGATTAGATTCTCAGTATATAATACTTCCTCATCATGGAAAACTCAGTGTGTCACATTTTTTAAATTGCATGAAAGTTTGCTTGACTGTTATGATTCCATCACATTGTTTTGATAACTAATTTGTGCATTTTGCTATTTTCTTTTTAAACTCAAATGATCAGCATTATTTCCTAGGAAAAAAAAAAAAGATCTGCTCTCCCATGCTAGATTGTGCTTACTGAGTGGTGAGTGCCATTTCTGTCCCTCCAGAGGAACATAATTTAGGTTGAACCTAGGGAGTCTGTTATCTTAAGACACCATGCAAATCCATTATAAATATCAGAACCAAGTTCAGCAGTCAGTACCCGAAAATTCAATCCTCTCTCTGCAATGGAGTTACCAATGTCAGAGAATATGAGAATGGCACATTGTGCCCTTCTCGTCCCCCTGGAGAAAAGGAGAAGAGACCCCACATACAAGGAAACTATACATGAGCTACCAGAGCAAAGTGATGGAGAACAATCATTGTTAGGATACTATGGCCCGTAACCCAGATTTTCCAATTAGTTTAGGCAATAAAGATCTTCCTATTTGTGTTCAATGGAGGTGTGTTTCTGTCACTAGAAATAAAAAACACCATTTCTTTCTGAAACATCGTATTTTTTAGATACAGATTTTATAGTCCACTGGGAGTTAATTTTATAGCGAATATGGTGTACTGTAGGGTAGGTGAGGGGTGGCCTCCTTTTTTTTAAAGATTTATTTATTTATGCATACAGAACTGGGGTACAGGCCAGAGGTACAGGGGAGGTGAGAGGATTCACCAGAGACAGAGTGGGGAGCACAACAGGCAGCTCGACGAAGTACACTGCTGAGGGGAGCAGTGGTACAGAGAGGCCTGTCATGCCATGTGGGTCACCCCCTGGCCAGGAAGTGGGGTGCAGCTAGCTTCATAGTGCTGTGCTTTAACTCTGTGCCACCAAGGAGGGCCCAGTAGCTTCTTTTTTTTAAGAAACAGTATATAATTGTTGAAAATCACTATTTTAAAAAGACCCCAGAGATCCGACATCAAAGTGTTCATATACTTGTTTGCTTTTCCATGTCCTCAAATTTTACAATCCCGTACCAATGCCACACTGTCAAAACTACAAGAGAGATTATAATAACTTTATAGCAGTAGAGTGAGCCGTTCCTTAGTGTTCTTCCTCAAGGTTGTCTACATCCTTGAGACTCACTTATGCTTTCCGGTGACCCAGTCCTACCCAACATTTTCACTGTAATTTTATGAGCACCTATGAGCCAGAAATAAGCTATCTCTCTTCTGACTCATTAAAATTGAGATAATAAATGTGTGTTGTTGTTATAAGTCCATTATCTTTGAGGCAATTTATCAGTACATTAGATAATTAATGTCATACCTTCATCAAATATTAATATCACAACACTTTTTCATATTTTTATATATTTCCATTTTTAATTGCATTTCTTCTCGCAATCTTAAAGCTATGTGGCACAGACACATTTTCTTTTTTGTTTCCAATTACTGACCCAGACTTAATACAGTGGCCATCATTTAGTGATGTGAAATACATGCGTATGATATGAAGGAAGAGAAGAAGGGTTAGACAGAGGGAGAACAGGAGAGATATTTCTGTTTCACTCAAATTTTGTATCAAGGGACATTGCATATTTCCACACAAAATGCATCAACCACATCTTCCAGAAAATAAATGTGATTCAAGTTACTTCTAAAACTTTTAAAATTAAGCCATGAAAAATTTTAATTATATTTTAAAGAGCAATCATCCTTGTAGCATATTATAGAATGAAGTATGAGCTCCAAAAAGAAAAATTGCCTAAACTTAACCAAGTCATTAGTATTCCTCCCAAGACAGTTCTCTTGCTAACCTCCATCATCTTCACCATCTTATATAGAAATAAACTGTTAATTTATAAGGAGGGAGGGGATTTTTTGTTTCTTTTTTTTCTCTCTCTCTCTCTTTTTTTTTTTTTTTTTTTTTTTGTTTCTCACGTCTTGGGAAATAGCAGGCAGATCAAAGATCTAAGTTATATATAGAGAGAAAGAACATTTAATAATTCTGGCTCAAAACCACCTTAAGTTTCCCAGCTATTTACAGGGATGCTGTTTTTAAGGTATGTGAAACCGATGGAACAAAGAATTTTTAATAACCAATGCTTTCAAATTAAAGTCCCTTTTGTTTTATGGTGTCCCATAACAATTTTGAATCTATAAATGTAGGCTTCAAAGTGATTCTAGCAATCAAGTTAGAGAGAAATGATACCAGAGTTCCAACAGACCTCCTAGAGGAGTAAGAGGAAGGCGAAATTAGCAAAGACAGTCAGAAAAGAAGTATCCTCTTCTGGAGGATGAAGTGGTCACTGATAATACACCAGTGGTGAAATGGCAAAAGTTTATTTTAATCTACCCATTGGTTTTTAATTTGAAGTCATTTGCAACTCAGAAATAGTGAAGGAAGTTATAGAAATCAAGTTAAGAATCTTTGTTGGAAGGACAGTTTGCCATGGAAGACAACTTTAAGGATGTAAGCAATCTGTACACTGAGTGAATTCGGCATAAACAAGAGTTTTAAAGCCACAGGAAATCTAGAGTAGGTTAAAAAACAAATAAAAACTGTACGGTAATTTATGGGAAAGGTAGGGAATTTGAATCAATTTTATTTCAGTAACAAAACATAGAGAGATCCCAAGTAACACACTGGACAAATGATAAAAGTAAGTTGAATACAAAAAGCATGTGATGGGTGTTGTTAGGGAAAAACTGCCCAAAACAGAGAAACAGACCAAAGAGATTACTGAAATATTGTGCTATCTAGAGGTCCCTCCAGGTATTACCTTAATGCTTAATATTTTCTTTTCATTTTCTTTTTATTGGCAAGATCATTTTGGAATGACATAGAGACAGAATTTTTTTTTTAAGAAAAAAGAAAAAGTTGGTGATACAACAGTTAAAGCACAGAACTGCCAAGCTACCCACAATTTCTTCAGCGAGAGTTTGATCCCAGCCAGGGAAGTGACCCACATGGCTCAGCAGACCTCTCCTGTCTCCCCGCTGCTCCCCTCAGCAGTGTACTTCATCAATCTGCCTGTTCTGTTCCCCACTCTGTCCCTGGTGAATCCTCTCACTGCCCCTGAACCTCTAGCCTGTACCCCAGTTCTGTATGCATAAATAAATAAATCTTTTTTTAAAAAATTGTTGAAAGGTTTCCCACGTTACTTGATTAAAAGTTTTCCAATGTTGGGCCCTCCCTGGTGGCACAGTGGGTTAAAGCACAGTGCTGAGAAGCTAAAGCCACTTCAGTATGAGTTCCATCCCCACTCCAGAGGTGACCCACATGGCACAGTAGTCCTCTCCTGACCCACCACTGCTCCCTTCAGTATTGTACTTTGTCAAGCCGCCTGTTCTGCTCTCCACTCTCTCTCTGGTGAATGCCTCTCACTGCCCCTGCATCTCTGGCCTGTACCCCAGTTCTGTATGCATAAATAATCTTTTTAAAAAATGTCCAATGTTAATAAATAATAACTTTTTGCAACAAAACAAAATAAGCTTTATCACTTTTCCACTGCAAAGCTATATTTTCAATAATTAGATATATACAGTGCTCATTTTGCAACAAAATAACTTTTATCAGTTTTCCATTGCAAAACTATATTTTCAACTATTAGATATATACAGTGCTTATTGTATTTAGTTAAGTTTCATTTCTCTCATATCTAGTATCAAATATCCCAGTTTTAAAAACATGGCTCTTTTTCCCTAAAATAAAGGGAAGTTTCAAACAATGAAAAATATACCCAATTAATCAGGTATGTAAAGCAGGTAAACATTTGGTAGTAGCTTTCGGGTCAAACATTGTTATGTTCTTTAGTCAATGAAACCCGTAATACACATTAGAGCTTCAGTAATTACTCTAACTTTACCAAGTATTAGCTAACACAGATTTAAGGAGTTCAAAGAAATTCTTGAGTATAAACAATCTAGGAGCCAAGAGATTTGATTGCCTTAGTACTCTGATGTAATGAAAAACTCTTCTTTAAAAAAAATGCACTTTCCCTACAAGGTATATTAAATTTCACATTTATTTCCTCACATTTGTTTCTTCTGCCCTTACTAATTTAATTTTATACCATTATGTATATTCATTTAATGTTCTACATAATGATTTAAATAGACAAAGTTATATGTATATATGTATATATATTAATCCAATGGTTAGCATTATATTTGATAAACTGAGTCATCTATAGAAATTATTGCTGAGTATTTTATCATTATTAAAAAGGACAAGAATTATCTTTCCCATAGGAATGTTGACAATCTGCTCTGATTCCTTTTACTATCATCTTGCCCTGAGTGACAGAGGTCCTTGCTATAACTCAATTACTGATAGATATAACTAGGGGCAGAAACTGAAGTGTAAAGGTCCTGGTCAACTGACAAAAGACAATAAAATAATTCAACTTTATTTTTACTGAACGTGTCCTTAGCTAATATATTTCCACAATGTCTGTTTTGTTATTTTAACAAAGTGCTCACTCATTATACCCACATTTGTGTGTGTGTGTGTGTGTGTGTGTGTGTGAAGTTGGGATGGAAAACGAAACTCCACTGGAAAACAGAAATAAATATGGGAAAAAAATTAAAATGTCTCTTTATTCTCAGATAGCCTGATAATGAACACTATAATTATGTTATCCACTTTTCTCCACTTGCAGTAGAGGAAGTTGTAACCTTATCTTGCAATATCATGACAAATTAAGGCTCATATTTTGATGAAGAAAAGCAATTTACATGCAAATAATGGATCTAAAAATCAATCTATTTCCTCTTCTCAACTAGTAATTAAAGAGGTGATTTTTCCTTTCCATATTCCAGACCACAGTTGTTTTTTAAACTCTGGCATTTTCATCCTCCCCCAAACTAAAAAGTCTTTCATCTAATGACTTCTGAGGCAGATAAACCTATCTCCTGCCTTTGTTTATTTCTCATTGGAATCCTGAAAACTCTGAAATTACTATAAAATTCTAGTATCAGCCTCTAGATTTCTTTTTACATAATTTACTTTTTCTCAAGAAAATATGTATTTAAAATAGTTTATTTTTCTCAAGAAAATATGTACTTAAAATCAATTTAAAAGGAAAATTTAAAGAGCAATTTTATCATTACATGTTTTTACACAGGTAAATGTCATTTCAATATGAATGCAGGAAAATATGAAAACTGTATCTCTCTGTCAACCATCAACAGCTATCAATACTGTGGACCCCACTATCAGCCTCCAATGAGATGGTTTCATTACAATTTCAAAAATAAATAGAATACATACAGCTCTCAGGGGGTTATGTTGAATCATACCATTTGATAATGGTGTGTAATAACTGTCTGTAATTACATGTAATTCAAATGTAGTAACAGCGACATTCTAAAGATATCAGTTATTAAAGCAAGCAAATAATAAAACTACATATATATACCAATTTAAAAAATGGATAACTTCATAATTGTCATAGGAAAAGAAGAAATCATTAAATTGTAGCAATGGTGTGATCATGAGTAAGTTCTTTTGCTCCCAAATGGTCACTAAATTTATGACTTTTATTTACGACTTCCAAATGCACTGATGCCTCAATAAGAATCATAAGGACAATGCCATGGTGGTGGTGGGGGGAAGCAAAAGGAAAAGATCAGTTATATGTAACAAATGGGATCTTAGAAAAGACCAGGGAATTTCAAGTAGCTCGCAGTCAAGAAACTTCAGAAAGAGAATAAGAAAAGAATCTACTATTTAATTCTATCTTAGAAATAGAAAAAAGCCTACTGGAGAATCTAATCAAAAGTTTCTAATGAAATGAGTGATCATAGATTAACTAATTCTAAAACTGCAATCACCTTGTGGCTGCAGGTCCTAGGTATAAAATAGCATTAGCAGTTTTTCTAGCTTTCATCTTGGCAAAGTCCTGGGATGACATTTAAATCCTAAACCCTATTGTGTAATGGTAGCTGCTATAACACGTTTGTGATCTATTTGAATGTCTAGTATCAATAGGTATCTCACAGAGTATAACATTTTCATACACCTTCTACTTCAAATATAGTCTATCTACAGGTTGTGTTGGGCAACACCACACTGATAAAGAAACAGGAGTCATGGAGCAGGCTACATAGTGCAGAATGCTGCTCAAGAGCAAGATCCTGGCCTTTTTATTTTATTTATTTTTTTTTGAAAGATTTATTTATTTATTCATACAGAACTGGGGTACAGGCCAGAGATGCGGAGGGTGAGAGGATTCACCAGAGACAGAGTGGGAAGCAGAACAGGCAGATCGACGAAGTACACTGCTGAGGGGAGCAGCGGGCGGGTTAGGAGAGGTCTGCCACGCCATGTGGTCACCTCCGGGGCAGGCGGGGATCGAACTCATGCGGAAGTGGCTTTAGTCTCTCAGTGCAGTGCTTTAACCCGCTGCGCCACCAGGGAGGGCCCAGATCCTGGCCTTTTTATTGGTTAACTAATCATACAGCATTAATCATATGGAAAAGCAGAAAAGAAGAAGGGGAAGTAGAAAAAAAAACAGGGAAAGGGTGGAACTGTACTTCTCAAATGCTGATAGCTTGGCATGTAGATCAAACCCTGACTCCTCAGTCAGGATTTCAATCTCATCAGTAAGGCCTTCCACTAATCAGCTTCTGGGGTCCTTTGTTATACATCAGTCAATGGCCCCCCAGGCATTCCTTGTCATACCTCTTGATGCACACCCTTCCCAGGGTGATCCAGCTTTATGCTCTTAATTGATGTGAAAGGCACCTTGTAGGGTTGCGCTCCTATGTCCTGGCAGTTCTGACCTTGCTTTAGGAATACGGAAGTGTAGCTGGATATGGATAGGCCACTTAGGGTAAGCAGACCTGGATCTACACTCTTCCATTTCAACTACAAATGAATGAAAGGCATTCTTGACCCTTCTCTTTCTCTCACATCTCACATTCAATCCATCACCAACTTCTATTTGTCCATGATGTGAACACATTTCCCCCTCCTGCTATCATGTTGATGCAAGATACAATATTCCTCACCCACCAATGATCTGCTTGGTATAGAATTTGCTCCCTTCAACATCATAGTCAGTATGATCAAGCCCCACTGTTAAATTATGCCTCTCTGTTGCTAAAATTCCTAGTGATTTGTCATGTCACTCTTAGAAAAAGTCAAAATTCTTACAATAACTATGACATCCCTCCAGCAGTGGTTCTCAACAAGCAGTGATTTTGCCCCCCAGATGATGTTTGGGAATGTCTGGACACATCTTCAGTTACAACTAGAGGGAAGAGGAACAGCTGTGTCATGTCACCAACTGGGTATATGCCAGGAATACTATTATATACTCCAAAGTGTACGTGATGGGCTCAAGTGCAGAGATGTGAACCTGCACCCCTAAAAAAGGTAAACCAATGTTACCTCAATCAAATAAGCAACTTTTTAAAAGAAGGAAAATAAACAAATGTTGCTTTGTTGCTTGTATAAGTTAAAAAAGAGAGAGCCTTGTAAAGCAATAATTATCTCAAGAAAAATTTAGTTTGAGCTCAAGCAGAAATTACACATTTAAATGTTTTCAAGGACCAGCCATACAAGTAAGTTGAGTGATATGGCCACATGGTGAAGAAGTTTCCCAAATCTGCTTAGATTCTGCTACTTTCCCAGGCCTGCTGCTTGGGGGAGTCTATTGCATGGATTGTGCTTCTTGCTGGAGCAGAAAGTTCTGCAGCATGCTGCTGGTCCACAGTAGTAGCTATGGCCACCTCGATCCCTTCCCAAACGATAAAGAGTGCTTACGCTATGATAGGCGGGATGAAGGTTTCCTCATACTGCCTGTATAAAATCTTATCACTCTTGTAATTTGGGGTTCAGCCTTTTGGGACTGATCCCACTGAGCCTGCCAGTGTGACAAGTAAATTGCTTTCTCTCCATCTCTCTGAATGTCATCTGATTTCTCTGGGAAATTGCCATAGTAGTGGGACTATTGGTAGTGGGAGAATGTCTAAAATAAATGAGGTACCATCTATTTGGCAACATCAGTTACCTCCCATGGGTACTTATCGGCTGCAATTGCTAACATCTTTTTTTTTTTTCCCAAGAAGTAAAAATATTAATTTGAAATGCCCCAGTTCTTAAAAGTTAGCAACAAGTTCTTAAAAGTTAGCAACAAGCTCAATTGTGAGGTATGCTAGACTGCATAGCATCCCATTTCCCAGGAGTTGCTGCCCCATTTGCTTTCTCCACCCACAGTGCCCACTCAGCCCATATCCCTCAACTTAACTCATATGCCTGTTCCTTAACTCCGTAATTCCTGCTTGACAAGTTTAGTTTCCAAACATTTTATTATGAGAACAGCATTTATTGTTAAATAATTTCACAAACAACTGTGATAAAAACTGTACTTTAAGTTCATAGAAAATTCAAAAAAGAACTATTTGTACAAAAATTTAGTTTTCTATAGATGCAGATAAACAGAAAGAGATTCACAAAGAGCAACAGACAAGATGAATTGAAGACATTCAGTTTCACTTTTACTTACTGTCAAAAAGAAAAGCTGTATCTCTTTTTCCCCAAATTATGTTTAGTGAGGTAAAGTAAGTTTATATCTTTGTATAGGCCTGACAGCTACAGGTTCATAACTCTAAAAATGTATACTTACAGCAAAATCATGCCTTTAAATATTTTAGGCACTTTAATTAGATTTTCTTATTTTAGCCTCTTAATAAGTCTGATTGGTAATATTCCCATTCTATGTGTAAGGAAAAAATGTTAAGTAGCTAGATGATTTCCCCATGGTCTTCGACAAATTTAGAGTCATAGCTCAAAGCCAAGGGTTCACACACATAATACTAATATCTTCATATTAAGCTGATCAAAATCAGTATGCATTATTGAGGGTAGTGGTAAATGTATCACCAATCTCTCCTTCGACACCTGAACTCAAACATGCATTTCCCTTCTTTCTGCTTTGGGGATTATACTGTCAGAGACACATTGCCATGGTGATTGGTTGCCGTACAAGTGCATGAATTCCTGCCTCAGCTGAGCCTTCATTGCAATCCAACAATGATTTTATCTAACACTAGCTGTTCTTTATCCCAATGCTTAGCACATAAACAATAGCAGTTACCTCTGTGCTCCTAAATCAGCCTCCCAACCCCCCAAAGCCAGAAAATTAGCTCACCCTCTGTTCCATTAGGACAAGGGATGCAGGTAGATACAAAATTTTCCTCAATTAAAAACTCTGCTACTTTCCCAGATCTTTGCATCTTGTTTATTTCCCACCGCAGAGAAAGAAGATAACTAGTTAGTTCCTTGACTAACTCTCTTTATATAATCACCTTTCTTCTATTTTACAAATCTGTTGTTTTCTTCCACTTTAAAAACATTTCCAGAAAATATTAAAAAAACATCTCTCCTTTATATGCTACTACTTGAGTTGTCATCTCCACTCCCTTTCATTATCACCATGTTCAATGACAAGTAAATGATGACCTTCTTGGCTCAGTTCACTCACCTAATGATCACACCTGTTTCCAACCATTGACTCTCATAGCCCGTTAGCAAAACATTTTCAAATAAATGAGTTTACTTAAAAAAGGTTTATAGCACAGACTCCTGTACTTGAGAGAAGTGATAGTCAGAAAATAACTTTGCATGATGAGAATGTAGGCTGATACAGCCCCTATGGAAAACAATATGCAATCTTTCAAAACATTAAAAATAGGTCCACTATATGATTCAGCTTTCCCTCTCTTAGGATTCTATCTGGGGAATGAAAAACACACATTCAAAGGAATATATGCATGCTTATGATCACTGCAGCACCATTTGCAATAGCTAAGGTATGGAAACAACCTATCTTGCTAAGAACCTATGAGTTTATAAAGAAGATGTGGTTTATGTACAAGATGGAATACTACTCAACTATTAAAAAAAACAAACACAAAATCTGCTATGTGTGGCAACATGGAAGAAACTGTAGGAATTTATGCTAAATAAAATAACTCAGGAGAAAGACAAGCAGCAGATCATTTCACTCATATGAAATAAAAAAAAATCAAAGCAAAGGAATAATCAAAAACAAAGCAAAACAAACCCTTGAAGACTGACTGCAGAACTATGGCTACCAGAAAGTGGGTGGACGGGCAGAACATAGAAGCAAAAGGAGAAGATGCTCAATGGAGTATGGAGAGGAATATTGGTGCTTTGATGGTGGACATCCATTTTAGAAATGGTGATAACATGTTTTAGAAGTGTGAAGCTATACCTCTAAGGCATGTATAATGCTGTCAATTAATATTATCTCAGTAAATAAAATTTTGAATAAAATAAATTTTAAAAAATTAAAAAAAAAACAACAACTGTAGTTTCAAAGGAATTCTTACAGACAAGTATCATTTCTTGTTTTTCTACTTATTTTTCCACATTGTCAATAGTGGAACAGGGGAATAGTCAATAGTCTCTGGAAACCCCATCTTCTATTCTCTCTTTGCCATCACCACATTCACCTCCTCTGGGAATCTCCATTGTATACTGATCACACTGCACTATACTATTACATTATTGGTTATAATACACCATCCCAAAATTTAGTGTCTTCACTAGACAGCTCTTGCATTAGCTTCCTTAATGGCTGAATCAGATACTGATTGACACTGGAATTGTCATTGGTTTCTTTGGTCAGGGATATGACCAGGAATATAGTTAGACCTTTTTCTCACCACATAGTCTCACTAAATAGCTATTTTGAGTTTCTTTCAAAAATGAGACACTCATTGTGTGTGTGTGTCTCCCTACTTGACAGCAGCTTTCTTCATAGGAAGTGATAATTCAAAAGGTTAAGCAAAGCTGCAAGGTGTCTTCTGACCTAACCCTGGAAGGGTCTCCAGCATCATTTCTGTCACAGATTACAACTGAGTGGAGAGTCAGTTCTAATTCAAATAGAGGAAACTACAGAAGAATCCTGAGAGAAATAGTTCATTAGGAGTCAATGCTGAACGAAATGTTTATCTGGCTAATACATATAATTCATTGCATAGATATCTAAACTCAGCTGTACAAGTGTAAGACTTGTGATCTTGAGTGCCTACCAAATAGTAAATAACTGTTGACATCCATATATCATTCACATACCAAAAATGCACCTGAAAATTTTCTATGAAACCATTCCTAGACATTCAGGCAATTTTAATTAGCAATGAAAATGTGTTACATCTATAGAACAGCAATGTTAAGTGAACTTATAAAGCAAATGATGCCAGTTGAGTACAGTTAGACTATATTTATTGATACCAACTATGGTGAGCATTGTACTAGCCACTGGACCAAGCTACCTTAAGAATGAATTAAATACAAATTAACCTTTCTGCTAGATCGATAAAATGAAGTTGAAGAACTGTTACCAAGATTAGAGTGGAATCTAAAAAATTAAAGTAGAATTCTTAATCACACACAAAAATATATACATACATACATACATATATAGATGCATACAAATATGTGTGTGTGTTATAGAGAGAGAAAGAAAGAGGAAGAAAGGGAAAGAAATTCATATACTTTTTCCTTCAGAAAGCATATTCTGCATATACACAAAATAATTATTCAGCAGAGATGTTTAAAGAACCCTAGTGAAACCTGACAATGTTGCGATCCATTTCTCTAAAAATGATGATAGCACTTTCAAGAATTTAAGACAACTGAAATGGCAATGTAATATTAAGCAAAAAGCTAACACAGCTTTATAAGTAGCACAATAAACTATTAAAAATCAATAGACTTTTTAAAATGCATATAAGTCTGCCACCTGCATATTACCAATATGTGTAATAAAGTATGAACTTAAACTAGATTTTGTTTTATAAATGTGTTACTTACATGAAATCATAATCTCAGAAAGGATTTCTATTTGCTTTGAAATGTTATTTCAAAGCTGAAAGCCTGAGTTAATGTTATGTAAGAAATGCCAGATGTTAAGTATATCTCGCTATAATGAAATCTGCAAATGAAAACTGGAGAGGGAAATAACATTTCCAGTGGCTGATATGCTGAGATAACTGTGCTGCTAAAGAGAAAAAAGTTAAATCCAATAATGTATATTAAAGCTAAAATAGAAATATGTCACAAAATAATAATCATCTATTTTATCCTAATGGTTCTATTTAAAGGAAATGTATTCAAAATCTTTTAAGTTTTATTCTAAAACTGATGTCAGTTCAAAAACAAAAAAAGAAATGTCAAAATAATTTATTTTCTTCATTCATAGACAAAAAAAGTTTAAAACTACCTTTGCCAATTTTATGACAAAAATGTTGCTGCATTCCATTTATTTTCTGGTATTGCCTTGTTTTTAATTTCTTTCTCTCACTCTATCTCATTTCTAATTGTTCTCTTATACTCCCTTACACTACCTTCCCAAATTTCCAACAACTCCTTCCTACCACAAGTTTTAGAGCTTTATAGGCTAAGGAAAAGCTTTTAATAGATTTATTCTTCCTCAGACATATCAAATACCTTTTGCTCTACACAATAAAATAACTGAATAGATAACTCAAAGATCTACTTCATTGAATCTAATTTAAGTAGGTTAAAGCCCAGTAACTTGACAACATGTCACATAATACAGCTTAAAAAATTGTATTTAAAAGTGAGAAATAAAATTATTTTAGAATTTTATTTTTAAAGATTATATATAGTCCTCTTACATAAAACTTCACTAGACATCTTAGTATTTATACACACACACACATACACCAAAAATACAACAGGTCCATTAACCCTGATCTACTTAAATTTTCTGATGGGAACTAGCATATTATCTCCATATGTATGCTTAAATGCTTAATCTGTCAATTATTGATGAAAACTACTTTTTCTCTTTTCTTATCTGCCATGTCATCATCATTATGATGTTCCATACCAAGATCATTACCCAATTATCCAAAACTATAAAGCCTAAATTCAACCTGACATAAAAATTTTAAAGCATTCCAATCTGAGCCTTTGTGTTTCATGGAGTCGCTTTCATTTGCATATAAAAGCTAGTTAGTAAATATTTCACTGCAAATAAAAGCTAGTTAGTAAATATTGGTTCTAGTCAAGCTGGCTACATAATTCTATTTTATTCTCTCATACTAGTAATTTTGATAACTCAGAGTATTGCAGAATTGTAGCATTTCAATTAGTTAAATGAATTCAATATTTAATACTGACCTTAGAGGCTAGGGAAATTAAATAACACTCATAAAATAAAATGATTAAACATAGCTATGAAAGAAACTTGGCACTACTTGAGAACTATTCAGAAATCTAAGACTGAGAATGATGATGATGTCAGACTAACACCTTGAATAGAGAATAAAGATAGTAAGTTCTTCACAAGAGAATTGGCCTTTTGGGGGTGTCCTGGGCTTTTTTCATTAAAACATACATCTGTGATCTCTTTCAATGGTTCTCAATGAAAACACAAAGAAGACAGTAATACTGATTACCCTGCATTCTTAAATCTGACAACTGCATATTGAAATGAAGGCAATTGGGTTGGGATCACTGTACCTTTATCATTCATAAGGGCACATACATAAGGTTACAGATAAAAATTATTTTAAACATTCTACTCTTAAGAGTGAGGAACAGGACAGAAGCTGCCCGCCATGGGCCCCCTGAACCTACTCTTCACCCAACCTTATATGTAAGCTTCACATTTGGGAATGCTGAGTGTGTACCCTCAATGGGACCTGGATATCACCTTCATAATAGGATAGCTTTTCCTGTTCTTTTTTCTTTGCACTCACAGAAACTGATAAGAGGCTATGAAAGGGATGGAAGGATCAAGATGGCAATAGGGAAGGCCCATTGTTAGCTCCCAAGAGAAACATCTAACAATTGACCAGAAAGATGCCACATCAAGAGAGTCCTTCAGGGCCCTCCCTAGTGGCACAATGGGTAAGGATGAAGCACTGCAAGCTATCCGCAGCTGCTTCAATGCGAGTTCAATCCCAGGCCCCAGAGGTGATCCACAGGGCGTGGCAGACCTCTCCGGACCTACCCACTGCTCCCCTCAGCAGTGTACTTTGTAGACCTGCCTGTTCTGCTCCTCTCTCTGTGTCTGGTGAATCCTCTCACCACTTCTAAGCCTCTGGCTTATACCCCAGTTCTGTATGCATAAATAAATAAATCTTAAAAGAGAGAGAGAGAGTCCTTCAGCATGGGGTGTGACAAAAGAAACCCTCATGCCTCACCCCAGCAAAGACTGGACCATCAGGCACATGGAGGAGAGTTGGGATCATTCAACCTGGGTAGAGAGAAACACCTGGTGGCTGTGGTACAGGAGAAGGACACAGACACCAAAGATGCCAGCTCAGCCAGGGATCCTGGGCCAAGTAAACAGAAACAGCAGGGAAGTACACAAACAGCTCTTTTAACCCACATGGCAGAACTAGGGTCTACCACACAGGCCAGCTCCCAGGAAGGAAAATAACAGAAAAGGTTCCCAGGGATGTCTCCTTCTGACCTCATGAAGTGACTGCAAGCACAAAGACAGCCTAGATGCAAAGCTGAGACCCCGGAGAGGAGGACTACTGAAGTTCCAGTAACACAAACAGGCCTTTTCCCAGCACATTTCCAGCAGAGGCTGAATCCCTCCAGCTCCTAACCCCCATGCTGCTGGCACAGCAACTGTTATAATAGCCTTGGTATCTACAGAAGTCAGCAAAGACCAAATAAAGTAAAGTAACTACTAGCACCAACTGCAGAAACAATAATTCTCTAAACTCTGCTACAGACATTTAAAAATAAAAAAAGTGATCAGGAAATTAAAAGTAGCAAATTAGGCAGACAAAAAAATAATAATACATGGTTTCCTATATTCATTGCTACGTACTTTACAATAGCCAAGTTATGGAAACAACCTAAGTGCCCAGACAAATGAATGGATGAGGAAGATGTGGTAGATATACACGAGGGAAAACTACTCAGCTATAAAACAATGATAAAATCTTCCATCTGGGACAACAGAGATGGAACTGGAGGGAGTTATGCTAATGAAACAAGACAAAATGAGATGGATAGCTGTCAGATTGTGTCACTTACATGTGGAATATAGCAACACAAAACAAAGGGTCAGATAATGGCAAATCCTAGAAATCTTACTGTAGAATTGAGGTTAGCCCAGAGAGGGAAAGGAAAGAGTAAAATGAGGAGGGGGACAACAGACTATGGTCAAAGGCCATGGGCACCTTGTCGACAGCATAATTTACAGTCTTGAAAGCCAATATTCCCGCAATAAAAAAAAATTAAATAATAACCCATGGCAACTTGAGATCCCAAAAGAAAGTGATATCACCAGGAGAGGATAACTGTAGAATCCAGCCACAAAGATGTGAAAGGTTAGACCTTCCTACCAGACGGACTTCCAAATGGCAGTAATAAACTTAAGGAAATAGGAGAAAACTCAGAAAAGCAAGCACAGTTAGTTACACCAAGAATTAAGAAAAGCTTGTCAAAGAGATAATTGCTAGCAATAAAATCTGAACATTCTAGAGGAAATTGGGGGCAAAAAAAAAAATCTACAACCATTAGAACCTTTCCAATACTCAAAGACGTTTTTGATGCAATCCAGTGATTCTAATTGTGATTTTTTTTTTGTTATTGTATAGTGAAATGTATCAACATTTGGAAGACCTACATAATTCGGTAAATCCATAGCTTCCAAATGACAAACACATGAGGCTAGGGGGAAAAGAAACTTACTCAAAATGCAAGGCAGACAAATGGATTTTAATTTGACCAAGTACAAAGCCCATTGCTATGGTTACAGACTCCTCATTGCAATTAATCTTGAAGAAACCTGCCACTTGTCAAATCAAAGATGATTTGTAGCATCAAAGATGAATATCCAGTTATCTAAAAACACTAATAAAATACCCCTTCAGTTCCATCTACTTATTTGTGGAAGCCAGATTTTCTTCAAACACTTTAACCCAAAATAGTTTAAACAAAATAGTTTAAAAGATTAAGTGTACCAGTGTTAGAATCCAACTGTCTTCTATTAAGCAAGACAGTTACATATCTGTAGAATAATGATGCTCAGTATTTGTTTATGTAGGAAACTAAATTCATTTTCATTTAATAAATATTATTTCTATTAATACATAATGGGGATACCATTTTTAATGAATCCATATATACCAAAATTTCTCAGTTTTAACTTTTAGTAAGTGTCATTAGATGCAATCTACATAAAAAAATTCATGCCTTTTCCAATTCCTTTGTCTATAAAAAGTTTACTGAGTCTTAAAAGATGTAAAACTACTTCTTTCACGAAGCCCTCTGTGATTACTTTAGTGAGAAATTCCTCTCAAACCACCATTGTACCTTATGAGAGAGTTAATTAAACCTGACATATTATAGGCAATTGTTTATATACTTTTCTTCCCCACTAGAATATAGTCTACTTAAAAGACAGGAACAATGGATGATATTTTGTAGCAGCTCAATTATTGACAAATGAACCAGAGACCAAAGGACATGTCATTCATTTAATTATATCACTACAGAAATTCAGTCTAATTATCTATATTTGTAATTATAACTGATTACTTCCTTTTAAATTTTAAATTCACTTACACCACTTTAGATTGCCTCTAGGCATTTAATTAAAATTCTACCTCCCTGGATAGTTATTGCTCCTACATTGTTAAATGCTTATAAGTAGATCTGCACATGTTAGAATCTCAATTCTCACAATTGTTAAAGTTGTCTGAGTTAGTTAACCCTTGTTTGTGGCATTTTTCCTGTTGTGGTTTTTTTCTTATTTGCCAGCAAGCTTAATGGCTAATTCGTTTGTCTTGAAAGTTTATTCCCAGTTTTAATATTTTACATTTGTTCATACACATTTCTTATACTAGAACATTTGATGTTGCATCTGAAAGAATAAAAACCCTCACCAGTCAGCAATGATTACAACGCAATGACCATTACAACTAAGAGCTCACAGTGCTATAAAAACTTCTTACTGTTATCTCATTATTCACTTGACTGCCCTTGAATACGATGTTAGTGCTTAAACAGAATGATTTTACTGTCTGTTTTATATGTATAACCATGTCTCCTAGTGTTTTTAAAAGCATCTTACTGTTATTGCATTATTCACTTGATCATCCTTTAACTCATTGTTGCTTTTTGAATAGAACTAGTTACAGATTTTTATAAATGTATGAGAGAAACTTCTGAATACTCCAGTAAACAGTCTTCCTTTGGTGTCAGCTATGCCTTTTACCTCTCACATCCAGCAAATAATATTCTGAATTCAATGCATTAAAGACTCCTAGTTCAAACACCTAACATCAGTATATGAATATGTTCATTCAGTGTAGCAAAAATATTAAATTTACAGACTGACCAAAATATGAGTGTCACTTTACCTCAAGGTGTCACAATAATAATTTGCACATTCACTTTTATTTTGTAGGTCAGTCATCCTGTCCCTGGATAGAAATGGTCCCTCAGATACTACCCAATCTTGATGTAAAATTTTGTTTACACATGAAGCATAAATTTTACGTAGAAGATACCAATTTCAGGAACACAAAAGAGTCTGAGATTTTACCTCATTGTAAGCTAATAATTTAGCTACTAGAGTATTTTGTGGGACGTACTATCATGCTGACTGAAGACACCAAATTCCGGATCAAAACATGAAGTTTAGCCTAAGTGCCCTAGTTACCAAAAAGTAATGTGAAGGACTAGGTGACATCTCCACACACAATGAGTTGTATCATAGGAGAAAGGACAAGGAACTTTTCAGGGAGCAGTGAATTTTGTAGCAATTCCCTCTCCTGAAGGAGGCAAGCCACCTTTCCCAAAGGAGTCACACTATGGTTACCATGACCCTGTTTTCTATGAGACAAGCTACAAAGATGGCTCCCTAACAGAAGGTTAAGCCTTAAGATCTACAATATTCAGTAAGAACTTTTCAGCATTCATACTGTCTTGTCCAACAACACAAATCTCATAGTTCTAGCATACAGAGAGCTAAATCACCTTATCATAGCTATCTTGAATCCATCAATGATACCATACAAAACATTGGAATAAAGTAGAACTTTCTAAAACAAATCAAAACTTTGCCATATTCATACCCTCAACCTCCTCCCTTTATTCTTACTTCTGCCAGTCAATAGCTGCCTTTCCTACAGATTTAATTGCTAACAAGTATTGAAGCATCATTGAAATTTCCTCATTCAAAGTGTATGTTTTCATAAATAGTCATTCATAAAGGAGGTTATAAATTCAAATATTCTTTAGTCAATGAGTATTTTTGGAGTCCATTCTGAGTACTAGGCACAATGCCAGATATTCTAACTCTAGAACTAGATTTATAAGCTAAAAAAAAAATGGTTTGGGAAACCATAACTTAATTAAGTTAGTATTTATAGTATTTCCGTATCTACCAACCAAAATAATCAAGCTTTATTTTTGTGAGTTGACCAGGAAACATAAGGATGTAATATTTGAATTCTAGTGTATATGTATGTGTATATACATAAACAAATTATTATATTACTCACTCAATTAGAATGAATCACATGATGTTGATGCTGACAATTCTAAATGAGTCAGCCTTAACATTTAAAAAAAATTCTCTAATGTAAAATAAACCAACTTCAGATTCTGATATTTTGAATTTGAATCTTACAGAAAGTACTTATAACTTGGGCAAGTTACAACATCTTCTGATCATCCATTTTATCATTTATAAAACAGGCAGAGAAGAATTGATCTGAATTAGTTGTGCTTGTGTTAAGTTGTATAAGGAAACCCCAACCACAGCTGCCTAACTAAATAAGGACTTTCTTTTCTCACATAACTATAAATACAAAGGTTGAGAATTCAAGAGTGAAGCTGTAGTTTCATGAAGTCATCAGCATGAGGAAGAAACTAAATGGGAAGGTATATAAAAGGCCAGGCAGTGGAGAGGAGAGGAGGGCATGGATTAAAAAATAAAAATCAAGAGATCAAATCTATAGAATTCTGATTTTATTGGTTATGCTTATTTACTATAAAAATGGAAAACTGCTTACATGCATAAATGCTATTTTTAATAGCCTAGTTAATGCCCCCAAGTAATTCTTCCTGCTTCTCTATCCTTAGTATCATTTCCCTCACTCTTTCAGTGTCTGCTCACCTCTAGGCACCAGGCAAGGTTGTAGATAAAAATGGGGATGAGCCAATGGCAAAAATCTCTTTGAGAAAAATTTACAGGAGATTCTCTCCCAGATGTCACCTCTGTATCTTATCAGCCAGAGAGATACCAGGCTGTAGTGTAATTAGGAAGTATTTATTTGAGAAAAGAGATTACAATTTGGACATTGCCATCCTGGGAAGTGAAGGTTTCCTGTTAGAGTCAGGTAGAGGGCTCAGTTTAAGTTAGTTGATTTGTATTTTTTGGAATCTTTTTCAAGTTCATTTGTCCATAATTAGTGGACAACACTTTCCAGAGAAAAGGCTGTGATGTGGGCGTCTGTGGTTTGATCAGCTGATGCCACCTGTTTCTTACAGCTAAACTGCTACGTCCACCTTTTAATTTTCACCTACAAGTCACACCATGGTAGTTAGGAGACAAAATGGAATCTGTTTGACTCAAAGCAGGTATGACAGTCCCATTGTTCAGAATGATATCACTCATTAAGGAGTAGCTAGGGTTTCTAATATTTTACTATCTAAAAACCACTGTAATACATAAAAATGAGAGGGAAGGTAAAATAGATATGATGTGAGCTCACTTGGGTATCTGCGTAGGGAAATCTAAAGAGTAAATGAGGACAAATTGGTAGAACAATTAAGTACTTGGCAAATGGTACACGCTCCATAATTGAGAGTAGCTTATACTAAAATGATTATTAGAATATGCATGACATAATGCTGGTGATGAAATAAAAGTTTAAATATTGAATATATGTGAATAATTATATCTGCATTTTTAAAACTTGTGAATTGTGTGAGATCTTTCTCCAGTAAGTGACAATATTTGCAACAACAAAAGTGCTAATTAATCAAAGTCAAATCATCTCTACTTACCTTACATCCTAAATTTTGTTGGGATTGAGGGGTATATTTTTAGGTTGAAAAATTTGATGCTTGACTTCTTTCCAAAGTTTATTTTCTTGGAAAGTTTTAAGACCATCTGTGGAGTTATTTTGAGATATGAATATAAAAAACTGCTATTTTATTCATTTTTGAGTGCAGTGATTTTTTAGCAGTCAGAATATTCCCACCCCTCAAAAAAAAAAAAAAGTGAAGAAAAAGTTGGCAGGGTAAGTAACTTTTTAGAAATACCAAAAATAAATTATCATATATTGATTTTTATGTTTGCACTTAGTCTATGTCTTTAGTGATGATTGTAAACTGACTTTCAATTTTTCATATGCTTTAGACTGAATTGTCTCATCTTAATCACCTGAACACAATTTCTGAGACATCTACTATAAACCTGAATATATTTAAATCTCTTTTGTACATTTAAAACCACTCTTATGTGATTTGTTAGATGCCTCTGTTCTTTAATCAGTAACAAACAAACAAACAAAAAACTACTCTTATGTTATTTATCTAATAAACCAGGTGAAAACACTGCAGAGATGTGGGAGGAGCTAAGTTGATGACCAACATTGGTCTCTGTATTTAAATCACCACCTTGTAGGGCTAGGGGACATATGAACAAGTAATTACAATACAATCTAATTGGTGAAATAATAGAAGAACTAACAGGGTACTTTGAGAATATGGAGGGTTGAATGCCAAGGTCTTAAAGGATTGGGAAAATTTCCAAAAGTAGTAAAGGTAGTAAAAGCATTTTACATTAAGTGGCAAGTCATTGAAAAGGTCAAAGACATGACACACACTGGCTTACCAGAGGACTATCAGCCAGACACCAACAGCATAGGAGACATAAAGCCGTATTTAATAACAAAATACACAGGTCCAGGGTTGTAAATGGCTCTGTCTATGTAATAGGGCCACAGGGAGACACAGAGGCTTTAAAGAGGTAGAGGACATGAATCAAGTCTGTTTTAAACTGTCACCTCTGTTACGAGTGTGGAATTTGGATCACTAGAGCAAAGAAGTTACTTCAAGAAAAGAAACTGGGAGAATCACAAAAGGTGAGGACGATGGCAAGAAGCATAAACTAGAGGGCAAAGGTCTGAGAAATATTCATGCAATCAAACCTAGAAAATTCTGATAAAATTAACATGGCTGTTATTATTACAACATTAAACATGTTAGTGGCTTGCTTTTAAATGAAGCTGTTTCCTAGCATCCTATAGAATAGTTGCTCTTAAATATATGTCCTATTCTCCTATTCTTTCACTTAATTATTAACTGCATAGAGAGACACTGAGAATTCTTTGGTCTCATTTTTAGCCCTTCAACCCTTCTTTTTTTTAGTGTTTGGCTATTATGATTTTTTTCATTTATATGAACCTTACTATTATTATTTTGTTATTGTCTCCACCAAACCACTCTTCCCTCACTCCATCTCAGCCTTTGCTCCATCCCCTCCACCATTCCCCTATTACCTCTGGTAAACATATTTTTACCGAGTTCAAATTTTTATTTCTTATATTGTTGGGGTATAATTGTTTTATTTTGTCTTTTTTTGTTGTTACATTCCACAGAGGAATGAAAGCATCTGGCATCTGTCTTTCACTCTTGGGCTGATTTTACTCAACACTCCATTTTGTGCCAAATGCCACCACTTCATCTTACTTTCCTCTTAAACCCCTCATTCACCTTTATTTCTCTCCCTCCCCCTCTCCTGTTTACACACACACACACACACACACACACACACAAAATATAGCTATCACTCTTAAGAAGTGCAGTGGCAAAGTTACTTGAATTATCAGAGTGACTGCTCTCACTTTTAGTTCTAGTCCATAATAGCCATTCAATCATACAATGCTAAAGGAAATCTCAGTTTTTTAAGAGTTAATGAGCATCTTAATGTGTCATTTTTTCCAAAATGCAGCCTATTTGCTTTATTAAAAGGATTCTGTTGTAATGTTAATTCAGTATAGGAAAATATTTAGCTAGCTAATTGCCACTATAGTTCAACCACTAAGTTTATTTTTTTTTAAAGATTTATTTATTTATGCACAGAACTGGGGTATAGGCCAGAGGTGAAAGGAAGGTGAGAGGATTCACCAGAGACAGAGTGGGGAGCAGAACAAGCCAACTGACAAAGTACACTGCTGAGGGGTGCAGTGGGCGGATCAGGAGAGGTCTGCAGTGCCATGTAGATCACCTATGGGACAGGTGGGGATCAAACTCATGCTGAAGTGGCTTTAGCTTCTTACTGTTGTGCTTTAACCCGCTGCGCCACCAGGGAGGGCCCACTAAGTTGATTTTTATAATTATTTTACAGTTCAACTAACTGCTCAGATTTTATGTGAACATCATTTAATTCCCTTAATGTTCATATTAAGAAGGAAAAAACATAATTGTCCTGCAGATAAGACAAAGCAGAATTATATGCCCGTTCCTTCTATACTATAGTGGGATACTATTTATATTCTGATTGTGGATTTCAAACTGTTTTCTTAAGGAGTATTTATTTATGTATACAAAAGCTGGGGTCTAGGCCAGCAGTACAGGGGAGCTGACAGGATTCATGAGAGACAGAGTTAGGAGCAGAACAGGCAGATGGACTAAAATACACTGCTGAGAGGAGCAGGCCTGGCAAGAGAGGTTTGTTGTGCCCTTGGGTTGGGGGTGGAGGGGTGAGGGTTAGAATTCAAACCACAGTGGTTGAGGACAGCTTGATAGTACTGAGACTTTAACCCCTGTGCCACCAGGGAGACCAGATTTCAAACTTTTGATTGAGGTTAATTTCACTGAGATTTGGGGAGGATTTATATATATATAAAACTAATCTGAAATTTTACATCAATCAGCAGGAATTCAAATAGACCCTAACCAAAGATCATTGAATCAACTAGACTCCTGGCCATACTTTTAGAAAGGAAATATATATCTAACAAATTGGCAAAATGTTCACTTCATACTTTACAAATAATTGTAAATAAGAAAGCTTGTTTTGTTTTTGTATAGACTAACATACTGCAAAAAACATGTTGAAATTTCCATTTCCATTATTATTCACATGCTGTCAATCATTGTGCCTGGTCTTTCTGAGTCACTTCATTAGAATCTTTCAAAAATCAGTAACAGTGAAGCTTTCATTGAAAATATTACAGGCAAATGCTGAAGATAAGTTAATTCTAAAGTTTCGTATTTGAAATAAGAATCTACTGATATTTTGTCCTTATGTTACTTATCTAATAATACTTGCAACTGGAAATTTTCATATTGTTTTTTTATTGAAAGGCACAAAGAGATAAAATATCATTTATAACTTTAAGAGCTACAACAAAGTCAGTGTTCCACATTACTATTATGAAAAAATTACTATTACATAGGTATTTTATTTAAAATGTTCAAATGCATATTTCTTTTTAAGATAATAATATTGGTATTTTATACAACACAAATAAAGAAAAGTATCATATTCTAAAGGCTAACATTTATATAACATGTAGAAAGAATGAACTGTTTAACAAAGAGTCAATCTATACAATAAGAGAATTGGAAAAAATTATCTAATAGTTCTAATTATAAGACTACATCTTACTTCTCTGCTCTGTTTATCTCAATTAGACATCCTTAATTCACCTCTCATCTAAGCTATTAGAATAAAACTTAGCAAGTTCACAATAACCTGTATATTGCTCCTTCTATAGTGTATGTAGAAGCAGAGACACACTTTGGGTCTACTCTTGATGCAAATGTTAACAGCATTTAATCTGATTTAATTTTATGCCAAATATTTCTTTCTAGAAACCCCAAATGTATCCATATTATCAATAAGACTTGAAAGATGATTCACAATGAAACTTATCTGAAGCATAGCAAATTATCAGTAAATGAAATTTGTTTTATTATATGTTTTGTAGTCTCTTCCTTGTTTTATCACCTCTTCATAAACTCCCATGGGTAAAAAAGGACAAAAAAAAACTTCATTATAGAAGTCTTTCCTCTCTTTCAATCCAGAAGAGTTGGCTATAAACAACAAACACTTTTCTCATAGTTCTGGAAAGTGAAAAGATCAAGATTACGGCATGACCAATTTATGTAATCACACATGATGGAAGGAGTGAGGGATCATCATGTAATTCCACATGATGGAAGAAGTGAGGGATCTGCTTAGGCCCTCTTTTATAAAACATTAATCCCATGTATGACCAAATCCCATTCCCTGAACCATACCTAATACCATGACATTTCAGGGATGGGTTTCCCCATATGAATTCTGAAAGCACATACACATTTAGTGCTATATGGTTACAGTTGTTACTCTTGTTTTGTTGTGCTAACATTTCTCAAAGGCTTCACCTAGGCCTTTTCAACAAGTTATACCCATGTATCAGTGATTTTTAGGAGGTGAGGTCGGAAAAATAATCTATCAAATAAAACATGATCAAAATTTAAACCGAACTCTGATTTGTTGGAGTTATGTGATTCTCTAAGATATAATTTCAATATCTAATAATTTCATAAGTGAGGAGAGAATGATATTTAAAGGTGATTCTGGCCTCCCTGGTGGTGCAGAAATTAAATCAAGCCATCACCAGTCACCGCAACATGAGTTTGATCCCTGCCAAAGAGCTGACCCACGAGGCACAGCAGGCCTCTCCTGTCTTGGCCACTAATCCCCTCAGCAGTGTATTTCAGTCAATCTGCTTGTTTTCTCCAGCTCTACTTCTGGTTAATCCTGTCCTGTCTTCCACACTTCTGGCTTATATCCCAGTTTTTGTATGCATAAATAAATTAAATCTTTTAAAAAATAAAATAAAGGTAAATGTAACTGAGCACAAAAAAAAGCATTCTGCCCTATGTATGAATTAGTCATGCAATAATTTTTTTTTCTTCTATTTGATTCCAGTGTCATAAAAAATAAATAAGACCAGAAAACACACGTTCATGTTAGTTTGACAGCAAGTGACAAAGCCTAGCATTTGAGCGAGCTGAGAATGCTTCAGAGCAAATGTAGTTAGTATAAGGGATTATAGTGTAAATATCCTCTGGGGAATTCATTCCAGTATCATAAAAAAATGACAATTTTGGGAAAATGACAGCATTATTTTTGACTGCTGTTTTATCAGAAGGTTGTCTACTATTATACTTTAGTAATTCATGTTTTTCCATAGATCACAAGTAATTGAGCTCAAGATCTTTTCTAAATTTCCATAAATTCAAATGACAACCATTGAAAGACAGGGATGAGAGCAAAGACAATTCACATCAGCAACCTGAAAGATTAAATTCTAAGAATAAAACTCACCCAACACTTTCCACGACTAACTGAAAAACTTTCCAAATTGATGAAAAATATAAAAGAAGCCTTCACTGAATGAAAAGCTTGCCATTTTTATTAGCTAAGAAAGAAACACCATGAATTTCCATTAAAATAAACTATAAATTTAACTGACCTCCAATAGAAATAACAAGAATATTTTGAAACCAATTAACTTATTTATGAATTTTGTAGGAACAAACAAGTATACCTTCAAAAAAATTTGAAAAATGCTATTAAACACTGTTAGCACTACCAGATATTAAGACATAAAATTAAAAACAATTTTCTTCAAGAAAAACAAACCAATGACACAGATGAAAAATAATATCCTGAAATTATCTCAAAATACATTTACAAATTAGGCCCTCCCTGGTGGCACAACGGGTTAAAGCACAGCACTAAGCTACAAGCCCCTTCCACATGAGTTCAATTCCCACCAGCCCCTGAGGTGACCACATGGCATGGCAGACCTCTCCTGACCCGCCCGCTGCTCCCCTCAGCAGTGTACTTCATTGATCTGCCTGTTCTGCTCCCCACTTTGTCTCTGGTGAAGCTTCTTGCCACCCCCTGAGCCTCTGGCCTGTACCCCAGTTCTGTATGCACAAATAAATAAATCTTTAAAAAAAATACATTTAAGAATTAATGTTGTAAGTTCAGTATTATTTTCAACACGAAGTGGGACTATGTTATAAAAACGAACAATTCATTTTCTACTTGATTTTCTTGCCAAAGGTATTTATTAAAAAGGTAAATATTATGTTAAAATTCAGCAAGAAACAAAATTCAGCAAGAAATTCATTTAATAACCTTAGACATTTAGAATCATATTACCTACTAATTGTATTAATTGAGAACAGGTCAGGATTTGTAGGAAAAGTATTAAATTAGCTTAAACAAATAAGTCAGTTAAACTCTGATAAAAAATTTTCTTATCGGGCCCTCCCTGGTGGCGCAGCGGGTTAAAGAACTGCACTAAGAAACCAAAGCCACTTCCGCATGAGTTCGATCCCCGCCTGCCCCAGAGGTGACCACATGGCGCGCAGACCTCTCCTGGCCCGCCCGCTGCTCCCCTCAGCAGTGTACTTCGTCGATCTGCCTGTTCTGCTTCCTGCTCTGTCTCTGGTGAATCCTCTCACCCTCCGCATCTCTGGCCTGTACCCCAGTTCTGTACGAATAAATATAATAAATCTTTAAAAAAAAAAATGTTCTTATCTCTAAAGACAATAGATTAGATCTTTGACCCCTAAGTGTCTTTCTAGAGCTAAGATAATAATTCACATGTATTTATTTAAATATTTCATTTTCATTTTTAGTTAATATGATGTGTTTATTTTTTTCTAATTTTTATGAAATATAACATATATCTTGAAAAGTATATTTGAGTGGGAAAAAGTCTGATATGATAAGCACTAGTTCAGATGTTCAGATTTTGCAACACTAGCCACTGTCCACCAACTACCCACAACTAGGCAAATAATATATAACCCAAAATGTCATAAAAGCTGCTTAAAGTCCAACTCTATAAAAGGATCATAAATGTTGCAAAGAGGGAAGATGTAAGAATGACAATGGGAGAAAAGAATTTAAAGTTGGGTAAAAGGTAGCAGAACCAGCTGTATAACTTGCAGGGTCCTACAAGCTATATAACTTATAAAATAAAAATGTAAGGTCCATTATTCAAAGGGCAGGGGGAAAAGGTATTTAAAGCTACTATATCACGATTTTTTAAAAAGATTTATTTATTTATGCATACAGAACTGGAGTATAGGCCAGAGGTGCAAGGGTGAAAAAATTCATCAGAGACAGAGTGGGGAGCAGAACTGGCAGACTGACGAAGTACACTGCTGAGGGGAGCAGCAGGCAAGACAGGAGAGGTCTGCTGTACCATATGGGTCACCTCCCTGGCCAGGGATCAAACTAGAGCTGAAGCAGATGCAGCTAGCTTCAGGTGCTGCACTTTAACCTGTTGAGCCACCAGAGCGGGCCCTATCATGATTTTTTTCTTTATAAAATGTAGTAAGAGAATAGGGATACATGTGTAACAATCTAAATAATCTAAACTTTCAAATTACAAATAATAATAATAATTTTGGTATGATTTTTTATACAATATTACAAATAATAATGTGTAAACATGGACATCCTGATTGTGCATAAGAATGCTCTAGATCGCTCTTTCGAAAATTCATTTTATTAAGTCATCATAATTTATACTTTTAGCATTTCACTTTCAATCCACAAAATTGAAAGTGCTATCAGTCATTCTTGGCATTTAGAAAAAAATACTTTACTTTTGAAACAAATCTTTCTGCTGATTCAACTGTTACAGGAGCCAGCTTTTGAGAACATTTTATAGATTGTGACAAATTGGCTTAGATTTCTAGTAAATTATTTAAAATATAAATTTTGATACATCTGGAGATATCTTGTGGAATATTTATTTAATTTCAAAGGAAGTGTGTACTTGACCACTTTTATGCCTCTTCTGACATTTTTGCCACTTATCCAGGGCATACAAAAAATATAAATGTGGCTTCATGATGTTTGTAGAATTCAAAACATTAATAGTACATTTTAGTCATATAGCCTAATCCCTTTATCTCTGGATCAATATTTTTTGGAAAAAAAAAAAAAAGGGGGGGGGGGAGGGGGGAAGGAGTGAGGAATAGATTATATGTAGATAGTACCTGCCTCATAGAATGACTTCAGGGCACCATTACTATTGTAGTTGTTTAATTTACACAGAATCTCAAACTTGGTCAGAGGTAAAACTGCATCTACCCTCCATCCACACTGGGTTTCAAATTTCCACTCTGTATTAGGCAAATTGGAAAGAAATATGTTTCCACTAAGATTCCCCACACCTGGTTATTTAATCAACATTAACTTATACTGTGAAGGTACTTTGCAAATAAATGTTAGAAGGCGAAGGTCTTACAAAAGAACATCCTGGAATATCCAGTGTTCCATATCATCACATGAGCCCTTTAAAGCAGTGAAATATCCAAGCTGGAATGAGAGGTTCAGCAGAAGAGTAGGCAGAGTAATAAGGAAACAGAAGAAGAGATCAGAGAGTGTCAAAATATAGAAAAGTCATAACCCTCCATTAAAGAAGGCATTAAAGAAAAAGAAAGATGCTACAAGCCAGGGAACACCGGCAGCCTGTGAAAGCTGAGGATTCCCAGCCAATAGCCAACAAGCAAATGAAGCTTCAGTCTTACAACACCATGAGGTTAAGTGCTTCCAACCACCCCAGAATGTGGGAAGCAAATTCACCCCTAGAGCCAATAGAACAAACACACCTTGCCAACACCTTGATTTTGGACTTGTGAGACCCAGATCAGAGCACCAGCTGAGTCACAGTGTAATTGGATTTCTGACCTGACAAACAGTGAGGCAACAAACATGTGTTGCTTAAATACCCATTTGCTACTAAAATTCTTTGTAGTTGTGGCTGTGGTAGCCCAGTGGTAAAGATTAAAATAGGAAACATTTGTACTGACTGAATGATTCTGGAATATACTTTTTATATGTGTGGATTGGTATTTTTATAAATTTGTAGTGACAAGATCTTTCTCACTTTTTTTTTTACAATATTTGCTTTCTTTTCTCAGGTATAGTTCTCACAGAATTCCCATCACCAGTTCACCCAGTACCATCACCATAGTGGAATAGTCTTTGTCTATCTCTTATAACACCTACTGTCTATTGTTCACTTGTATTGAATGTTATCAGAATGACCATAAATCCCCTCTCCATGAAACTAATAATGACAACTTAAAAAAAAAAATAATCTCATGGTACCCTCCCTGTATTTCACCAATCTACTCTGTAGAAAACAGAAATATGATATCTAAATAGGTCTGTTGTTACATTTAATTGTTTATATTGTTTGTTATCCCAGGAGACGACTCCTATAACATCCCCAGGTTTTCAAGAAACAAAGGAAATTTTTGCATCTATATTTGATAGACATTTTCAGTCACATTATTAGGAAGCCAGCTTTAGTATCTGAAAACAACAGGCAAAGCAATTCCTACGTGTGCTGAATGGGAAAAATTAACACAAATGTTCCTGACAGCTGAGACTGAACTATTAAAAACTGTGGGAATGCTCTCAGCAGAGATACTACCAAAATAGAATGTAATCTTTAATTGAAAATGACTACTTGTAAGAAGGCTTTCTGTTTCCCTCCCCACGCTCCACCCCCATCCTCTAGTGGCCCAATTTTTATTTTATATTGTATATAACCATTGTTCTGCCTCTGATCTTCTGGTTAAGTGTTGATTTGTAAATAAATATTCTATGCACTTGTTGACAATTGGCCATCATTTTGTTTGAAAAAAAAAAACCCTTATTGATAGTTTATTTATAAAGCTTTTTAAAAAGAAAGAAAATAGCCATAAGTGATCAAAATGTGCAAACCAGGAATCTAAAGGTGCCAAGTTTCAGACCAAAACTGACAGTTCTGAGTGTGGAAATGGGGTAGGATTAGCTCTCAAACATTCGTTAATTCAACAAGTGATTACTGAGCAACTACTATATTCCAGGAACTATG
This sequence comes from Condylura cristata, assembly GCF_000260355.1. Lineage (NCBI taxonomy): Eukaryota > Metazoa > Chordata > Mammalia > Eulipotyphla > Talpidae > Condylura > Condylura cristata. The sequence continues at coordinate 20,131,466 of NW_004567110.1, forward strand.
TTAAATGCTAGGAATATAAGGATGAAAATTATGGATACAGTGCTTTCACCATAAAGGGGAGCTGTTTAGAGAGATAAGTGTAGGATAGCTATAGAGAGGTGAGATCAAAATAGAAGCCAAGGTGAAAAGAACTTGAGTCTCCTACTAAAGGGAGAGCCAAAATAAAGGTCAATTCCAAAAATCTAGAAAAAGAGGTAAAACCTGGGAGAAAAATAAGACTTTACTTAATAGCAGGTTGTGCAAGAAGCTTAAAGAAGATGTCCTTGTGAGATAATCAAAGGTTCAAGAATCTACTCAAGGACATATTATAAAATGCTTCAGATCTCTCCCCTGGGTAGAAAGAAAACCATATTAATTTGGCCTAATGAGAACCACTGGAAATGGTAAATGAGAAGTGGTTCTTCCCAATTCAATACCTTTCAGAGAAATATTGGGTTATATCTTTATCTTCCCATGACCCAAGGGGAACACTGTGGACAGGAATTGAAAGTTACTTGTTCCTAAACATTTCCTATACCTCCTACCTTCGGAAAGCCAACATTCTAAACCTCTACTCATAAAGAAAAAGCCTCCCCCACTTTTTAACCTAATATTAGTAGGAGTTAGTGATAGCTTGAAAATAGAGCTCAATGGTTTAGGAAAACAAAAGCTATGGTAATGTGGAAGGAGGAGAGGAACCGTATAAAAACATTCTTGATCTCCTTCCTAAATCTGCTTAGGGTTGACCACAGAAGCAGCAAGATGGAGAGAATGTGTGAGTCACCTTTGCTAGTAATGAAGGAAATCAGCACTTGCATGAGCAAACAACCACCCCTTCCTCTCAAGCAGGTGCAGTACTCTTCTGAGAAAAAGATACAGTACTCGTCTAAGACATCAAATTGCAGCATTTCTGACTCCAGCAAAGAAATATTCATTTTGAAATTTGTAAGGAAGGAATGAGGTTTGTTTCCAAAATTTTAGGCATAAAGTAAACTTCCTATAGAAAAAGATGGAAATAATTCAGGGCATCCCCAAAATCACCTTGCAGTTAATTGATTCAAATTCACAGAACTCTGAAAGCATTTTACTCACAGTTATAATTTATTATACTTGAAATATACAGATTAAAATTAGCAAAGTGAAGAAGCACACAGAGCAGGGTTTAGGAGAGTCTAGGTTCCAGTTGTCTTCTCTGCGTGGAGTCATGCAGGCAGTACTAATTTCTCCTAGCATTATTCTGTTGTAACATGCCTGGATATTGCTAAATTGGGAAACACCTGTGTCTGGTTTTTTACTGGAATTACACCATATAAACATGGCTGATGTTAGTCTCCAGATTCTCAAGTTCATACTGATGATACAAGATCCTGACCATAAGTCACACTGCTAGCATAAACAATGCATTCTCAAATTTCCATTACTTCAAAGGACATCCTATAACTTTTCATTTAATTATAACATAATTAATACAAGTTACTCCAATTTTTTTTTTTAGCCTTTCATTTGGCTTTCCAAAGTTGTCCACACATTTATACAGCTAATATCTGTTTACAGAACTCATGGGCTTCTCAGTGGGTACTGGTAAACCCAATCTCTGATCACAGTCTCTAAATGACAAGTGCCTTCCAATTTTGTTGTGATAAGCTTGCAAAGAGATGGAATGACTTGTGTTCAGGACAATGATGCTTATACTGGATGACTCACTAAAGTAAAACCACTTCAGAATGTGCCATAACTGTATCTTTCAAAACTATAACTTGATATGTAATTAAGCAGACCAAAGGAATACCAGCTTTAGTCCAAGCTTTCATATGTCACAATCAGAAGAGAGTATTTGCACTGTTAGTTAATCCCTAAGGAAAAAACAGAGCTACAAACATTAGGCTTGTTATATTTCAATATTACTTCAAATATTCAAGGAACTAAAAAAAAATGACTAGTGACTATATTTTCATACCAACCAAATCAAAGGACAGTCCTAAAGTTTAGGAATAACTGTTGTTAAATGCCTATCTTCTCAGCCACCACCCCCATACATATGCTGAACACATTATACCATCAACAGAAGATTTTAAAATATAAAAAGAAACACTGATTTTGTATAATGTACATCAAGAAGTCCAAATTAAAAATGGAACTCTTCTAAAAAAGGGCATGTCATTTTAAAGACACTTATTTTGAAAAGAAGAAGGAGGACAAGGACAGTACATGTGATTTCCCCAAAATGGCAAACATGAAAGAAAGTATAGTAATGTGGATATAAAACTCAGCAATTGCAATTATATTAGAATATTGGAACAAACTCCCAATTAGCTTTAAGTCTCCAAAAGATCAATACATTTTGTATAACAACTGAAGTCATAATTATATGAGTCTTCAAAAATATATAGAAGTGCCTTAACATATTTTTTTGTGGAAGTATATCATGAGAAAATCAAGTTAAATCCATTCCATATCAAAATAAAGCGCCTTCTATATGGGCAAATGACAAAACTAATATATCTTCCTTAGAATTTTTTACTAAAACTCATACAGATGCATAATTACAATCTTGGAAATGGGTTTTTAGCTGTTAAAATTAATGGCTTGGCGTGCAGAGTAGTGCTGATAATTAGTACAAAGATAGTTTTCTATAGTCATTATGGTTTTGAAATGGGGATGTTAGTGACTCCACCGGTATTTGACTGAGTTATATCGTGTTGCATTCTCAGTTTGATAAAATGAACTTTTCAATGGTGATTGTGCCCTGTGGCATCAGTGCTCAACATCACTACCCCCTTCCTAATTTCTTTTGAGGTAATTCTGTGCCCCTATCTCTAACTTCCTGCATAGCTAGTGAAGGACATTTAACCTTCTTGACCAAGAGGGTGAAAGAGAAAGTCTTCCCAAAAGCTACTGGGGAGATTCTTTTCCATTCTCACTAAATAGGAATGATACAGGCCCTCCCTGGTGGCACAACGGGTTAAAGCATGCAGTATGAAGTTCACTAAAGCCACTGCAGCACAAGTTCAATCCCCAGCCAGGGAGCTGACCCACATGGTGTGGCGGGCCTCTTCTGACCCTCCCGCTGCTCCCCTCAGCAGTGTACTTTGTCAATCTGCCTGTTCTGCTCCCCACTCTGTGTCTGGTGAATCCTTTCACTCACCACACCTCTGGCCTGTACCCCAGTTCTGTAAGCATAAATAAATCATTAAAAGAAAAAATGAATGATGCACCCCTCTTTACCAGTTTTTCCTGCTTTGAACACTGAAATGATATAGTTATATATCATAGTAGTCATCTTGATAAAGAGGTGATAAACATGAGGATGAAAATAGAAGATGACAAGAAAAAAAAGATAAAATCTGTGTCTTTTATGGCATCCGTATCAGAAAGGATACATATCAGCAGAGTACATGTAACAGTGACAGAGAAGTTCAAAGACTCAGTGGCCACTGAAGATTCTGTTCCAGGCTGCCATGTGATAAATCTCCAGTTACTATGGCCAGGGAAGGAAACATGTTAAAAACACCAACTCTTAAAGATTTCTGCCCAGAAATAACATAGGTCAGATCTTCCCAGAATAGGTCTATTCTCCCCTGGGCTCACTTCCCACATTAACCATGTTCTTTAAATTCTTTGCCTTAGACTCTGTTTTCCAATGAACCTAGATTAAGATAATATGCTTAGGAGTTCCAATTTTCTTCCTGTAAAAAATTTGGAGTCCTTGAAGAAGTCTGAATAAGAAATGTAGCATATCCACTTTTGTATGTAAGAAAAGTAATTTTGGTGATAATAATGTGAACAATGAAATATCATTAAAGAAAATTGGTATTTTAGCAATCAGTCAGGAGATAAATAAACTAGATAACAAGTAATTAAATTCTAGCAATGAAAATTGTCACTGAAAACTGAGGAATAAAATAATGAAGTAAGTGAATAGTAGGATTTTATAAGATCTATGAAGTAGGTCAGCTAGGATGGTCAATAAAATGCTCTCTGTTTTATTGTTGATGTACTGTAACATGCAGTGTATACTACTCCTCTAAGAGAATGGCATGATGAAATTGCTGCCAAAGAATTCATAAAATTAGTACCAATTTGTTGAGAGACTATTTTAAATGCATCCTTTGTGGAGACTGAGATCTAGAAAACCCTTGCATGTGGGCCCCTAATAATAAGACTATGCTCCTTTAAGTATTAAAAAAAAATCCTTATAATTAAGTTTTTGGTTTGTTTACATTTTGGGTTCCATGTAGTATGTGAGAGATAAAATTTCTGACTTTATTTCTTGTTAAGGAACTTACTAAGACTTCCTTAACAAGTAATAAATGGACAGTGATGTAGTGATGAGGTTTTAAATGTAAGAATATATACAGAGATTGACCCCTGCAAGTCACGGTTGCAAGCTCAAACCATCTAACTTGCTACTGCAGTCTAATCAGGAAAGACATGATATATGTACAAAACAATGCCATTATAATGGCTGTCTGGGTCACTGGGCTATAGAAGAAGGGAATCGACAAAAGAACAAGAGTTAACAAGTAACTGCCGCTCATTAAATCTGACTGAGATCAATAAGTGATGTTCTTTTCTATCCACCCACACCAAGCAAGGGTTCACTGAAAATAAATGGAAGCCTCTCTGCTTAATGTAACAGGAAAATATATTAAATGGAATTTTAAATGTGAATGAATGCTGACTCTTTCTTGTTAATAATCTCATCTCATTTTGGCAGGAGAGCCAAATCTCAAAATAATATTGAAAAGTCTGACAAGAAAACTCTATTACAAAATGTAAGGAACTGTATGGAAATTTTAGAGATGGAAACCATGTAATACCAGCTGACCTTTACATTCCTTGATTATATTGGATTAATAGCCTCAGAGCTAGTGGTAATTACTTAAAATGGCATAATGAAAAGGCCATTGTGTTACATAAAATCTCCATGGAAATGGAAACCCACTGGTTTATCTTTTTTAATTGTGTGAGACCATTAATATGCCACTGTAAACACATTCACATTCAATAAAATGACTTTATTTGTATAGATAAGTCATCTCTGAGAATTTTTTTTCTTTGCTTCCAAAACAAATCCTTCTGCTGAGCCCAACACTGGATGTTAAGGGACAATAGCCAATCCTTTCTGCTACAGCACAAGCAAGTATGAAGCAGTATGCTTTATATTTGGGCCAGAGGTCTGCGAACCTCTGCCTGTGAGCCAACTCCACCAACGGCTCTGATAAATAAGGTTTTATTGGAACACAGCCAGGCCTGCTGGAAGAGCACGGTCTGTGGCGGTTTTCACACAGCAGAAGCAGTGCTGAATAGTTTTAACAGAGAGCATATGGCCCACAAAATCTAAAATATTTATCTTCTGCCCGCTCCTAGAAAAGTTTGCCTCCAATCTTCACTAATCACTTAAAATCAATATTAGTTATCAAAGTAGGTGAGGTGGGAACAACACTTTGGCAACATGCAAACTGCTTATGGACTGTTTGTCTTCAAACTTAAACATAGACAAGAGATAACTATTGTTAATTACTGGAAACTCAGAGCCTCTAAGGTGGAAAAACAACCAACTTTATTCCCAAATATCCTATTCTTTTTTCCTTTTTACTTTATCCAGTTTTCTGCACATCCTTCTACAAGTAATACCATTTGTGGTACATACTGTGAGGAAGGAAACCATTTCTTCAGACTGTGGATTGTAAAACATAGATACTGAGATAAAAATCAACAATTCAATCTGTCAACATGGAGCAATGACTCCATTAAACCATTTTTACTTCCTATACAAAGAGAATTACCATGTATCATAAGTGCCAGGGGCTAAAGGTTAGTATGGACTTTTGAAGAGCAAACTGTAGAAGCAATTGATTAGAGGAGGTATGAATCCCCATAGAAATGGCAGGGAAGAAATGAATCCTGCACCCCCACTATAGAGATAGCCAGGGGATACAACTATTCCCACTATCTTATTTTTATTGAAGTACCATTGGTTCACCTTCTTGTTAGTGCTTTGGAAGTATTCCCACTTTTTACATTGTATACAAGGATCACCCAGTGCCAGAGTCAGTTTCAAGGGTAGGGGACTGCATTTTCAATTATGAGTCAAGTACCGACAGCAATAATTCTTTCCTCATTTTCTGTGTTGCAATGAGTTAGCTACCACTCACCACTATAGCCCATTCTGTTGCTTTTTTAAAATAACTCCTTTAGAATTTCTTTCATAGGAGACTTGATGTTGGTAAATTATTTTAGTTTTTGCTTTTCAGTGAAGCTCCTTGCTCTTCCTTCTTAAATGTTAATATTGCAGAATAAAGAATTTTCAACTGGAAGTCTTTTTTTTTTAACTACTTTAAATGCCCCCTTCCAGTCCCTTCAAGCTTTTAATATTTCTACTGAAAAATCCACTGACAGTTTGATTGGTGTTCCATCATGGGTTGCTTTTTTTTTTCCTCTTGATGTTTTTAATAGTCTGTCCTTGTCCTTGGCTTTCAATGTAGTGTGTGTCTGTCTGATATTATTTTGTTTGGAACTCCTTGGGCCTCTTGGATCACGATATCTGGTTTGTTTCCCAGACTGAGATGATTCTCAGCAATTATTTCTTTAAATAAATTTCCTATGCCTTTCACTTTTTCTTCTCCTTCTAAGACCCCAAAATATGAAGGTGTTTCTCTTTAAGTTTTCCCAAAGAGCTCTTACACTATTTTCATTTGTTTTATTGTTCTTTCTTTGCATTCCTATATTTAATTTTCACTACATGTTTTCTTTCTTTAGTTCTCATTAATTCAGTTTTCCTGTTAGTGAAAACATCAATTGTATGTTTTATTCAGCTATACTTTTTCTTAGTTACATTAATTCTAACTGCAGCTACCTCATTCTTTTTATCTTTATTCTGTTGCAATTTCATATCCCCCATTATTTTGATTTTTTTTTTACTTCCATAAATGTGGTTAGAACTATTACCTTGAACTCTTCTTATCTCCCTTAGTTCTGCTGGATTGCTATCTCTCAGTGACTTATTTGTCCCCCAGCTTTTATAGTATGTCTTTCTGACTCTTCATCTTTAATTTTTATGAATTGTAATAAGGATAAATGTTTAGACTTCTCTTTGCACCTGCTGTTATAATCAAGCTTCCTACAGTATTATGGGTACCAGAGTTAAATTGTACAGATCCACAGTGGTCTCTCCTCTAAGCCAGCCCTTGGCATGTTTCTTATGATCTCATGTCCACTTCTACCTCTAGGCTAGTAGGTGCAGCCCTGGGCACAATTTGTAGTTTTCTTTTCTAGCACAGAGCTTTATGCTGGGGTATTTTCTTCTGTTATTAAAAGGTGCTCACTGGCCCTCCCTTGTGGCGCGGCGGGTTAAAGCACAGCACTGAGAAGCTTAAGCCATTTCCGCATGAGTTCGATTCCCGCCTGCCCCGGAGGTGACCACATGGCGTGGCAGACCTCTCCTGACCCGCCCGCTGCTCCCCTCAGCAGTGTACTTCGTTGATCTGCCTGTTCTGCTCCCTTCTCTGTCTCTGGTGAATCCTCTCACCCTCCGCATCTCAGGCCTGTACCTCAGTTCTATATGAATAAATAAATAAATCTTTAAAAAAAAAAAAAGGTGCTCAACTTCCAGTTTTTCAAGTGTCCCTTTACTGTTTTGGTATTAGCCCTGGGGTGCGAGGGACAGGTGTTTCACTCCCAGTAGCCTCAGCTTCAAGTAGGCGCTTCTCCTAGGAGACACAGATACTGTGGCCTGTTTCTTTGGGTCAATTCAGGCTCTGGCTTTTCTATATTGAGAACCGCAGGCTCAAGTTAGCAACCCTCAATGTGCACCCTAAGCCTTGCAGCTCTCCTATTGTGCATCCCTTATCCAGTGCAGTGATGGACCTCAGGAGTCCCCACAATGGTGTGTGCTTGAGTCAACTATAGGAATCCTGCAAAGCAGCGCCCCCTCCCTCTTGTGGGTTGTACTACGCAGTATCATCACAGAGTTCACTAAACATTTTCCTACCCACTTTCCATCACATTGTTGTCTCTGGTGTGTGCTGTGGTTGTGTGTTTAACCTCAGGGATTTTTCCGTTTTATGCTGCTGAAGTCTAGTTGTGAGGAAGCAAATCCAGGGGCTTCATGCTGCTGCTATAACCCCTATCTTTAACCCCTATCTCGCCAGACTGTCTTAAATGAGATGATTCCTGAACCATGCTTTAGAAAACACAATTTTATTCTCTTCGCTGCTGTTGTAATTCATATTCTACCTGGAAACAATCATTTTTAAAAGTATAAAACGGGACCTCCCTGGTGGCACAGTGGGTAAAAGCATAGCACTAAGAAGCTAACTTCATAACCCCCCTTTGTCCTTGGGAGGAATGAAATTAAGTAATTTCTTTATTATACACCCATTTCCTGTTGATTTGTAGTTCTATCATTTCTCTGTGTGTGTGTGTTTTTATCCACAAATTAGAGAAGAATTCAATCCAGATAAAGTATAAATAATGAAAGAATAGGGAAAAAGAATAGGGATGCTTAAAGAGAAAATCAAGGAATAACAAAATAAGAAAGTAGGAAATATGCATTCAGAAATAAAAAATAGATCTGAAAGTTATTAATTAAAATAAAAGATAAACATAATAATAGAGTTGTCAATAAGTTTTAAATGGAGATAAAGATTTAACAATGAAAATAACATGAACATTAAAGAAGTTAATGAAAAAGTAAAAAGGCATATCAGAAAGGGAAAAAAAAAAAGAAGGTAGGAAGAAAGCTGGTTTGAAGAATGCTTTAGGGAGAGACATTCTTTAAACTCCTAGGAAATCCCTTGAAGCATTTAGCAGTCCAGAGCTTTCACTTCAATTTTCTTTCTCACTTGGAAGCTTGCAACTCACCCCAATACCCAAATTTTCTATTTAAATACCAAACAATCTTACCATCTGTCCACAGTTAGTTGAAACCAATCTTCCCCATGAACACACACACACACACACATTTATCCCCCATAATAAATACATTGATAACAAGGAGTTTCCTTCACACATGCTTTCTAAATTCCCTATGGTTCTCCTAATTGTGAAGAACAGCTACTGAAGAAATTTTCAAGATTCTAGGATCTTCAAGGCATAATTTTTGAACCTGCTATCTTCTTTGTTCTTGGTTCAGATTGGAATATGAGGAAGAAAGTGAGTATAAAGTAAAATAGTCATTTGTTTGGCACTTATGGGTGTAAGTAACCAATTTATTAGAAATGCTTGCCTAGAAAAGAAGCCGCCTGCTAGAGCATTCCTGATTCAAACCGCCTTTCCTTTTAAAAGTAGAACTGGTGACTCACTCCTTTGTCCCACTATGGCATATTCTTGGTATTACCAAGTTAGTCCTTACAAGACTCTATGGGAGAATATTCCCCTGTCTGTTTATCTTTCCAGGTTCTAATGATAATATTAAGCAAAGACTATATCTTTTTCCTTTTATCTACCTATCACTTATCACATAGAAACTTTTATAGCTTTTGATAAAACAATAAATTCAAGAATCTATAAAATGTTCTTTATGCAGTTCAGTAGAGTTCAGTTAGGAAAGTCATACTGTAACTAACAATCACTGAGAATGTACAGAAAAATACGACCAAGAACTCCTAGGAGCTACATTTTTGCAGAGAAAGAAAAATCATCTGAAAGGATATAAGAAGAGAAATAGGGAGATTATTGTATTAAAACATGAGTGCTTCATGCTTCCACACTGACATAATTTTCAGGCAAATTTGTAGAAACTGGAAAAAGAACTGTAGAATTTGAAAGCAGATTATGTGTGATTCCATTACATAGATTCATTCTTTACTCTTAAATAAGGTTTTCTGAAATCATTGGAAACCTTAAATTTTAGTGTTATATTTTACACTAAACAGTGGATGTTTATACCACTGCATTAGAAAAAGAATAATCTTCCCAGATGAGATGAATTCCCTCATAATAACCAAATCCTACCAACTTCTCTATGTAGTAGAGTACAAATTACTATGGGAGCTCAATAAAATATTTTTATAGCTACTGTAATTGTCACCAGAAAACACTTCCAATTTTTTCCATAATAGTAAGTATAGGTAATGAAAGAATACATTTTTTATTTTAACTATAGCAAGTTTTTAAATGGTGAAATAATATGTTTATCTGAGAATAGCTCATAAATGCTTTCTTTTTCTTTTATTTTTCTTCTAAAGACCATTTTCCATAACTTATATTTTTAAAATATTTCATTAAATGTATTCTGACATTTGAGAATCCTGGTAACAGCAACACTTTTCTGTTGATTCACTTTTATTTTTAAATTAAAGGTTGTTCTTCCTTCGAATTATTGGTGTTCAGACATTAAAGATAATGTTGATTTTCATGATGTATAGAGTCTTGCACATACTGGGCAGAGCACCAAACAGTAAAATGAAACACTGTTCCTCAACAGCTTTTAATAAAAACTGGAGTAATGATCCTAGTATTTTTTTCTGTGTCGGGAAGTGGAGAGAGTAAGTGGATGGAGCCAGGGTTGAAATTAAACACAAAGTAGGAAAGTCCAAGAATAAATTGTTTTTAAACTAAATATATTTCCATGTTTTCAAGCCATTAGTGAATAATATCTGTGGCATTAAAGGTTCATTTTAAATAAATACTTATGATATACAACAAAATGGAATATCAAATCTTAAGAAGCATAACTATGGAGAAAGACAGCTTATGAATTATGGAATAAAATAAATGAATAAATGAAATACATGGTGAATAAATTAAATACATGCTGTTTACCCAAAGTCAAGCAGTGACTATATCACAAGAGATGATTGTCACCACTTAAAAAAAAAAGTAAATACTTTAATTTGAAATTTATTGAAATAACATGTTACTGGCTCTCCCGTGGCACAGTGGGTTAAAGCACAGCATGAAGACTCTAAAGCCATCTCAGCATGAGTTCGATTCCCACCAGCCCTTAGGTGATCCACATGGCAAGGCAGACCTCTCCTGACCTGCCTGCTGCTCCCCTCAACAGTGTACTTCATTGATCTGCCTGTTCTGCTCCCCACTCTGTGTGTGGTGAATCCTCTCACCATCCCTGCACCTCTGGTCTGTACCCCAGTTCTGTATGCATAAATAAATAAATCTTTTTTAAAAAATAACAAGTTACTAGGAAATATCAGGATCTTTATAACAATGAACAAGATCAGATTGTCTATATGATAAACTGACAGCATCCTTTCACAAATAAGTAAATCAATGGAATATTTTGTCCAAATGATTAAAACATAAGACTTAGGATAAGCAAGGTATGAATTTGATGCCCACAAGAGTGTGACTCATTCCCTGCGAATTCTAGGAAGCCAAGGTTTTATCATTCAGTATCACCATTTAAAAAGCAGGCAATTATTTTACAGGAAACCACAGCTATTCATTTTTTTTTAATTAACTAGAAAAATGCAATAATGCTGAGAACTGGGCTGTGGGGGCTGAGAAGAAATGGCAGGAAGCACTTTGGGGAGTGAGGGGAACAGTGAAACAAAAGATCAGAAATAATTAAAAGAATACCTACACACAGAATAATCTATAAGAAAACAAGAAATCACTCAACAATAATGTTGAATGGAATAAGGTGCAATTAACTCTGATACAAGACTGCTCGTGACATGTGCCATTTCCCATTTGATGAGCTGCTCACTTAGCAAATACTTTAAATTCACAATAGTATCCCAGAGTATTAGGGACTACATATTTGTAATCATAAGTGAACTACAACCTACAACCCATGCCCATCCCCAAAGCCTTTAGAGCTGGCGCTTAGGTCATGAGAATAGAGAACCCTCAGTCTCTCCCTCTTTCCTCTGTCCCTCTCCATGTAAGGTCACAGCAAGAGGCAATCACTGCAACCAGGAGAAGAGCTCTCCCCATAACTCAACTGCGCTGGATCCTGATCATGGGCTTCTCGTCCTCCACAATGTGAGAAATAAATCTGTCATTTTAAACCTCCCAGTCTCCGGTATTCTCTTAAAGCAGACCAAAGTAAGACAATTCAAAAACTGTGGGTTTTTTTCTAAATATTTTGTTTTTAAAGAAATTCTCTCTCAGAACACAAGACAAAGAGCAGAGAAATATTTTATTAAGGACCAGGAACCATTTGAACTCCCTCCAGTACTTAGTACACATAATAATTTTGAATTAAAGAAAATCCAGCAGTAGTTTTAGGCCCCAAATCACTTAATCTCATGTTCAGTTCAACAAATATGCATACAGAATCATCTTTACACATATATGTTTACTTTTTGTCTCACCTTAATTAAAAATAAATACATGCCACGGGGTATTTTTAATGAGGAAAGGACAAAACAGACCCAAAAATCTACTGGGACTTCCCATTTCTAGTCAACAAGAAAGAGGACATATACCCCCACCCCACCCCACCCCAGAGCGCTTTGCAGGCTAAAAAAGGAGCCCACAGATTCCTCTCTGGGTCCCATCCTCAAAGGTCAGGAAATCCTCCCTGGAGCAGAAGCCAAAGCCCCGCTGAAGCTGTTTGGTGGAGAAGCTCAGTCCAGTAACAAGTCCCACACACCCCACACAAGGTCCTGCCTCCAGGGGGTACTTAGGCTTTCTTGGTAACAGGGACAGTCCACAAAGTATCTGGAATATGAGGAATGTGGTAAAGTGTGATTTGTTATATAGATTAAGGGGTACAATAGGGAGCCCAGCTGGCTGATATGAAAATAGCAGGGTCAAGAACAGAGTGTTTCAAGCTAAAGCAATGAGGTCCAGCTAAAGGCAGCGAAGATTCAGAAATAATAGTAACCAAACAAGGTAATGTATTGAAAGAGGAGGTAGGAAGAATGATGATAAGGCTGAGATTTATATTTGGGAGAATAATTAAGTCTGTGCCAATTAAGATCCTGAGTCAGGATTTAGGAAAATGTGGAACTGTATTTTGGACATAAAGTAATAATCTGGATGATGTCCATGTAGAGAGATTCAACCTGATGGAATGCTGAAGATGTAAATATTGTTCATTTTTAAATCATATAAACTATTATTGTGGTAATCTAATAGACATTTCCTGAATGCAGTAAAATTTAAAACTCTGAACAAATAGGTCCCAATCTTATCCTTCCCTGAGATACACTCTATAAAATACAAATTGAAGGAGATAGATCTCCTTTGAAAGCGTTGCTGAGGACTTTTAGTATGATATTTCCTGTTTCCTGAAGAATACATGATGAATTTACCCTTAAAATTTTGTTACTTTTGACTTGACACTCCTAATTAATGCGTATTTTAATGAATTCTTTAATTTCTTTTTTTTTTCATTTTAAGATAAGAAAACAGAATTAGATATGTAGGTATTTTGTGCTCCCCTTTTGTCTACTAACAATGTCAGTCTTATTATGAAAATATGCAGCTGCTTTACAGATTTAGTTTCAAAGTCTGAAAACTTTGTGGAACCGTTTTCCTTGAAAAGTACATAGGACTGATTTTTCTATTGAGCACACTGTTTCCATGCTGAAGTAGTTATTGATTTCACTACATGCTTTTTTGTGTGCTATTAGTGATAGTACACAATCTCACATGAACTGGAATCACTAGAATCTCATTTTCATCAATTGAGTAGGACCTAAATACAGCTGATTATTTTAGAAATGCTAATCTCCTAAATAACCCATGAGCTGTCTTGCAATGCATATTTTATGAAGTACTTATTCTTTATTGACTTTTAGTGATCTGAAAATATAGGGAGACACTACAAAAATCTTTATGTCTTCAAATGACAATGAAAATATTTTAAAATGGCAGCTAATATGCAGGCTATCACAGAAGCTCTGCATACTGCTGAGGGACCTAGACTGAAGGCAAAATGCCTGTCTGCTAACTCCTTCATTTACTATCTGTCATGCCCTGAGTAGGACCTCACATTTTTTGAACATTTCTTAAAGGCAAAAACTATTTTCTGTTTCTATTTTCAGAAAAAAGTATCTTCTGTTAATTAAACCATTTTAGACATTAGGCAGTTGAAGCACAGGAAAGTGAATTAATTTACCTAAGGATATTCAGTTAATGCAGATACAGTAAAAGCTTAGCCAGATCCACATCCTCATCCAACAACTTGCTTTCTTGGACCACTCTATACCATTTGTGTGAGTTTAGTGCTTCTGAGAAGCATGTACTATTGAAGCATATACACGTGCAAGAAACTTCCTGGAAGAGGCAGCAGTCAAAGAATTTCAAGAAGGGCTAAATCAAGGCAACAGTGAGTTCCAGTTATAAAACATAGGAGGGCATCCCTGGAGACTCAACAGATTAAAGCTCAGCACTATGAAGCTCTCTGCAACCACTACAGCACAAGTTTGATCCCCAGTCAGGAAAATGATCCACATAGCACAGCAGACCTCCCCTGACCCACCCACTGCTCTCCTCAGCAGTGTATTTCAGTTCATCTGCCTGTTCTGCTCCCCACTCTGTCTCTGGTGAATCCTCTCACCCCTACACCTCTGGCCTGTACCCCAGTTCTTAGTGCATAAATAAATATGTAAAAATTAATAAAACATAAGAATGTTCTGGCACTTTGCAAGAACTGATTTGCCATAGTATCTTCACCATGTTCAGTCACTGGCTGAAAGCTGCTCATAAAACATTTGGCCTCAGCTGAAAGGCAGAGTTCAATCTATTTGGGATAGTAGATGAAGCCAGCAGTCAATTATGCACCCTGCAGCTGGAGATCGGAGCAGTGAATTATCATGACCACCACATGTGTAAATCTACTCTACTGCAATTTAAAATTTAAGACTCTTGCTTTAAAAAAAAAAAAATAGACAACCAAGTCTGCTCAATCAAACCCTGATTTTAAGACACAACCCTAGGTGATTAGAAAGTATAATCTCACATCTGCCCCCCCCCAAAAAAAAATTGGTTTTCTGGAACTAGTTTTTCTCTACTCTGAACAAATTTTATCATGACTATGTTTCTGGATTATGGACATCAACCACAGCTTAACTATAGTAAACATGGATATTTATTATATATGTTAGAACTAAAGATATGTTATTCAAAAAAAAAACTAAAGCCCTTTAATGTAAAAAAAAAAATTCATAATGTTCTCATAATTTCCTAACGATAGGAACCTAAAAATTTCACTAAGGTTATGTTTCATATTGGACTTCCACCAAACCCAGAACAATGTTGATGGTTGAACACTAACATAATTCAGAAAAACTGAATTGAAATTTGTATTTGAACTTTGAAAGCTGTGTTACTAATTTTTTCAATACCCCCAATGTCCTTCAGTCCCACAGAGTAGCTTAGACCATACTTAAGTGGCCTATGAAGTGTTATTTTCTTATTAATGCTTTTTATATTGACTTCTGTTTCTAGATTGATAACATCCATTGCAACTTAGGTTGTTGGAGATTTTAATAGAATAAGAACTTTGGTGGATAATCATCATATTATACTTCCCTGGGAAGATTTATTTTTGATAAACACCTCTAAGTACAGGCAGTATGTGCTTAATATTTATTTTCTGCCAAATCTAAATTAACTCACGTCATAGAAAGCACAACTATTAAGGATTTTTGTTTTGTTAGAAATCTTTGTGCAAACTAAGAGTTCTTTGTAGCCTTAGATGGTCACTTACTCAGATTGAAAAAACTACTTTAAGATCAGACAGACTGTATTTTCTTTATGCTTAATACTTGGAGTTAAAATATCATTAATGCCCACCCTAAGTATTATCTACACAGCCAGCAGGGCAGTCTGTTAACTGTTGTTCCCTTCTTTGGAGACACGCCCTCAACCAGAGAGTTCCTCCCCATCTCCAACCATTACTGGAAACCCACACACAATGAGTGATGTGTGTTTAAAAATCTAGAATCCTTTCTTCAAAACAGGACAGTCTGTGATATAATTCATACTCCAGCACTTCCCAGGTAAATCACTTGCCTAGCTCAGACTACATCTGGGGCACACTAATTCTGAGAGATAAGAGAGCCACACTATGCCCTCATTTAACATCAATTACCTCCATGAAGGTCCTATGTCCAAATATAGTCATATTGAAGGTTGAAGTGTCAATACGTGAGTTTGACGTTACAAGAATATTCAATATACAACACTAAATAAAACACAATATTGAAATTTCAAGTATGCATATGGAAGTATGAAGGATATTATTTGTGTTCAGTTTAATGTAGATTAAAACACAATGAATACCCAGCCATATAGCTAAAATGACAAAGACAGACATCAACAAATCCTGACAAAAATATGTGATAATTTGAATTCTCTTACACTCTAAGCAACTGAAATTTTCTATACACTATAAATGTTAGAATCACTATAAAAAAAAATTGTGTCATCTCGATGCTATATCATGGCATAAACTATGACTCAGAAGTTCCACAATTATATTTTTCAAAAGACAAAAAAATGTTCAGAACAATATTATTAACAACAGCCATATTTTATTTAGGAGCAACCCAAATATCCATTGACACAACACATAAATAATTTAAGATATATTCATATAATAATATGCCATAGAGCAATGAAAATGATCAAACTACTTTTTATTAGATCAAGTTCCCAGAAGCAGACCCTGAGATGAAGATTCAAGGCCAATTAATTATTTGGAAGGTGACTCCAGGAAATATTACTAGAGGAGCAAAGAAATGAGACAGGGAAGGGAATGCAGCCAATAAGTGAGTGTTCCATCAATAAGACAGATACTATTATGAGTAGGTGGAACTTAATCCCACTGGGGAACTCTAAGAATCAGTATAAAACACGTGTGTCAGAGTTATTTCACCCAAGGATTGAGGGAGCTTATTTATATACCAACTCAGGTCATTCATGATTGAGAACAGAGTCATTATTCTCTGCAGACTGCTGACTTTCATTTGCAAGGAGTGGAGCACTGTCTGCCAAAGTAAGCCTACAGGCAGGTGCAATTCTGCCTTACTCAGTACTGTGGCAGACCAAAGAGAATGCAGTATAATAATGAAGGCAGAGTCTGCTGTATTTCAACCATGCACTCCAACTTAAAGGAACCCCCAAGTGTTATGTTGGGGAGAGGAGGAAAGAGAAGCAAAAGACGATATACTGTATGCATCCATTTAGAGTTAAAAACCTGACAAGATAAACTTATTAGAAGTCAGTTGGTGAAAGAGCAAGAAGACTGGAAGAGGGCACAGAAAATCTTGAGGATGCTTTTAATATGCTTCCCACTATGCTGATGTATTGAATCAGAAATTTATAATTTGTATATATTTCTGAATGCATGCTATTCCCTAAAGTTTTTTTTTTTTTTTTTTATTTATTTATGTATGCAGAACTGAGGTACAGGCCAGAGGTGTAGGGGCGGTGGAGGATTCAGCAGAGACAGAGTGGGGAGCAGAGTAGGCAGATCAAAGAGGTACACTGCTGAGGGGAGCAGCAGGCAAGACCAGAGAGGCCTGCTGTGCCATGTGAATCACCTCCCAGGCCAAAGATCAAACTTGAACTGAAGTGGCTGAGCTTACAGTGTTGCATCCTAACCCATTGCACAATCAGAGAGGGCCTGTGTTTTTTTTTGTTTGTTTGTTTGTTTTTGTTTTATTTTAATAAAAGAGGAAACAGGGTAAGTTTTTCAATGCTAGCTGCCTCTATAATAGCAGGCACAGTTTGGTCATATTTTGGAATAATGTCTGGAAATGGAGCCCCTGAAGCACTGCTTTTAATATAGAATTAGAAGAGCAGAAATATGATATTCAATCCCTGATAAGTCAAATAATTCAAAATATATTTTCTTCTGAAGGGCTATGGTGACTCCTTCATTGTGACAAGAACAAGGAAACAGAGAACTCCCTCTCTGCTTATGGCAGCATTCCCTGTGTATAGAGTCATCCACCCTCCACTTCATGGAGGTTTCATCCATACCCATGTTTTGCTGCACATTTTGCTCCACAGATATTATCTAGGTTTGCATTAGGGTGGGCTGAGGAAATAACCTCAGTTTCTTCCAATTCTGAGATGCATACTAGGGTGGGCTGAGGAAATAACCTCATAGTTTCTTCCAATTCTGAGATGGATACATTGAAAAGAAACATACAAAGGGGTCCCTAAAGCTCAAGTTGCTAGAATCTACTAGGCTAGGATAGCACCTCACAAAAGACTTAACAAAGAAGCCCGCTGTCCCAAGATGAGTCTGAAATCTAGCTAACTAATACAATAATCTCTTTTCCCAAAGTGTAGGTAATGAAGTCCAATGAAAAGAAATACAGTTTATCAGCCCTCCCTGGTGGTGCAATGGGTTACAGCACAGCACTGCAAGCTAGCTGCAGCTGCTTCAGTGTGAGTTCAATCCTGGGCCCAGGAGGTGATCCATGTGGCATGGCAGACTGCTCCCCTGACCCGCCTGCTGCTCCCCTTAGTAGTGTACTTCGTTGATCTGCCTCTTCTGCTCCCCACTCTGACGAATGGTGAATCCTTTCACTGCTCCTACCACCTCTGGTGTGTACCCTAGTTCTATATGCATAAAGAAAGAAATCTTTTAAAAAACTACAATTTATCAAGGTAATGTCTAGGTTTCTTTACCAATGCTAATACACTCTATTTTAATATTTCTCGTGGCCTCTATTTTTCCCAGAAGACACAACTCATTCTCTGGAGAGAGTTTAAGATTCTGAGACTATAGCACTATAACAAGACCTCAGTCAGCTGATAGC
>NW_004567110.1:20150984-20197073 GCF_000260355.1 Condylura cristata
TTCTTCCACTTCCCCATCTCCTTGTCTATAGACTTCCTCATATGATTAATTCTGTATGACTACTTTACCAACAAAAAGGCCAGGGTCTTGCTCTTGAGCAGCATCCTGCATTAAGTAGCTTGCTCTATGACTTCTGTTTCTTTATTAGTGTGGTGTTGCATACACAACACTCACAAAAACCCCTTGGCTTCTAAAGGAAGGGGCAGGTCTAATGCTCTAAATTCCAGATGGATAACTTTTTTTTTCCATAACACCCTTTGTAAATTACCTGACCTACTATATAAAGAATGTCATTTATTGTTTTTAATTACATCTGAATTTAAATAATATTTCCATCATCTTGACCTTTCCTAACTTGGAGTTGAAATGCTTATGTAAATCTTGCACTTGCTGCAAACATTGAAAAAGAACAATTTTATTTCTAAGACAGTTTTGATTTTTATCCTAAAATGCAAATCTTGTTCCAGGTTATTAATGTTGGGGGGAAAAGTACAACTCAATTCTATTTCCCATATGTTCAGTTTTCTGAGGTGACTCAAAAAGCTCAAAACTATTCAACTCTGGGGGAAACTCCAAAAGAACTCACCCCAAGATAATTCATCTTGCAAATATCAACATCACTCAATTACTCTCTTAAAAGATTTCCTCTTGAATACAGCAGTTTAACTGCAGTAAGAAAAGGCATCTGAAGTCTATTAGTGATTTTCTAACTTCAGAATGTGCAGTTTATTCCAAATGTAAAATATATCACTGTGGGAAAGCATTTGTTTTAATGAGAAAATTCCCCAAGAGAAGAAATATTTCTTAGCAGTATACTGATCATTTAGAATTCCCAGAGTCACTGGGCTATACATAACTTTTGACACCTTCCATACAATTCTGAAATTTCTTAGAACCACAAAATGAAAAACTGTTAAGTGTGAATGTTATAGGCTTTACAGCCTGCTCCCTAAGCGCTCTGTTCTCTCCCAACTTAATGTTAATGACACTCACTGAAGTGAACTGTAATGAAATGAAAGCTAATTTTTTTACTTTTCTTATTACTTAAATAATAATTGATTAGCCTCAAAAAGAAAAAAATTAAATGAATATGCCTCTCCATTAGAAGAGAGAAAATGAGTCTCCCCATTTTAGCAGGTCTAATCCTGAAAGGTCTTAGAAGTCAGCTGAACAATTCTTCCCATTTTAGACATAAGGAAACTAAATCTGATGTTCAGAGACTTAAACTGAATCGTCAGCCAAAGATGACACAATCCTTGAAGGACCATTTAATGATCAAAACAACAACCAACTGTTCTCATTCCTGTTTTCTCTCTCCTATGTAGTTTTAAAACTTATGAATATTTATTTCCTCACACCTTCTTTAGCAAATTGGATCTATCTCCACTTAAAGAAGTTCTGGGCAAAGATAACAGGAAATGCTTAGTTTTATTTCATAAAATCATGATAGTTGGACATATTTCCTAATAATCTGTATTAAATGCAGATTGCAGTGTTTGCTTTTTAAATTAACTATGAACAGTTCTAATAAATAAGAAGATTCTGATAGTGCTATTGCTGATATTTCAAAATGAGCTGTAGGGAGAGAAACTGACTCACAAAATATGAGTTTTTTGTTTTTTCCTAATAATCTATAAAATGCCATGAAAGACAACACACAGTTAAGAATCAAACTAAACAAGATCACTGGGGTTTTTATCAGGTGATGTATAAACAGAAAATTATTCTAAAAACTGAAATCTAGGCAGTCTTCATCACTATTTCTTCTGCCACAGTTGTCACAAATGGATCCTCTTCTAGACGGAGTCTAGGCAAACTTGAACTGCGTAGCCTTTAGTCATATGACTCATTTTCTGGGCAAAAGTGCACAAGCACTCATAAAAATGACAAGCTATTGACCCTCTTATCCAGTACTTCATTTTTCACATTTGTATTATATATATAATCACTACTTACATTATGTCAATATGTGGGGAAAAGAAATATGATCATAAAATTACTTCTCTGCTTTTAAGAAACTCAGGTAAAGTGAAATGCAAATACTAATGCAATATGAGAGGTAGACTCCCATATTAGAGGACATAATAAATGTTTTGTGGCAACAGGAGAAAAAAGTAATTCTTCCTGAGGGAGTTGGGAAAACCATACAGAGAGATGATGTCTGAGTTTTGAGAATAACAATAATAATTTTGCCAGGTGAAGAGAGAAATATCTTGAAAGCCTTTAACTCCAGGGGATGGTAAAAAATTCAGTTAGCTGTTTGCTTAGAGAAGATGAGTATATGGAAAAAGAAAAAATCAGGCTAGTAATATAGATTAAGGATACTAAGGAAAAACTTTATATACTTTATTCACTTCAAGGTCAGATTTGTATTCAAATCAATTAGGGTGCTTTTGGCTAGGGAAAACTATAAATTCAAAAGGGTTTAACTAAACATTTATCTCATATAATGAGAAATATGACAAAAGGCTCCTTTAAAGATTTTTTTTTCAGGGTTAGCAAATACTCTCAAAAACTCATGTCCTTTCTTTCAGCTTGGTCACACTCAGAATACTAATTTTGGCTTTGAAACGAATCTCCTCATAACTACAATATCGTTGCAGCAGCTCCCGATAACTTTATATTACATAACTCAAAGGAATGAAGGGGTATTCCTCTTCCTCTAAACCCTTTTAAAGACAGAGAAAAATATTTCCAAAAACCCCTCAGCCAACATTCCTCCAAGTTTGACGACTAAAAATTGTGTTAGATGATTAATATTCCTAAATCAATTAACAGCCAAGGGCAACAGAATTAACATGAATGACTTAAACTAGTCAAGAGTCACCTAGTTTATGTTGAACTATATTACAAATACAAAATTCAAATCTGCTGTTAGTTAAAGCAATGAAGAAAAAGAAGAAAATTACTAAATAGTAGTCAATTAATGTTTGCCACACACTTTAGCAAAGTAGAGAGAAACAAGCAGTGCCCAGCCACGATGGCATATAGAAACAAAATACAAAATATATCCAGAAATGGCCCATTGTATAGAAGTCAATTTTCTTAATGTAATTTGTAATTAATGACATTTTTACTAAGATTTGATATTACAATTTTTCAAGGTCATTTAACCCTCTTTATTCCCTTTTGAAAGCACTTTTCTCCTTTTTTTTCCCCCCTACTTTTGGCTATTTCAAAAAAACTAATCAAGGTTTTATTTAGACATTAATTTTCTACTTCGAATAAATACATATAAAATATATACTTATATACAAATAGCTTACATTTATTTGCACAACATCCTATTTCTTTTTCTGGATAAATTTACATACACTTACTTTATACATTTGTATAATTTGAAATATATATAGATGTATCTTCGATTTAATTTATAAGGGGTCCTGTTTTTGATCACAATTATCTCTCAATAATTACAACAGTACCTACAATAAATACTTAATGGTGGTATTAATAAAGAAACACTATCATCTAAATTCTGTAAATAATTCAAATTAATTTGAAGTTCCTATTTTATAGCCTGAAAGTTATGTGTATAAATTGTGAGACCTAAAAACCACCAGAGGAAAACCATATGGCATCAAAAATATTTTTGAATTATGGGAGGATTTCTCACCCAAGATGCAATCTATCAATTAAAAATACAAATTGTTGATTAATTTAAAGCTAAAACTTTGGTTCTCTCTGCTAGACACTATCATTAAGAAAAATGAAACTCTGATTTTTCCATTTGAAGTGAAGAATATTTAGTAGCCTTAATTGCTATCTACAGTGATGCTTTCATATTACACAATTGATAGGCACCAGAGAAGCAATAATGGAGTTACATACTACTTAGTCATGTTCAGCATCAACTAATATGCTTGCTGTTAAAATCTCTTGCTATGGGAGTATAACTGACCAGGTGAGAAAATACTAATAATAATGAACAGCTATATACCAGAGACATTTTATGGGAGTGGACGAGACATTTTATGGGAGTGGAGTGAGAATGGGATCAAAAACAGTCAGGGGAGAGAAATGCACTGGACTATGGTGATGGCACGTGGGTGATTTGGAGATGGCGAGCACATGGGGATTACAACTAAAATGAAAGAATACACAAAATGATGTAAAAATAAACTATTATATTATTTTAAAAAATCTCTTGCTATAACAGACTCCTTTGATTAACATGATTTTACTTTATCACATGAAATAAATTCTAACAAACTATTACACCTCCTATCAAAGCTGAGCCCATCTTCAAATATAATCATATGGCAAAAAGCCTTAATTTATTCTGAGTCAGATGCCATAATGCTGTGGAACGAGGCACTGTTTAAACTAATTTCAAAACTCCTTCTAGATTCTTCCATTTTAAATATCAGTTGATCAAGCTGGGATTGTCATAAATTTCCTGGAAAAATAAATAGCTACATTTGCAATAATAAAAAAACAGTGAGAGGAAAAATAACTTACAATTTCTGAAAACTTAGGGTATGGCAGACACTACTCTCAGTACTACATGTGATAATTAGGTTAATCCTCACTACAGTAAGATGGAATGTCCCCATATGGCATAAAGGGAAGTGTGAAGCAGACAGCCTCATCAAAGACAGAATGAGTGGCAGAGACAGGCCTCAACATCAGTAACCTGCCCTTAATCATGATATTAATTGTCTTTCAATTTCTCAGTTGAACTAATATCACTAATATCACAGCAAGCTCTGAAAAGAGAAAAATGTTTATATAAATTCATTTCCTGTCCTCTTATTTTGAAAGGGAAGCAAAGAGGTCATAAAAAAACTAGGGAAAGTGAAAGAAGGTTTCTATCTTTTACTCTGTAATTTTCACAGAAGTTTCAAAGGACCTTAGTCTTGTACTGAATATTTCTTTTTTTTTTTTTTTCAAAATCTCTTCAACATACAAGTCTCACTCAGTTATGTAAGTATAGAGAATAAATTAAGTCAACTTTTATAAAACCTATTTTACAGATAAGTAATGTATCTATGTAAATATATAGACAGAGATATAAGGAAACTAAAATGTCAAGACATTTTTATGTCTTAAACAAGACATATCTCCATTGAATAACACTCAGAGATATGTATGCTCAAGGAAGAAAGTGAGGGTGAGAAATACTTCATTAGCTAAGATTTTTATTTCAAACTCTAGTTTCCTCATCTATTCACTAACCTACAGGGAACTATTACAAAATAAATCAGACTAAACAGCATGCTCCATGGTTTTACCCAAAAATTCAGATGCAAATCTCAAATATTACCATTTAATAGTTGTTCATATGTGTCCACTGAGACGAATGAAATGTAAAGTGCCATATTTGGAGATCATTCACATGTCTTTCATGTTATAGGTACAGCAATGTGAACAAGATGATGAGACTGACATAATAATGGGATATCCTCAAAACAATATGCCCCCAACTTCATTCTTCACTGTACAATGTAACCATGAAAGCTCTTTTGATTATCAAGATTATCTTTATCCTTACAAAGAATAAGTTCCAACTGTGGATTTTTTTTCTATAATTTCAAGGTGGCCAGTTGAAATACTTGTATCTCCAATAAATTCCAGCTAACTGAATGTCACAATAACAAAGACTAGTAACATTTTTACATGATAGTTTTTGCAAACATTATGCAGTCACAACCACCTATCCAATTAAGTATTGATTTCCTATTACAAACTGATAAATTAAGGATCAGAAAGTTTGAAATCTTACTGTGGACTTGAGGCCTCAAAAAGATAAGGAGGGGCTGGGTAAGCCAAGAAGAGATGGACACAGCAGACCATGGCGTAGTGACATGCATCCAGGAAGCCTTTAAGTCACATGCAATGGTATAAGCCAATGTTAAAGCAATAAAAAAGAGAGTGATGTATGCAATAAAACCTGTCTCCTATTAAGATTATATCCATGAGAAACCTTTTAGATGTTGAATTCTTCAACACTCATAAAAGAGTGGAAAATAGCTGACCTTACCATAGTTAATCATGCAAAAAGAATTATTTTGACATATAAAGTGTTAACCCTACATAGGAAGGCAAAAGTCAAACACTGATGAACAAAGGCCAAATGAACTTTCCTGTGTCTGAGGATATTCTGAAGCATTGCCAGCTGCCGTGATTGATTGTGATCGAAGTCTAGGATTTTTTTTTCTCTAAAATTATCTCCTTTAATTGCTAACTTGTTCTCATAGCCTGAAATAGTACTAGAGAACAAAGTATCTTCTCCACAAATTCTTAATTAACAAACAAGAAACAAATGGGATAGCACACAAGGAGAATGAAGTGGTGTCAGGAAGAAAGGCAGCACTGCAAAGAGACCCTGGCTTGAGGGAGCCACCCTGGACAGAGAACCAGCTCCAGATGAATGTCGTCTGACAGAATCAAGCAGCAAGCCTGAGACTGTTAGCCTCAGCCCTGACCTCAGAGAGCAATACTATGTCTTTTCCTAATATTGTCAGATTGAGAATATTTAGAACTTTTGACTGTGTCTCCAGAAGGACTAGGTGGTGAATCTTCCTCAAAACTGAATTTAAATAATGCTCTTGATGCAGAGTAATCACTATCTGGATTATGAAATATATATCATCACAATAAAGAGAGGGAATAGGTGGCAGACTTAAAGATATGTACCCATTATTGTTGAAGCATCATCCACATTGATCCTATGTAAGGATTCTACTCATGGTGGAGAAAAGATGAGGAGAAAACATTGTCCCCCAAAGAAAAAACATTTCCAATAAATAAATAAATAAATGAGCATTTTTACAAATGAAAAAAAAAAAAATTAGTTTAAATCATTTGTAAAGGTCCACATCTTCTTTACTCTCACCAAATTTTTTTTTTATTTTCCCTTCATTATAATACCTCATTTGAACAACATAATAATTTCCTTCATTTGCTCAGTTATTTCCCTTTTTTTTTCCTCTATTGGATCAATTAAGAGAAAAGCATATTCTCAATCAACAGTGCTTGTAAATGGAGGAAAGTCCTCACCTTTGTGGTATCAATTAGAAAAACTCTAGGAAACAACAGAAAACTGAGCTCAGCTATTTTCATAGCAAATATAAAAATTGAAATATTATAAATTTTGAAAATGTCCCCAAAGAAGATTTATGTCATTTTTTCAAATTGGTACTTTTTAATCTGTGATGATTTCAAAAATTTTCCCAATCAACATTCTAGTTTCCCAGTGTCAGTTTTGAAGATGACATTACAACTAGCAAGTGAATTCATTTTTTAAAGATTTATCTATGCGTACAGAATTGGGGTACAGGACAGAGGTGCAGGGGCGGTGAGAGGATTCACCAAAGATAGAGCAGGGAGCAGGGCAGGTTGACTGATGAAGTACACTGCTGAGGGGAGCAGCGGGCGGGTCAGGAGAGGTCTGCCACTCCATGTGGGTCACCTCCGGGGCAGGGGTGGAGCTCATGCTGAAGTGGCTTTAGCTTCTTAGTACTAAAGCTTCTGTGCTTTAACTTACTGCGCCACCACGGAGGGCCGTGAATTCATTTTTTAAGTCAATTCACCACTTGCTCCTGGCTCAATTTATAGCTCATTTTTGGAGTTACAGATTTCCCATGAAGTATCTTTCCCTGTATTTTCTAAGCTTAGGAGTATTTCTTCCAGTGAACACCTAGTCATTGACTAGTTGACTTCCAGTCTTGACAGATTATCTGTCTTCTAACTTAGAGTCTTCCAATTCTGGATTTATCTTCAGTGTCAAACTCTAATGACTTTATGTAGGTGGTTCTCTTCTTTCAACAACATGGAAAGCATTGCTATTAAACCTAGTTTTGCATATCCTCTCCTATCTATTAAAGAACCACTTCTGAATCAAGTTAAGCATCTGCTCTTTTTTTCTCGAGTCACAGATAAAATGTTTCAAAATAAGAACACAACTCAATATATTTTTGTTCTCTACTTATCTACCAACTTCTGTCTAGATAATATAAAGATTCGCTTTTTATGACCTCTAATGGTTCTTATAAAAATTAAGGTTTTGTATAGAGGAAGCACTTCCTGTCTTTCAAAAGTATTATCTAGCCAGAAAATCATTTAATTGTTAATGTTCCCTTAGGAACTGAAACAGCCTTGGGGAGTTTCCAAAATCCCACTTAGTTTGAAAGGGAGTCTGTACAAATCTACTCTGTTAAATAGAGATTTTTAGATATAAATTTTCTTAACTGATGGTGTATATCCAGACCATATTAAGAAGGAACTAAGGTTTAAAGAACGGGCATTATATTCCTTTAACTAGAAGCATCTAATTAAAAATTTCCCAACAAGTGGAGTTTATTTTGAATCCTGCTCATTCCAAGATGCAACTGCTTTTCTCAAATTAGTTCATAAAGTCTCCTTTAGTGTAAATCTGATCAAACCAGTTTTGTTTAAATATATTCAAAAGATGACTTTATATGCATAAAGTTAATTTTAAAGCATTCTAAAACTCTTACTATTCACTTCAAACTTAGCAACAAAGTAGAGGAGCAACCCCAACCTATCCATAAAGGTATATTTAAAATACAGTATAATTTCACACATAAAGTATCTAAAAATATGAAATTTTAATTAAGGATTAAAACACCTGTATCTACAGATATATAGGTCTAGTAGGTATTTTCTGATTGAACAAAAAAATGTAGTAGTTCTGAAAAGAATCTCCCAGTAATTATGAAAGGAGAGGAAATTAAGCTTCCTAGCTTTAGAGTGGGAGGAATATATTGTTCTTGGAAAGTGTCCATCTCTTTTCCTGATGTTCCATGAATTCCCCACTTTCACTTTTCTTCTTTTATGACATTTAATATCTTTTTCACACATAAACCCTCTCTTCCCTCTTTAGTCCTTGATCTTTCCATAATCTGTAGGTTTGAAAAGTGTACAATGGAATCTCAATTGATTAGTGAGTCCAGGTGAAGGTTTTCTTATGTTACTTAGAGACACAGGCTGGGGTGTTCTATTTTAAGGCAGATGGCAAAAATTATATGAACACTTCGTGTGCCTAGCTCTGTATTCATCAGTTTTCAGTTCAGGAAACTAGCTCAAGCATCTGCAGTAATTAATAATGAAAAATTTTTAAATAGGAAAGACTAGAAATTTTCAGTTATTACAAATGTACTTTTGTAAAATAAGCCAGAAGGGAAAAGACAAATAACGGATTGTGTCACTTCTATGTGGAATATAATGAAACCTACAAAGGGTCAGGCAAGACACATTTAAAAACCAACGCGTGAAAGCTGATCATAATAATGAGGTAGATGGAGGGGGGCGGGGATGAAACAACGGTGAGGAGGAAACACACGGACTGTGGTGGAAGACTGTGGGTACTGGGGTAGCAGATGCACTACAGTAACTCCACCTGAAGGGGGCGAGCTTATATGTCCAGAATACTAACAGTGATGTAAACCAGCGGTACTTCAATTTAAAAAAAATAATAATAATAATGTTCTTGCATTTGCTTTGACACCAAAATATACTGAATTTGAAAGTTCTTCAGATGCCTGTGACGGAAAGTACTCCTACAGAGACTCGACTGTTTTCTAAATATACAATGCTTATTTCCTCGGAGTGAGAAATATAACTGGGAGCCATGACCATATACAGCCTTCTTGACGCTACCAAACAGAACAGCTATCATTTAAGATTATTTCATGTCTTAACTTTTAAAGTGCTAAGTTCAAAACTAATAATACCACCCACAGACCCTGCCTTCTTGCTCTCCTCTCCTTCTTTAAATGGCCTACTGCTGTAAGATGTCTATTTCTGCTTCTCAAACGCCCCGTAGCTTTCAAGAACCCAAGACAACTTCCCAGAAAACCATTGTTTCTGAGACTTACCAAGTGTTGCTTCATCCTTAGGGAGCCTCTTCCACCGTGAAGTCGTAACAAGAGCAAAGTATCGCCAGCAAAGTCCAAGCTCCAGTTCCCAGTCTCGTTCCACAGGTGAGCAAGTCCTGGAATCACAGTCACCCCAACACACGGGACCCCGACTCCTCCAGCTCCGAGTGAAAACGTAATACAGGTGTGCCTCGCTTTTCAGAAGTCTGAGTTAAGTCACTTTGCTTTGAAGAAGGAGCTACTACATTAAATTCCATTTGCACTCACCCAAAGGAGTCCAAAGCCGCTTTTCACTTTTACGACAGAAGTGGAAAGCCAAACCCGCGCCTGGCCTCTTTTGCGGCAGCCTGCTTGTTTTACGGCAGCCAATTTCGAGGCCGCGTGCATCGTTTCGCGGCTGAGCAGACGTCCTTTGCTGCTTTTACTATGCACGAGTGCATTTTAGATTTTAAGTTTTATTCGGGATGATTTAAGGATCAGGGATCTGGAAACATTCAAAAATGTCTTCCATATAATTTTTCCCCATTTTTTGGAATTTTTTTTTCTTACAATTTTTACTTTCTTTTCTCAGGTATAGTCCCCATAGAAATTCCTCCCCCTTCACCTGTGCGCCATCTCTTCCATATAAATTAATGGTGATTGTTTCTTCACATAATGCTATTTCAGATTTCAAAAGGTGTTATTATTTATTTACTTTTCTTACATAGCTGCCATTTTGGCACAGTATTTAGTTTCTTCCCTTCGGATATGGTCTCAGAATTCTCCAGCCACCCTATTATCCATGAACCAGTCTCTCGTGCTTTTCCCTGGCATGTTTCCACCCCTCTCCCTCTCCTTCCTCTGCTGTATGCCTCAGATCCATGGTCAACTTACACATGTATTTTTTTGATATTTTGCAAAAACCACTGTTATTTATCTTTTTCTTCCTGATTTATCTTCCTTAGTTTAATCCCTTCCAGGCCCATCCATATTGCTGCAAATGATATGAATTTATCTTTTCTGACCACTTTTTGGTCCATTCATCTGTTTTGGGAACAGTTAAGCTGTTTCATATCTTAGTTATTCTAAATAGTGCTGCAGTAAGCATAGGAGTGCAGGTATCCTTTATGAAATTAGTGTTTGTGTGTGTGTTGTGTTTTTTTTTGTTTGTTTGTTTTTGTTTGTTTGTTGGTTGGTTGGTTGGTTGTTTATTTTTTTCCCTAGATTCCTAGGAATGGAATCACCATATCACATAGATTTATCTATTCATGCACACAAGAGCTGGTGTGTAGGCCAGAGGTATAGTGGGGCATAGCGGGGGAATGAGAGAATTCACCAGAGACAGAATGCTGAGCAGAGCAGACAGACCTACTGAAATACACCAATGAGGGGAAACAGCTGGAGAAACAGGAGAGGTCTGTTGCACCTTATGGGTCAGCTCCTTGGCCAGGTATCTAACTTGTGCTGCAGTGGCTACCGATATCTTCATAGTGCTGAGACTTACCCACTTGTGCCACCAGGGAGACCCCATTTTTAGTGTTTTAAGGATCTTCCACATAAACTTTCCATAGTGGCTGGACTAGTTTTATAGGGACACTACTTTTGAACAGCTGAGGAAAGTTATATGTACTCAACCACACAAATATAAGAATATATAAGTGTTCATGCTCAGTAAAATAAGTCAGAAGGAAAAAGAAAAATACCAAATGGTTTCATTTATAGGAGGAATATAAGAGAACCAAATAAGACATAGGGGGGGTGATGTATTATTATTATAAAACAAAACAAAAACAAATTATAAACCAGAGATATCCTATAGGGGAGGAGGAGGGAGAGGGGCTGAACGAAGGAAGAATGTGGGGAACTGTGGTGATTATGGGGGGGGGTTGGGGGATGGAGAAGTAAACATTGTTTTAAAATGAACAATGTAAACAGATATATAAATTAATAAATGTAAAATTATATATATACAATTGTAAGACATTACATTTATCTAGGCATTTAAACATTCATTTACACAGTTATGTATGTACACACACATACTCACTCCCACTATTAATTCGATCCTAACAGGAAGGGAAAATACAGTTCTTTGTATAGAATATTTGTGTCCCCTCAAAATTCATGTTGAAATGTAATCCCCGATATAATGGTATTGGAGATGAGACCTTTGGGAGATTGTTAGGTCATGGGGGTGGAATCCTCTTGAATAGAACTAGCATCCTTACTAAGAAGCCCAGGTATAGTCCCAGCCCCTAACAACACATGAGGAGAAAGCCAGAAGATAACTCCATCCATCTTTAATCAGAGAACTGGCCCTTACTGGACAGTGAACCTGCCAGTGCAAGATATTGAAATTACCAGCCTCCTCCAAACTGTAGGAAATAAATGTTTTTGTTTAATAAGCCACCTACTTTTTGGTATCTTGAACAGATTAAGCTACTTATTCATAATGCTTTCCTTCTTTTTATAGCAAACCTCAACCTTCCACTATCCCAGCCAGAAGGTCTTGCTGTTTGCCATCTTTTATCAAGTAGGCATAGCTTAAATTTCCTTAACCTTTTTTATGTACAAATATGTCTAAGAAATTGAAAGGAAGCTGACTCCTTAAGGGCAGTTATATACCAAAATAAAAGGAACCTAAACAAAGGAAACTTTCTATTTAAAAAAATCTAGACAAAAAGATATGACAATGGATAATAGCATTTGAAGGTCATGCAAAGATTAGCAAATGCATTTCAAGTATAGCTTGAAAGAACAAAGCAGCACAGACAACTGCTACAGAGTATTTGCTACACCCTATAAAAGAACTTTTGAATGGATTCCCCAAATGTCCTCAAGAGGCACATGCTTCTCTTGGGTAACATAACATGTCATATATGAAGACTAACCTTGACATCATTCTTAGCAGTAAAGGCAAAATATAGCAAAAAAAAAATTGTTCTATCACATTTTTAAACAAAGATATGAATGATTAAAACATCTATTTTTTTTATTTATGTATGATCTTGGTTAAAATTAAACATTCTGGAGATGTGGGTAGAAATGATTAACATAGTCTTTGAACCAGCCATAGAAATGCGAACTCCTTCTTTCTATTAGGTATGGACTGTTCCAGAGAATATCTCCTGGTGTGGGCCCAAGGTGGGGATACAGAGCTTGCAAGCCCTTAGAGAATCACTAGTCCTTGTAAATAAACCCCATGATACCTTCAAAAGATTGATATAACCATTGGTAACAATTTCACAAAGAAATGAATTCCTCTTCCAAAAAGGGACACTAGAACAATTCCTGCCCTGAACTGCAGCACGTTTCTTAATCTCATGTTCTTTTCACTAATCCCAGGCACTTTTGTATCACAGTTAATAAATGGACACCCCACTGGGAAAGCAAAGAAGTGAGAATCCAGCCCCTGCTGTGCTCAGAGACAGAAACCATCTTCAACAGTACTGTTTTGATACATAAAAAAACAGATTGGAAACTTTAAGTCGACTAGAGTTGTTTCCATGATACCAGTAACTTGGAGTACTTCCCAAAGGGAATTCTTAAAATGCAAGTTTCAGGTAGGCTTTAAAAAATGAAACAACATGCATTTTATTTTGATAGCACTTTACATTTCTTGAAGTCTGTAGATGATAGTGGGTAGTTCCCTAGAGAAGGCTGTCTCTGTAAAACAAATCAATTTGTATACACGAAATGAGATGCTAGTCAAGTACACCTTTTTCAGAGAACTGCAGGTAAGGAAACAGAAAATGAAATCTGATTACTGCCACTCAAAACAAGATATTCTTACACACAGTAACCTTAACTGGTGACTTTTACAAATGTGTCCACATGGCACAGAGATGACTCATGTAGAAAGAAAATAGTACATAGAGGCTCACCAGATTGTAAACTGGTATTTTATAGAATGTGAAAGACAAAATGGCTAAAGGGGACAAAGATTGAACACTTCTGAAAGGGGAAAGAGCTAATAACATATGTTCAGACACCCCCCCCCAATATCCTTTAATTGTAATTGCAATGTAAGAAATCTTTGCTTCTATTTTTTTTGAGTATTTATTTTTTATATATACAGAACTGGGGTGTAGGCCAGAGTTGCAGAGGCAGTGAAAGGATTCACTAGAGACAGAGTAGGGAGCAGAACAGGCAGATTGACGAAGTACACTGCTGAGGGGAGCAGTGGGCAGACAGGAGAGCCATGCGGGTAACCTCCAGGGCCAGAGATTGAACTCGCACTGAGGTGGCTCCTGCTACCTTCACAGTGCTGTACTTTAACCCACTGTACCACCAGGGAAGGCCCTGTGCTGCTATTTTTAAATGCAACCCACAAGTTGCATTCAGGGAAAATATTTGCTAAATTCTTAAATTACAGAGCTTTCTGGTTTCCACGTCATGCAAATATTTGGTCTGTCAATAATTAAGTTTCTGTTTCCTGTAGCAGTTGGTGCTGAGATAAGAGATAGTGTGATATGAAATTCATCAGTTACTAAAATTGAGCCACAGAATGAAAATAGACTTTTATAATTCCATTATCTAATATAGTTTTGGTTGTAGCAATGACCAAAGGATTATAAATATGGAAAACATTTTGAATCTAACATTTTGATCCTAGCACCTCATCTTTTCCCAAGAAAATAATCAGATTGTGAGACTACATGTAGAGCAAAGGTTAGCCAGTTTTAACTAATGCTTTCTGATAATGGGGCATAATGCTTACAAGGGGCTTGCAATATCTGGGTGTCATGTGCTGGGTGATTGGAACCTGACTTCACTATTTACCATACTTTTCCATCTGATGGCAAAACGTGTTCCCTGTTCATCTGATCCAAGCTAAGATTTTAAACCAGAGTTTGAAAATAGTCTCCCAAACCATTACCCTTCAGAAGACAAGGTCACCATATTTTTGTAATCTATCAAAACAACAAACCAAACAATAACCAGGTATATAATTTTTTTTAATTTTCAACCAAGGAAACAGAACTGCTACTAAAAATAATATTTGGAAATTATTCTTTTGCTATTCAGTGAAAGCTTTAAAAAAATAATATATTAGATTGTGCTTGAAACACATTTAGCAAAATATATACTCAGCATATAGCATATATTCGCGATAATATACCTGCAGTCCCAGACCTTCCATGGCCCTATATTTAAGACTTATATGAATATCATGTTTCCTTTGCTTTTTATCTTCTCCTACTTTATTTCTTTTTTCCTTTTGTTCATTTTGTTCATCTCTAATGCAGTCATGTAATGAGCAAAAATAATATTTAATATTTTTATCTAGGTGTTCAATAAGTCATTTCCAAGCTTTAATGAAAAGTTAAAGGAATACATTTCCCTCAAAGTAACCAAAATATGGCTTTGGTTTTGGAATCCACTGCCTCCGAGATTCAGGCATTTGAAAGTAAAATCTACTGTGTATCAACAAAAAATCTTTCACAGATTTAGAGTCGAAAGCCCTTCGGGAGATAGGGATAAACATTGGTACTAGTCACGGTGGCCAGTGAAATCAGTTTCCCCAGGAAGGGTAGGGGGTTGAAGATACACCAATGAGTGCCTGGTGATAACTCCTCGTGGAATCCCCATGCAGTTCAAACACTGACCAGCAAAAACGTTCCGCAATCAAGCCTGTGGTCCACCGACAGAATGGCTGAGGAAAGCACCTCAGAGCTTGCAGAAAGCAGCAGTGTTTGGGAGTTGGTAGAGGTAGCTTTTTCAGAAAATGGAGCTACAAGAACAGGAAGAACCATTCCACCTCCCACATCTTTCTATATCTATGTAATTATCCTTTTCCCCTCCAACTTTGGAATCTAAGGAGTGAGAAGACACTAAAACACATGACTGAGATTTAAGTTCTCACATCTTTAGAGAGTAGAGGTACATACATTTTATGACTTAGAAAAGTAAGACAAATTAACATTTCTTATACTGTTGTATAAGAGGGAAATACCAATTATGCTAATAAAAAAGTCCATACAAATTATTATGCTATTCTAACTTCTCTCCATCTGTCAATGTTGCTATCAAACCAGAATATACTTTATAGCCTTCTATGTGCCAGGAGCTGTGGACACATCATGTGATATATTCTTTCTACTTCCCTAAATCCATTTTTTTTTTCGAGTGAATCAATGAGCTCAGATAGATTAATAAATTTGACTAAGGTCAATAGTTAGGATACTAGTTTGGATTTAATTCTATGTTGTTTAACACCAAAATCTATGCTCTTTCATAACACCAGGTTTCTACAAAAACTAAATAAATAAATACATATGGAAGCAGTTTTCAAACACAATAAACACATGCATCACTACTATCCTAAATGTTTGGGAAATCA
Organism: Condylura cristata; assembly: GCF_000260355.1. NCBI lineage: Eukaryota > Metazoa > Chordata > Mammalia > Eulipotyphla > Talpidae > Condylura > Condylura cristata. The sequence continues at coordinate 20,167,149 of NW_004567110.1, forward strand.
CATACAGAGTACACTCAAAATTTTTTCTCACCTCCAGGAATAACATGGGCACTTGCATTTTGAGGTATACAATTTCAGTAGGATGTAAGGCAAATATATCTCTGTCTTAAAATATCACATAATGGTCAAATGTGGTTTTATAAAATCAATTACTCTGATATTATTATTAGAGTAGTTTCAATTTTCTTTTAGAAGTGATCAGATCAGTCAGTAAAACCAAAATTATGCAAAATTAAATTTACCAGTGAAAATCAGATTTTAACCTAAACTTAAGTGGGAGAGGGAAGATAAAAACAAAAAATGCTCACTTGCAATTGGAAGAAAGTTCAGGGAAAGGTATATTGATCAGTGTGGCAGATTTTACACAAGATCAGTCATTGCTCTTAATCTAATACTGAGCAGAAGTTTCTAACTTCAGAAAAGCTCATATTATATTCATTGAACTCGTTTAGGAATTCAAAATTGTGTTCCATTTAAACGTAGAAGTTAAAATTTGGTGTTATTAGCATATATTTGACAAGGGGCTAGTGTACAAGATCTACAAAGAACTCATAAACCCAACAAAAAGAAAACAAAGAACCCAGTCATATATGGCCATAAGAACTAAATAAACCCTTCAAAGACATGCTCAACCACCCAGTCCTTCCCTTGTGCACCAGATCCCAAGTCTATGGGCACAAAAGAGTAGATGAGAGCACATGGGGCGGGGATAAAGAAGTTGAAATCAAGAGCACAGTAATCATTATTAGAATACCAGATTAATTCCAATCTCCAATATGCAATGTAGACGATGAAGGAGGATAGAGAAAGGGTGCCTTAGTGAAACCTTTTCCATAATGCAAACACCCTGTGAAAATTAATGTGCATTCCAAGGAGAATAGGAGTCCATAGCCAGAAGTTATGGTTAACAGCTTGGAATAGATGAAAAAGATAAAGGCTGGCAATAAACATACGAAATGAAATGAGTACATTTTGAATCACCCTATCACTCACTCATAAACTGCTCACATTAGCCCCTGTGTTTATTAAATATAAGTTTTCTCCCATTCAAATATAAAAGTGTCTCGAATAGACAGAAAGATAACCATCTACAATTGTTGTGCTCCTGAGTAAGTTTAACAGAATGGGCTCACAGTTAGCCAAGAAAACAGAAGGTTAAGAGGCTTCCTATAAAAACCCAGGTTTCAAAAGTCAAGGCTAAGGGCCAGGCTTCTGACTTCAATACAGTTATCAAGATCTGGGCATTACTGTGGCTGTTCCCTGTCCAATATTTTGTCCAAAATGGATTATCATCTTCAGGGCAGCATTATGCCTTTTTTATGTTTTTATCACATCAACTTTCTTCTACAAAAGAAAATTCTTGCTGACATAAATGTTTGATTAGAAGCTTTTATATATGAAATGTTCCTTCTCAACCAGGGCTCATGAAATATACATCAAATGAGTTCTTTGTGCAGCAAAAAAAAAAAAATTCCAAACTGCTTGAATTAAAAAATAACAGCATTAGACTATTTCTAATTTCTATAATTGGCTTTTGGAGGCAATTATAGTTTGAGGGACATAAATGCAAATTCAGTTTTTCAATATATCTACATTCCAGTTTTGTTAATTCCAAATCCAATGTTAATGACCCCAACTACATAACTAGGGGACATCTGGGGTATTTTTTAGTCATCTTATCAAAGTTTGATAAACAATTGTTCATAAACCACTTTCTCAATAACAATAACCTTAGTTTTCAATTACACTAAATTTGTAGTATAATACAATAGGCTCACCCCCAGATCTTTATCAATTTTGCACTCATTTTGAGGTGATCTCTTCTATTGTCAGAACTTTAGATTGATCTATCAGACTGTAACTGGCATTTATATTCCCAGTCCTGCCTCTCTCTTTAACTCAATTCATATATTCAATCACCCATGCAACAACACTAAGATTTCTCAGCTTTCATATGCCCAAAGCTAAACTCCATAATAATCCCCAAACATCCTATTTCCCCACTGAATTATGATGCATAAATGGAAGCTTCATATTCCAGTTCAGGCCCAAATCCCCAGAGATATCCTCCACCCTTGATTTCCTCTCTATCTAATGCCCCATATGTAATTCATCACCATGTTATGCCAACACTTATTCTGCAATATTTCCATAACCTCAAACTTCTCCAATTTCCCACTAAATCTAAAGCCCAATATCTTTTCCTTAAGTACAATAGCTCTTAACTAGTCTTCTTACCCTCTACCCTTGCTTCCAATTAGTCTACACTCCACACAGCAAACTTTCCAGTGGCTCTTGATCACTCTCAGAGTTAAATTTTAAGTCTTACTGTGGTCAGCATGCTCCATGTGATATAGTACTTCGCTACCTGGACTTCATGGTGGCCTTAGAATTTGGATATGATGATGGTCTGAAGTCATCAAGAGTGAGATACAGAACTGCTTGAGCAAAGTAATGAGGAAAAGAGAAAACCCAGGTGAGAAACTCAGAATGAAATCCAAAAGCCACCAGCTAATTGTGTTCCTTAGACACAATTCTTTAAAAGAATGACACTGCCTCTTTAAAAGAATGTACTAGTGAGGACCCTATTCTACTGCATGAAATTTATAGAATTTACTGACCTCAGGAAAGGAAACATGAAAATGGCATACTTCAGAATAAAGCTAATTAGTTCATCTGAGGACTTGATGGTTTAAGGAACTAATGATAAATGAAAATAACTAATAGAGTGTTGAATATTTCAGCTTGTATCTCAGAGAAAAGCTTCTGGGCTAGTGATACATATTTTAGTATCATCAAGAGATGATGAAAACTTCAGCTTCAATGAAATCACCAGGGAGCTTATATAGCATGAAAAGAGAAGAGAATCAAGAAAGAAAAGGCATTTTGGGAACACCAGGAAGTAAAGGGGAGACAAAGGGGGAAAGCATGCCTCTATGCACTGAACTCTTGTGTCCCCCCCCCCAAATTTGTATCTTGGATCCTAACCCCCAAAGGTGATGGTATTAGGAAATGGGAACTTTGCAGATGATTAGGTCATGAGAATGACCTAATTTGCTTTCTTGTAAAACAAATTCTCAGAAAAACCTGTAGCTTCTTTTGGGGAATATAGCAAGATGTCACTAATAAACCAGAAAGAGACCCCTCCCTGAGAGTGACCATATTGGCAACTAAATCATGGAATTTGTATTCTACAGAACAAGAGCAATAAATTTCTGTTCTCTATAAGCCAGACTTTATAGATTACCAACAACAGACTAAAAAAAAAAAAAAATGGTATTGAGAAGTGAAGGATAGCTATAACAAGTATCAAGAACTATAAAAGTAGTTTTGGACTTGGTAACTGGTAGAGGTTGGAACAATTTTTTTTTTTTTTTGAGTTTCATGCTAGAAATGTCTATGCTGCCATAAACAGACCATTAAGGGCAATTCTGGGGAGAGCTTAGACAGAGCTATAGGGAAAGCCTTGTAATCCTAAACAGAGTGCTGATCAAAATAGATGGACATATAGTTCATTCTAGTAAGACCTCAGACAGAAATGTGGAATATGTTATTGGAAGCTGAATTTGTCAAGTTGAAGCCACCATTTACTATAAAGAAAAACAATAAGTATTCCAAGAGCCAATACCATGAATTTGAGAAAGGCTATGTTTGGGAGCTACCTTCTGCATGCCATTCATTGTGTGTGATTCTGTCATTGCAATGGTAAGGTTTCCTCATGCCAACAGAAAATGGAGACCGCTTTAAATTTTCATTGGTTTCATTACACCATTAGTTTCAGCACGACTCATCCTGCTTGTCATTCTGCTTGCCTATTACAGGGCATTTACTTAAGCTTTTTAAGAGGAATGAAAATGTGAACGATGTTTACTTAATGGCAACTTAAAAATCTGATCTCATTTCAGACCCAGAGTTCCTGCTATAAGGGAAGCCCAGAAGCACATCATCAGAAGGGAGAATCTCAGCTGCTGCTGGGACAGAAAATTGTGAAAAATTCCTAATGACAACTTTTTCTGTATAGTTTGACATTTATTATTTTCATAGATCAAACAAGGGATCCTTTCATTGATTTCTAAATTATATGATCCACCTAATGTTAAAACATGAAGACTTCATGCTATAAATTAAAGTGGAAGAAGCATTATCTCCAGTCTATGCCCACTTGAAATAGACTTAATCTTAGGTCTCTGATCCCCTGTTTGCAACTCATCACTTTGACTTTTATGTGACTCTGTGACTCCTCCAGAATACTGCCAACAGTTTTTTACTGTTGAATTTATGTCCCTTGATCTTTTAAAGCATAATAAATAGAAATAGCTAAGCCAAACAACAACAGAGAAATCAAGCTGAAAACCGTATGAGGAGTCCTCAGGCCTGCTCAGATAGAATGACAACATTGCTCGCTAGGTTGGACTGATGCTTTTGACCATTAGCATACTTAAGCTTTGGGGAAACCCATTTCCACATCTGCTGTTTGGTGAAACTTGCCTGGGAGACTCAAAATAAAAACAACATAAACCCATACAATGAATAACCACCCCAAAAAGGAAACGCAATCAAGGTCAGACCCATAGAGCAAATGTGTAAAAAAGGTGTATGTCATCAGCAGGGAGACTTCCTTATGGAGACATCACATGCACTTCCACAAAAAGAGAAATTACATAACTCTGTGCCTACCCACTCTGTCTGCTCCTCCCAGAATTTCCAGTCACCAAATACAAGGAGGATCATTCCATTTGGAACAGGATTTTCTGAACCAGTGTCTCATTCTGAATGTTATTATTTTTTAAGGCAGTGATCCAAAAATTGAGTGTTAGAGTAGACTAGTGATTATACCAACAGTTTGAGCCAAGCTGGAGAGGAGGAAGTGATTCGGCATCTGCTCTGACTTTAATGCCAGCTTTCGTTCTTGACACTGAGCCCTCAGAGAGCATAGAGTGGGAGTACTTAAATTGGGTACCAGATAAATTAATCAGGCAGCGAGTTACAAATATGATATTTGTACTCATCCAATATGATATGTCTGTTTTATTGAAAATAAAAGTCAAAATAAATCTACAGTGGAGTTCTATATTTTATTCACTCATGAACTTTTAACAGTTTTTAGTTTTGTATAGATTAAATTAAAATTTTCAATGTCACTTCAAAAGCATATTTTTTTCTCTTATTAGGTAAATCAGAGGTACTCAGGGGCTAAAGAGGAGTCATTTCTTTGCAAGAATAAATCACTGTGGACCCTCTGACCCTGACAGCCCCTAGGTATATAACCATGGGCAAGTCACTTAATCACTCTAGTTCTCAGATGCTTATTTTTAAAGAGAGGAGATCATCCCATTTGTATGAGCTCTCCCAGCTCTAGTATTCAGTAGTCATTCAATGATCACAAAATTTTCTATTTTGACAACAAATTTCAGGTTATTTCATTTTATTCCAAGTCAGAGGCAGGAGTTTCTTTATCAAATGCAGAAAACAAAGTTAAATGTTTGCCCAAAAAACACTCAGTTCAGGATCCTCTCCATTTGGCTGTGATATAAAACAAACCATCAAACCATTCAGATTTTCCAGTTAGAGTTATCATTCAAGAGAAGCATAACTCATAGCTTCATTTGTGCCACGATCTGCCTGACATCCTGCAAAGTGCTTTAATACACATTGGCTCACTACATCTGCATGCCAACTCTGTGTAGAAATCAGTTCAGAACAATCAAAAACTCACCCATTATCTTGGCTTCAGAAAGTGGCTGAGGTTAGAATGACTGGTTCAAAGCCAATGCTCTTCAACACTGATTATAGCCAATGACTTAGGGGAAAGAAGGAAATATTTCACCGGGCACAACCTTCAGTAGGAAAATCCACAGGCTTCTTTGGAAAGGTATATATTGGCATTTCCTAGGGAGCCAGAAATACTGATAGGTTTGGATTAAAATCAAGACAGACATCCTCAAGATGAACTTCATATAGGGTTCTCCCAACCCACAAAGATCCAGACTGTCTACAATACCTTTGAAACAGGTAAAGATACAAACTACCTGGAAAAGGCAAGAAGTTCTAACTGGTATGTTTGGATCCATTTTGATTTCATAATAACTTCAAGAAGACACGTTTGTATTAAATGACCTGAGAGTTTCATTGAGAATGATAAAAGCAGAGGTTGAGTTTAAAAGATCAGGCAAGAAAAACAATCAAAAGAAAATATTTCCTGTTAAGCTTGTATTATGGGCTCAAAAATTTTAGTAGGATTGACTTATTTCTTATTTTGAGACTCACAGGTAATTTTCTTTCAATTTATGTTAATGTTAATATATTTCCTATGTGAAGAAATGACAAATGTCATGAACAGCAAGTTGTTTTATGAAGTTTGCTATTTAACTATGTCCTATGCAAAAATAAATAAATAAATAAATAAGTCAGTGTATGTTTTGGCATTTCTTTAACAAGTTCTATATTGTTCTCACATTAAAATGCTTCAAAACAGCTGTGTCCTATAAGCTCATGGGCTTATGTATAGGTATCACATTTTCTTACTATTTTAAATTTCAAATATTTAAAATAAAAAACAAAAAAAATCAAATATTAATTACAAGCTCATTAAATGTTTTTAGCCACACAGCTTTTGTGCACTGAAAAAGGAAAACTCACTGCTTATCTCTAGTGTGCAAACCAATCCCTACTGCCATTTATCTTCAATCTCAGACACACAATGATAAGGAAAAGAGGATGGTAAGTGGCCACATCATAATATACCAAATCAGAAATCATCAGGATTTTATATCTCTTGGTTTTGATTCTTCAAATCCACAGAAGAAAGGACTATAGTGTTGCAATTACCCTTTTAAAAAAGAAGAAACAAAATTCTTTTTTATACACCCAGATAAAGAGAAAAGAAAAACAACCTCCCCACCCAATGATATAAAAAGTCTTGATTATAGAATGAGTCTTCTTTCATGTGTGTAGTATTGATAAAATCATTGTGTAGAAAGTAGCTTTATGAGCAGCAGTGATGTTTATATAGGCATTCATTTACACAGCTTTCATATTATTTAATTCCCTTAAAAATATGGAACAGATAATACTGGAGGAGACCAAATTATTAGCAATGAAATACTAAGTGATAAAATATTAACCTGAATTCCCATCTTCATAGTTTGAGTGCAGTCTCAATCTCACAGGAAAAAAGAAATACCTAATAATGAGAAATAACTGTAACAGGATCAGGCTTTACTTATAATGTCTAATATGAAGTAACACTAAGGCAACAGTTTTCAAAAATCTGCAATTGTTGATCAATAATTTTATAATATGTACCTAAAATATTCCAGATTTGAGTTTAGGCATGAGAGGAGATAATATAAAATTGATAACATTGATCTTGTTATTATGAAACTCACAATCTAGAAAGAAAAACAACTCAAATACAACATGTTATTATAAGAATAGCCTATGAGTGATACATAATGAAAGTATATAAGAGAGCAGCAAATTGTACCCCAAAATGAAGAAACTCTCAAAGAGGATATATCTACAAAAAGTTTGGAAGAAAAAATAAAATCTTGCTAGATAAAGTCGAAATGGAGGTTTTTCAGAAAAAAGGATCAGTATATGAAAATGTTTGAATGGGAGAAGAGAGAAAAGGTTCAGAGAAATACAAGCTATTGTGGTTAGAAAATGAATATATATTTGAGGAAAAGGAAATGTTGACTGAAACAAAGAAGAATAATTTTTTGACTATCTGCTTCTGAGTTGTTTTTTTTTTACCAAATTAAAGAATTTCATCTTTATACAACAGTCAAATAAGAAGCGATTGTACTTACCCCTGAAACAAACATGGTAAGAGCATAAGAGCACAATAAGTCTAGTGGCAAGGTGGAGGTAGGCCAGAGCTGAAAGTACAGGAAAGTCATTTAGAGGTAGAGTAACTATCCAGCTCATACTGAAGGGGACTTGGATTACAGCAGGGACAGTGACTTGAAACAGTAGAATTAGCAACACCTCTAACAGAAGTGTTTGTTTTGCAAACTCCTTATATGGTTACTTCCACTATCTCTTCTGCATTGTCATAACATTTTGTTCACACTACCAAGATTATAATGTATTTGATTCCATGTAGATTTTATTTCTAAGACTATGTATTCTGAATTCAGGGCCTGGAAATATGACTTGCTTTTTATGTAATCATAGCAGCAAAAATTATGTAAAACTAGTAAGAATGCAGTAAGTTTTTGGTAAGTATTTACTAGTATGCTCAGAAAATTTTGATAGATTATATATGTAGAATGGTTCTTTTATGTATCTATTTGGTGATAGTACCTAGCTATTCAATGGAACTTTAGTGTTTCTATAGAGCTCTTTTGCAAATGTGCTAAACATCTAGACAGGGTACTTTGTGGAGAGGAGATTATGTTACAGGTGCCAACCCAAAAGAGTCAATTTCCCTCCAGAGAACAACAGGCATAGTTGAATCATGAAAGGTTATTAGAGGCTCATGCTCAAAGGAACCAGTCCTAGGAAGGAGAATTTTGCCTGAATAGGTGAAGGGTCAGGAGATATTAGAAGTGTAGGTTCATGAGCTGGAGTGGAAGGCAACAATATCATAGCTTGCTCTGGGTTGGCCATGCCTAGGCATGAGTACGTAGGTTACATTCCAACTACATATTCAGGTCTCAGCCTTATCCCTCAAGAAAACTTTGAGATAATCATTAATCAGTATCTAATGCATTTTGCCTAGTATGGTGCCTTATAATCAGTGTGATGGGCCAAACTGTACAGGGTCTTAGGACAGGGTTCACCAGTCCCTTTTAGTTCTGCTATTTAAGTAGGACTTGGACAACTCTTATCCTAGAGATTTGCAATTTCTTTTACCTAGGCTGTCTTATTTATATCAATAATGAGGTAGGTTTCATGCAATCAGTTGAAAAATCATAAAGGCCTTAAAGATTAAACTATAATTTATTTGAGGAAGAAGTTCTTTCTCAAAACTAAGGCATCAGGTCATACCCCCAAATTTCCTATCCGTTAGCCTGTCCTACAAACTTCAGATTTGTCAGCCCATGTGACTGCATAAGCCAATACTTTGAAATGAAGCTCTATCTGCATAGATCTATAAATGTGCATTTGTATTGCATATGTGTGTATATTTATAAATAAATTTTTGGTTGAAAGAGAGCTAAAAGTGAATAAAGCCAGACTTTCAAAATTAGCTAAATGCTACTTATCAAGATAAAAAGTACAAAGAAAAGGCCAGTTCAGGTAGAAGTAATGACTTCACTTCCAGACACATTAAATTTCTGATATATGGAAAATTCCAGCAGCCATTAGAGGAAGCAGATGGAAATATGAGTCTTAAATTCATAAGAGAAATTATTATACTCCTCGACCAGAATAAATATAATTTATGGCTGCCTAAGAAAGACATATAATACACACTTATAGTGAAGTTCTCACTATTATCTAACTAAAACTTACCTTCTATCCTCGTCCACTCAAAAAGGAAAACTAGCTTAGTAAAATAACACAGTCTGCTCCCTTTTAAAGCAGTTTTTTTCTAGAGTAAACAGCCTCTCACAACAGAGTTGAAACCTCTTGTCACAGTTGTTTTCCCATCTGCTAGCTTCTCTGTTCCCTGGGGGCTTCTGGTTACAGGTAAAAGCTTGGAAATCACCAGGGCAATCAGATGGGGAGGCATGGGGACTGTGCTTCTATGTGCTTGAAGTGAATCATATCTACTTGGACCAGATTCAGAGACAAACACATCTGGAATCAAATCTCAGGTAAGTCTCTCAGTAGCTACAAGTCCTTGAGAAAGTTGCTTCACTTGCCTGACTTTACATTACTCACCTGTAAAGCAGAGTCATCTCCTACAATCCAGAGAAAAAAGGAAGTTGGAAAGAAATTGCTTATAAGTCTCCTTTCCGCGAGAAGCATTTAAGCAACAGCCACAACTGATAAACTCTTAGGCATTAGACAGTGTTTTTATCAGAATCGCAGGTGACAGAGAAGCTTGTAAGAGGCACTTTTTCTCAGCTGGGCCTCTATACTAAAATTTAGGTACTAGGCTGCTTAAAACTTTACCTACTGTTTTATATGTCATTCCTGATAATCAGTGGTGAAGGAAAAATAAGAAGAGAAAATTTAAGTCTCCATCATCATAATTTCATCCATAATCTCATCAGAATACTATACTTTCAAAAAAAAAAACTTTTAAGATGAATAGAAACAATAGGTGATCTTAAGTTAAGCTTTTCCATTACAGTTTCAGTTTGTTTGTGTGACTCTACTAACAAAGGATGACTTCAATGGGCTTATCCTCTAAGTAAACCCAATGAAGTTGAATTGTAACAAAGTGGTCCCCAGGAAAAGGGACCGTTTCAGGTTCTCTGTCCCACCCACAAGGAGAGTAGAATTGAGCATAGGGGAGAAGAATCTAGAGAGGAGACTGAAGAGGAAAGAAGCAGGATAGAGAGCTAGAAGGAGACCTGAGGGAGGCAAATGGAGCAGAGAGACATGCTTGTTTCTTAGTCCTGTACTGGCTGAAACAGATGTGGGTGAGAGACCCCTGGGGAGGTTGACTCTGGCAGCCTTTATCTTGATTTTGCTTTTGTTTCTTTCCTCCCAGACTTCTGTGGCCATTTCTGACCCTGTCAGGGACCGAGACCAGGACTTTGCCTCCTATGCACAAAACAACACTTGATTGGAACTTAGGGTAAACATCCTGGTTGAGACTGCAGCACACCCGAATCCCTTCCCCCACTCTCCTTCCTTTCCCGCTCAGCAGCAAGCTTTGGCGCCAAAGAGACAAAGAGATGATGATGGATCCCTCCCCTCAAACCCATTGGCCTTTAAGACCATCAGACCACCACACCCCCCACACCCCCCGTACCTTCTGTGCCGCCCTCAAGTATATATATATGACTGTTGTAAGAAAAAAGAACTCTCTCACGTGTCTCTGTCTTTGCCTTCTTGCTGTCCCTGGGGCTCTACCCCCTCGCCATGCGGGTCAAGGCCCGCCGCAAGGTCAAGGCTCTGCCTTCTCCTCTCGTCTACCCTGGGACCCCAATCCTCGGCCTTGCTGGACAAGGCCTCCACATGACCCTTTTCTATGGATCCCTGTCAGAAGTTGTTTTAGACTTGTGACAGGCATTTAGGCCAGGCTTTTGGGCAAATCCTTTTGGATCGACTTTTACCCATGAGGGGATGGGAAACTTCCAGTGTTTGATTCTTTGTCTTTTCTATATTGCACACTAATTGTATTCAAGTTCCTTTCTATTAAAGGTCTTAAATGTTTTGTCTTGATGCAGCAGATGGCAGAGCAGGCAGATTTGGGGGTTCAGGAGTGTCCCTCTCCTTGTCTGATAACAGAACCATTTAAGAATAATGTGCTCTTTTTCTCTTTGCCTCATCATTTTCCCAGGTTAAAGTAAGACTCTTTCAATAGCATCTAGGTATCCACTAACCAGGCAAGGAACATCTGTGACATGAGTCATGAATTCTCAGCAATGTCATCTTCAAGGAACTCCTCAGTGCTTCTTGTGTTTTCCCAGACCCAGAATAGGTGTCTGTTGAGGATCACCTGAAAATCTTTTTTTTTTTTTTCCAAACTCCTACAGGGAAAATCAAGAAAATACAACAGCACGCAATAGGAGCTTTCTCAGGGAGCTTGATTCTGTGTGTGGGGAGGGAAAAAAATCAGAAAAATCAGCAGAACAATAGTGGTGGGTCCACTTCTACAATTGCAGCTTTCTGAAAACATCCATGGCACCAAGGCATTTTGAAATGACCCAGTTTTAGCGATAAAGTTGAGGATGGGCTAAGTTGGAACCAAAGTCCACTGTGAGACACACTTAAAATAGCTACTATGTTGGCAACTGGTAAGCACTATCCTGCATATTCTTGCCCTTACCCTATCCACATCATGTAGACGAGAACATCACAGATGAAATGAGAAATCTGCTGTGAAAGGAGGGAGACTATAGTGATGCATGCCCATTCACTTTCAAATCTGAAAACAACCAAGTATCTCCCACTGGAAAACCAAGATCACTGGCATTTTTTAAAAATAATTTATTCTTGGCTCTTATTCTCTTCTGTTCCACTGCATGCTCTGGGTTAGTTTAAACCTCCCTCTCAAGCCATCAGTATTATCAGTGCTCTCATTGACTGTAATATTGTGTTGGCAGGTTCCAGCAAGCAAAGCAAAGAGCAAAGGGTCAGTCTGCTCTCTCACTTAGGCAGCTTTACTTAGGGTCTTACCAAATTTGCACTCACTTGTGCTTTTGGTTGATTGCAGATTATAACAGTAAGAAAATATTTTATAATAAAAAGACATGCACAAAAAATTAAAGTCTATAATACAGCCGCTAAGATGTTAGTTTTAATCTCCTGCAGTCAATAATATATTAATAATATATTAAGAATTTCATTTGCTAGTGTGGCAAGGAAAAAAAATTCTCTAAATTGAACATAGTAAGATAGGCGTTCATATGCTCTCATGAGTACTAATTCTTGAAAAGTTTTTGGAGGTCAATGTTATATAGTTATTATTTTCATTATCATTTTTAGTACTCACTAAGGGCCTTAATACAATCTAATCACTTGCCTCAGTAATTCTATCTCCAGGAGTTTATTCTAATAGTCAATTTTTTTGCATTTTTAATAATAGGAAAAATAAAGGAACAAATGTCCAAAAATAGGACAATGGTAAAGCAAATTATAGTATACTCTTTTAAGATCATGTTTAAAAAAATACATAAGTGAATGATCGTAATATACCCAGTGAAAAATATAACCTATAAAACTATATAAAACATTTATTTTCCTCTTAGAAATAAATTCCTTTCTTGTAAAGCCACTTGGCCATGTCTCTTATAAAGATATATTTATGGCATATGTACATATAACTATATATATATATATGTAAGTGCAATGTAATATAAATAAATGCACATACATATGAATTTATCTCTTTTAATTCAGTAAATTAATTTCTGGTCACCTCTCTCAAGTAACTAATTATAACAGATACAGAAATCTTTATCATATAATTATTAATAATTCAATACTAGAAGTATTAGAAAAGAAAGGATACATAAGCAAACAATGATAGGAAGTAGCTATTACAAAAGGAACAATGAGGACAATGCAGTAATGTAAGAAACGTCTGTAATGTGAAGAAAAGGAAGCTGAGAAGATGTTTATAGAATATAACTACAACCAAAGAAAACATGTGTGCAGAGAAAGCATGAAAAGTTATAAATAACTCAAAATAGCAAAAGCGGTAATGTTCGCATGAAGCGACCTTCCGTTTTTTTTCTATTTCTCTGTTTTCTTTTGCTTGGTGAGATTTTTTAATAAATATAATAAAATGCCAAAAGTGTTTTTTTTTTTTTTTAATCTTGGATAAGGGGAAGTAACCAGAAATTAAACTGACTCTTAAAGGCTTGGTTCAGGACAAATGAGTGAGGACATTTGTCTCAAAGTGAGGTGACCATTCAGAATGGCCTCTCTCTGCTTCTGAGCAAAGCACCTGGAGGCGAGACTAAGTGGACCATCCTCAGACAGAGCAACTCAGAGGTGCAGAGATTGGCTCCTTAAGAAGTATTAAGTTGGAACTACAAATATGACAGCTACAAATATGGCACTGGGGATCACTGAGGGAAGGAGATTACTGTTAATGCTTTTACCACATGCCAGTCTGAGTGAAATTTTGGATTTTAACTTACATCCAGTACTTACAGGATGCACATCTGAGCTCTGCTAATGGCAGTAAAAGAGCATCCCCTGGAGAAATACTAAAGAGAAGATGGACGAGAAGTCCCCAAAGACATCCAGGAGCCAGAAGAAAAGCAAGAGACAACATGATGGTAGCCAAATTGGAAAATCTGAGCAAAGGTTGGGAAAAAATACCAATACTGTACCATGAAATAGCTATTTCCAGATGGTCAGAAACAGAACCAGTCCTGGAGGCTATTGCTATCATACTTCAAGGAGCAAATGAAACCACAGTGGCCTGACAAGTGGTCTAGTCCTAGCTCAAAGTGCAAACTTGAAGGGCACACAGAACAAGTGAAGACAAGCATGCAATAAAACCCTACACCCCAGTCACAAATTTTAATTTTTTATTTATTGAGCTTCCATGGGTGGAAAAAGCCTACCTTAGATATAGGCACCCAGCACAATAAAACAGCATTAAAAGTTTCATGTCACAAAACATAGCTAAGCAAATTACAGTTCCATGAAGCTGATTTGGAAATGCCTCCTTAATTTGCTGCTGCACCATAGAACACTAAGCACTGGGATGTTTTAACCTTGAGATTTTTTTTGCAGATAGAGAACACGATATCAAGCCATGATGGCAAAGTAGGAGGTATGAAGACCTCTGAAGCCCATACACCAAAACTCTACACATAGGTAGATACAAATACGCATTCACACAAAGTCTACCTTTGACATTAGGTGCTTACAAGCAAGGTGAACAGATTGCATTTGATCTACAAGTGCTGAGGGAGACCAAGGAACAAAAGATGGACCACATCAGCTGACAGCCTTCCACTCCCTGTGGAAGCGCCGGACGTTCTTAACTTCCACACCAGCTTCTGTTGCTGTGCCCAGTGCCAGCTGCAGGGGGTATGAGAAATTCCTTGGATTGTCCAAACAGATGCCAGTGATGATGGTGACCATGCTGCTGGGATTAGGTGGCCCTGGCCTGGACGAGTCCAGCAGACCTTTGCAGAAGTCTAGAATGTTATAGAGGTCCCAGGCATCAGAGTCTGGCCTGGTCATCCGGGGCCTCACAAATCTCTTGGACACAAAGGACTGGCATAGAATGTACTGGTTCCCTCTCTTCAGCTCATCCTCTAGAAAGGTGATGGCTGCCAAAGCTCTTTGGTCTTCTCGCCTCAGTACATACAATATGTCCACCACAATCTTGGGTATGATGAGGAAAAATTTCCCACTGGTGGCAAGCTGCTGGATGACTGGTAGGTGCTCACAGAGTGCACGAGGGTCAGGGAACAGGTAAGGGGTCAAGGCTGACTGAATCTGGAGGCCCCGGAGGGTCTTCTCCAGATGCACCACCTCACGCTGAAGCCACAGCTGAACAATGTCTTTGGAAAACCTGATCCTTGACGTTTTTTCTAGAAACTGCTGAGAGGAGTTTCCGGACCCTTCAAGAGCCGTGCTCACAAAAACCCCCAGCTTAGAGTCAAACCGTAGGAACTGTCCAGGGAGCGAAGCTGCAAAGTGACCAAAGCTTCTGAGGAAGCAGATGCGTATGGCAGCTTCATCCTGGGAGCTGAGCACAGGTTGGCCCTGCTCTGGGCATGCCCTCTCCTGGGACACCTGCAGGGGAGAGTGATGGCACAGCGCCAGGTCTTCTGGGAGCTGCAGGCCCCTGGGGATATCTGGACCCTTACAATGCTGCAGCAGATCCTGCAGATGCTGGGACAGGCCCAGGCCAGGTTCCTGAAGATCAGCCACAGAGGGCAGCAGGTTGAGCAGCACGGCCAGGTGATCCCACAGGCTGAGTGGAACCCGCCAACACGAGGTGAGGAGGCTGTGATTGGTGCGGAGCCAACTCAGGATCACCTTGACCGTGGGCAGCAGCCCCTCTGCAGAGAGGATCCCCAATTTCTTCTGAATAGTTTGGAGATTGTTGCCAAACTGGCCAGTGGCGGCATCCTGCCCCAGGTAAGAGCCAGTGGGAGGCTCCATCTCAGGCAAGCCACTCATGTCCTCCTTGCCACATGGGTCGCAGGAGGCAAGGTTCAGCTCAGACAGCTGGGTCAGAATACCACATCCAAAGGCAGGAGCCAAGTGCAGGCCAGGCTTTGCTTGGAGTTTCTGGCTCAACGGGGCTGACAGGTTGGCAGAAATGGTTGTTCTCAAAAGCTCTAGAAGACTATTGGTAGATCTGCCAGTTTTCAGCTCATCCCCAGGATAGGCAGTAGGACATTTGGTTTTGACCCCCCTCTCCTGCCTTGCTTCTGGAATGAGGGAGGCCCTCTCTTCTTCATCTGTGGTATCTGAATAAGAAGTTTCACTGCTTGTTTCTGAGTGGGCCTGTGAGCTTAAGGATGTGTTTTCGTCTTCATCTGTGTCACAGCAAGAAGGAAAACTGGCTTCCGAGTTGTAACCCTGACTAGAAACACAAGATGACCTGTGGCTTTTCTGAGATATGTTGTGGAGGGGAGTAGAACAGGTGACGGGGCAGTGTTGCCATCTCTCCCCAGACTCTTGCTCCTGGTTTCTGTCACTGGGGACAGCCACCACTGGAGTCTGCATGCCTTTCTGGAGCTCAGCCTGGATTCGGGTATTCACGTGTTGAATCAGGTGTGAGAAAAGGGTCAAGGTGAAGAGGACTGCTGGCCGGTGCTTCTTTGAGCCTGTTTTCCTCAGGTTGTGCACACTCATGAGGCAAAGGATCACCATATGGAAGATGAGAAGGTCTGGGAGAAATAAGTAGCCTTTTGGGGGCTTTCTCTTGGTGAAGGCCTGGGCCTGACTCAGGTCAGATGGGCCAGGCCGATAGGAAAGACAGAGACGAAAATCTTCTAGAACTAGCTGGCACAGGGCCATCAACCTGGTCGCTCTGAATTTCCTCTGAGGCTGAAAGAGACTCTGGAGGTAGAGGAAGCTTACCAGCAGCCTCTTGTTATCCCAACACTGCCTCTGGCTGGGAGACAGCTTTTTCCCCTGGTACCTTTTCAGGCGGCTGTACCTTTTTCCTGCATGATCATAGAGTCGTTTGAGGTTCCAAGATGCCCCTTTAAAAGGCACTTCTGAGTGGAGGCAGCGCTGGTAGAAGTAGGTGGCTTCAACATCATAATACTTATTCCCGATGAGCGCTCCCAGCTGGTTGAAGGGCATTCCCATGCGTGGGGCCACTGACAGGGCTCTGTAGTAACACCGCTCCGCTAAGTCCGTGGTGGCCAACGACAGGAACTCATTCTGATAGCGGAACAAGTCTCCCAGGTACAGCAGGCAGCGATGGCAGGCCATTCGAGCCCAGGCGACCTCTTCCTCTGATGTGGGACCTACCTTCTTGCAACCTACCAGGTGGACTGTGGCTCTCTGAGGCCAGTCAATGCAGGTCTGCAAGCGCAGCTCATAGTGACCCTGTAGGAACAGGAAGAGGTGTTCATAGAAGTGGAGACCACCCCTCAGATGAGCCCGCAGCTGGCTCTCCCAGTGTCTGAAGGTATCCATGGGTTTTCTGTTGGTCTTCAAGAGCAACATAGCAACGTCAGAGTACATTTTCCTCCATAACAGTTCTTCTGCTTTCCTCCCATAATCCACTGGGTGCAAGAACATGAGTTTAATGCAGACTTGCTGAACCATAGCCCTAAGGGCCAGGACATGAGGCTTAAACACCTCTTTGTGAGCATTTCCTTTTCGAAGGAAAAAGTCAAGACGCTGAGCTGCCAAGCAAACGTCCTGATAGAGAAGTCTGGCCTTCAAGGCTTCTGCCTGGCTTCTCTCCAGGGGGCTGGACTCTTTTCCCATGATGCTTAGGACTGTCTTCTAAGAAAAGACAAAAGCTACCTATTAGTACTCACCCATAGAGACCAAAAGTGATAACCAGAACAACAAAGTAGGATAGGGCCCTTTTACATAAAATAGGTTAACTCCTGCTCATCCTTGGGGACTCATTTTTTTTTTTTTCAGATCCTTTCTTTCAGAAAACCAAATCAAACTCTCTGAATTATACTGGATGCTGCTTCTTCATAAGATACTGGCTTCCTTTGGGTTTCTGGCAATCAACTAGTTGTGAATTTTATTTGACTGTGTTTCCCCTATCATAGTGCATCTATTACATTATAATTACCTCCACTGTGTTTCCCAAACCAGAAAACAAAGGCAGAGTCACATGTCATAAGGTCCAAGTCCATTCACTGTTTTACCTAACAATACCTAATTCAGAGATACTCAGTAAATAAGAACAAATGAGTGAGAGTTATTCCCAAGATCAGTTTCTTAACTACTATCTTCAATTCACTGATGAATGTGTACTAAAGCACTCCATTTTTCTATTTAGAAGCATCTAGTGGGAGACATGGGAGAATGCAATTGCTGAGAAAAGAAACAGTATACCTGACACCTATACAGTGTTGCAAAATACTCTTTCCTCAATAAAAATAATTTATGTGTGTATATACACATATATATAGTATGTATACACATACACACATATGATTAAAACACTTCACCAATTAAAAATACAGACTATTATAAAAATAAAAGCTTAAAGGTAAACTGGAATAGATTCTCCACTAACTGCAACACAATAGGAAAAAACTTAATTATCAAAATTTAAATTTAGTCAAGATTGTACATAATATGTGTACTATAAAAATATCTAAGGAGTACTATTTTAATGAAAACATGAAATGCCTTACCTCTGTGCAGAATTTGCTATTAGGCTCTCAGGATGGAGAGAGAAGAGAAATGCACCTTGTAATATTAACAGAATTCAATCAAAAGAAAATACAAAGAGTAAATAAATGAGTATATGTCCTTTTGCCTCATTTAAAAAAAGAACAGCAAATTAAAACAAACTAGATAGCAATTCAATCACCCAAAAGCAGTAAGACTTTTTTTATTAATCACAGTAAGATCTTTTACATGACAATAGGTGATGCCCAAGGCTATGGTGAACCAAGAAGAGATATAAACAGCTGGAAGGCTTCAGTATTTTAAAAATATTTTTAAGATTGTGGAACCATTTATGTTCATAACTTTTCTCCCAGCAGCCCTATTCATAGGGATATTTCCAATTAAGTATGTTTAAAAAAAGCAAACACATACACATACATTAAGAAAAAGCCCATTCAAGTGTATGTAATGAAGGAACGAAGGGAGGGAGGGAGGAAAGGGAAGAGAGAGGGGCAGGGAGAATTAAATTAAACTATATACTCTATAATCAATGAATTGCTCATAGATATCCATGTGACAGAAAATAATTTAAATGTATTAATATAATATTTCTGTAAACTTACAGAAACAATCATTACTAAGAAAAAGTCAATACAAAACTATATATGTATATATGTATACATATATATATATTCCATTATAGGTATTACATATGTTTCATAGATATATATAGATATCCACACACACTTACTGGGAAAGTGTATCTTCAAAAACTAAAGCATAGTGCATAAAAATTAAAGAAGTTAGGGTAATATGGTTGAGATTCTTTTCTTTGAAAAGCAGTTATTCTAACACAACTTTTTAATTATTATGATTTATGACTACATTTTTGTATGACTAACAAAAAATAAGAAAAATAATAACTAAGTATACACTATTAAATTTTGATCCAGCAACAAGAATAAACAGCCTTGAAATGTCAAGTACATGGGCTCATTGAAGAATGAAGTCAGACCCAAGAATGCACTTAAAATCAATCACTGACTGAAGCTAAGAGCTAAAACTATATATTCAAAGCATAAAACATATGAATAAATACTTGCTGCCTAAGTTAGATGATCTTCTTAGGGAAAACTCAGAAAAGCAAGAAACTATACTAATTTGTTTTTATCTTATGGTAATGTTTTCATGCATTTAAACGTTAATTTTACTTTTTACTAAAAGAAGATTATTTAAAACACCACCTTAAGGAAAGATTTTAATTCAAAATTCCCCTCCAACATGAAACCCACTGGAGAGATGTGCTGGCTTTATTGTGACTGTAAAGTTTTATATGTGTTTACCTGATTGGTGTCTTCTGGAGTCTTCAGAGAAGCACTTGTTCTGAACAATTTGGAGATAACATATCTGTGCATTCTCCAAAAATTATTTAATACTGTGAAATACAACAACAGACATTAGTAAAATCACAATTTTGTTTTGGTTAGTTTCTAAGTGGACAAATATACAAAAGTAAAAAAAAAAAAAAGCCTAACTCAGGAAAAGTTTATAAAATGGGTTTCCAAATGCTAAACAAAACAGTGAGCCTCACTGAACAGGAGAATAAATCTCTTCCATAAATATCACATGTCCTGTTTAGGAAATATTTCTTTGCTTTTAATTTGCTCATATTTAACATTAGATAAATGTTTCTTGCCATTTGATAAGATATAATAAATGAAGGCACAACAATCAACATTTTAAGAAAGATTATTTCATGCCTTCAAAATAAAGAAGAAACTAATTTAAACAGAACTTAAAATTCAAAATATATTGACCAAAAAATGGTGGCTATACTTAATTACATTATATCAAGATTTTTTTCCAGAACAATCTTACATAGTAAAAAAAATCTATTAGTAAAGGTTACTGACATACATAAAAAAATGACTACATCAATAATAATACTTTTAAGTATATGAATCAGAAAGGAAAAAGATAATATAATCAGGCATTTTTAAAAATAAAGGATAATCAAATACCCAGTAAATATTTGAAAAGATACTCAATTTCATTAATAACCAGGGATTTACAAATTAAAATTACAATGAAGTACAGAGCATATGCTACAGATTGGCAAGAATCTTTGAAGTTTAGTAATACCACACATTTTCAAAGTTATGGAGTGGGAAACTTCTCATATGTGGCTAATATACTACTTTGAAAATGCTTTGGCCTAATGTGAAGTCAAACATTCACATACCATATAATCCAGCACCTCCATTTTTTTATATTTAAATGGTGGAAAATCCCTTGTAGCTGGGTACTAGTTGAACTATAAAAAGTATTCCTAGCATAATGGTCTTCAATAAAAACAAAACCAAATAGTAACTGGAAATAACCTAATTGTAAATCTACAATAAGCTGAATAAGTAAGTTGTCCATTTAGCAATAAAAGTTAACCAAGCACATTACACATATACATACAGATATATTACACAAACATCATGTTAAACAAAATCAACACATACAAAGACATATAAAATGTGATGGCTTGATACTAAGGTCCCCAAAAGGCAAAACTAGATTATGTTTTACCATAAAATAGAAGGAAGAAGGGATTATCACCAAAGCTTACATTGTGTTTCAGATGGAGATGTTGGTGGAAGGACAGCTGAATAAAAAAAATTCAGGTTTTTGGGTCAAGGGAGCTTGGTAGGGCATTGCTAACACTGATAATGTCTTTCTTCAACAGGACTATCTGTGTATGTCTATGTCTACGCATATATGTGTATCATATATTTTCTTTGCATGTAAGTTTTATAATTTTAAAATCTTATTTTTAATTTTTTTAAGATTTATATCATTCTTCATTTTTGTACAATGTATGCTTTTACATCTTGGTTATAGTCCCCATGGAGCTCCCAAAGTCTTAAAGTATAATTCATCATATAAAAAAGACAAACCACTTAATATGCCACATGACTTCTGGGGACTGCTAAATTCATTATACTGAATATTAAATGTTGTTAAACATTAATTGAATGCTATCAAGATTGACTGAATGTTATCAAAATGGTGAAAACTATCAAAACTATCATCTGTGTACAATCAGAACTAGAAGAAGAAGGAAAAAAGAAAAAAATAGCATCACTTTTCAATGTCTCAAAATGTAAATGACCACCAGGTAATTGAAATTAATCTGGATGGTCACTCACCTGTGCAATTAGAGGTGCTTAATATATAAGATCACTTTCAGTTTAAGTTGAATATCTTTTTTTAAAAAAATTATTTATTGGGTATTTGAAATAAGATAGAGTAATACTAAAATATTTCCCATGAGAGTATTATTTCCTAATTATTAAAAAAAAGATTTATTTATTTATTCATACAGAACTGGGGTACAGGCCAGAGATGCGGAGGGTGAGAGACTTCACCAGAGACAGAGTGGGGAGCAGAACAGGCAGATCGATGAAGTACACTGCTGAGGGGAGCAGCGGGCAGGTCAGGAGAGGTCTGCCACGCCATGTGGATTTCCTTCGGGCCAGCAGGAATCGAACTCATGTGGAAGTGGCTTAAGCTTCTTAGTGCTGTACTTTAACCTGCTGCATCACCAGGGAGGGCCCTAAGTTGAATATCTTTACAAATAATTACATTATATATCTTCTAAGCATGTAACATTGCCCAATTTTATCTGTAACATATTGACAAGCACTTATCAATTTATTTTCTCCCATAATGGGCCATGAAATTCAAGCTGCTAATCTTTACGATTAGCTCTCAGGTGTAAATGATCTTTTAATCTACTACTGTGCACTCTATTTCCTACTGAGAGCAGTGTGTCCTCAAAAAAAAATTAAGTTTATACCTAATTCTCATAATTATGGTACCATCTCTTAGCTGTGTCTCAGAGCTGTGCTCTGTTTCCTGTGTCCTAAAATGCCCTATAGGTATATGACAGGGAAATCCTGCATGATAATAACTTTTGGAAAAAGTCTCTAAAGATACTTATTTGTGAAAAAAACAACTCATCAAGATCACAGGAATGTAAAGGAGTCCCTCTGTCCGTGTAAGGGTTCTACTTAAGCAGTCTTATTTTAAGAACATAAACAAATTGGTAAATATCTAAAAAAAAATGCTTGAAATGATTACAGACATGTATGCCATCATGTGTAAAAAAGAAATAAATCCTGTATGGTACCTAAGAATGTTTATCATAATGAAGAGATAAATGAAAGACAAGAGGAAAATATATAGATGTCTTCATGTAACTGAAAGAGAATAGGAGAATTAGATATTTTTTCCGGATGGCAGCAAAACAAAGTAAGACTTTGAGTAGATGTTTAAAAGACAAGCTTAATTCAAGAAAAAATAAAACAAGAACTTTTAATTACAGCTGTCCAAGAATAAATAGGGTTCTCTAATGAGATAGTAATCTTCTAGTCATAGAAAGGGGTTTAATAAAAAAAAATTAGTAAAAGGCCTCCCTGGTGGAGCAGGGGTTAAAGACACAGCCTTGTCAAGCTATCCCCAATCAGTGCAACACAAATTCCATCCCAAGCTAAGAGTCTGAACTCATATGGCAGAGCAAACCTTTCCTGACTTACCCATTGCTCCCTTCAGCAATGTATTTCAGTAGATCAGCCTGTTGTGTTCCCACACTCTCTCTGGTGAATCCTCTCACCCCTGCACCTCTCGCCTACACCCCTGGCCTACATCCCAGTTCTTGTATGCATAAATAAGTCTTAAAAAAAAAAAACTGAAAAGACCATTAGGCATGTCGTAGATGAGTTTTACCTTTGGGTGGTAGATTGACTTAAATGACAGCTAACATTCTGTATTAAATCAGAGATTCTCAAGTTTCCTCCCTGAGTGATTCAATAACCTATATTCAAATGTATTCAAATGGTGCTTACCAAAACACTACTGGTTTTATAAACTCTAAAGTCATGTTATCTGAATATTCATTTTAGCCAACTGAGTTAGAAAATAAGTATCTTTCCTTCATTTGATTGTTTTGTTTGAAATCAATGATATAACTATTATTATAGTTATAACTATTATTACCATATTTGGAGAAGATTATTAATCTTGGAGCACAAGTTGTGCCTTTCAAATAAGAGTTGCCATCTTTTTTAAATAGTCCAGATAAACAAAGGAAATTGCAATTTATAGAAGTGACATTAGTAAGTGCCATTGTGTTGATGAAAAATTGTGTACAATCATTGTCTGTGATTTTAAAAATTGAGTCAAAGAGAATAGCAAGGACAGGCTTCTTCTCGCTTTACAGTGTGAAATCTGAACTTGCCTGACAATTACAAGGTTAGAGCAGTATACTACCCACTCAGAAAATGAATCAGGCACAAAGAGTCAGTTTTTCTCAGAACTTAAAGCACTTCTGAAAGCTGCCTTAAATCTTTGAGAAGAATGGAAAATAACAAAAAAAAATTAAAAGGAAATTATCCAATGATACTTTTATAACTATAAAATTTAGTACATTTAATGCCATTACTGACGTTGAGTTAACATGAGTATCACAGGTGTCCAACAAATATTCAAGTAACATATTACTTTGGTCTTTAATCATTATATTCACTATGCACCATACTTATAAGTGCTAAGTAGGAGGACATTTGACGGTTGACAATAAAGCACTGCAAAATTTTTAGTGTACTTTTTTTTTTTTTAAGATTTATTTATTTATACATACAGAACTGAGCACAGGCCAGAGGTGCAGGGAGTGATGGGGTAGGGTGGCATGAGAGGATTCACCTGAGATAGAGTGGGGAGTTAGACAAGCAGATCCACTGAAATACATTGCTAAAGGAAGCAGCAGGCGGGTCAGAAGAGGTCTTCTGTGCCATATGGGTCACCTCCCTGACTGGGGATCAAACTCATGCTACAGTGGTGCTGCTTTGTGATGCTGTGCTTTAACCCACTGCACCACCAGGGAGGGCCCATAGTGTACTTTTTTAAAACTATGTACAAATTTTAGGAAATTGGACAAGATGGCAAAATATTATAAGATACTGGCTTTGTTCCTGTCCATGACCCTAGAAAAGGGGAGACTGATAGACCTCAGAATATAAAATTGTAAAGATAGCATGGTTGCAAATGTAGAAAACCTTATAAACTCTACCAAAGAAAAATGTTAAAGCTAACAAGTGAAATACAGTGATGTGCAAGATATAAAATCAACATATCAAAATCAGTTTTGTTTCTATAGACTCACAATGAATTACTGAAAAATGAATAAAGATAATCCCATCCTCAATATTATCCAAAATAATAAAATACTTAGGATAAAATTTAACTAAGAATCTGAAAGAACTGTACACTGAAAACTATAGATCTTTGATGTTAAAATATAAATCAAAGATGACACAATTAATGGAAATGCAGTATGATATTCATGACCTGGAAGAATTAACATTGTTAAAATGTCCATTATTCACAAAGCAATTCACAGATTCAATGGATTCCTTGTCAAAATACTAATGGCATTTTTCAAAAAATAGGAAAAAAACATCTTCAAGATGGAACCACAAAAGACCTCAAATAGCCAGAGCAATCTTGAGCGAGAAGAAAACAAAACTGGAGACATCATACTTCCTAACTTCAAACCAAATAGTAAAGCTATAATGATTATAACAACATGATAATGACATGGAAACAGGCCAATGGAACAAAATGAAGAATCCATAAATATGCCCACAAATATACAATTAACTAATTTATTTACAAAGTCACTAACAATGAATAATCAGGAAAGAATAGTCTTTTCAATAAATAATATATATTGAACTGAACCATATGAAATAATCAAGTCAAAATGTTAAAAACTTAGATATAATACCTACTTATAATAGGGTATTAGCTTTTTTGATATTGATCTTGGCAACAATTTGCTGGATATAGTAATGAAGCAAAACTAATCATGTGGGACTACACTAAACTCAAAAGCTTCAGTATAGCTAAGGAAATGATTAACAAAATCAAATCAAGAACTACACAAAGGGGGAAAATACTTGCAAGCCATATTTCTGATAAATAGCTAATATCCAAAGCATACAAGGCATTCATACAAGTCAACAGCAAAACAACAAAAATCCTATATAGATATTTTTCTAAACACAAAATAAAAGGCCAACATCACTCATCAGGGAAATGCGAATTAAAACCACAAGAAAATATTGCCTCACACAGTGCACCCAGTTATCTTCAGGTAGTATACAACAGGAGGACTTGTCAGGGCCAGGGGAAGCTAAAGAGCCTTCAGAATGATATCCAGGTAGAGGTGGATCATGGAACCAGGAAGGAGGAAGTGAAAACAACAGGCGTGGGTTGGTAATGCCTGATTATTTATTAATTTCTCTAATCCTACTGTTGAGTCAATAACTCTCAAAATGTGTTTCCAGATCAGCTGTACCAGTATCACCTGGTGACTTGTTAGAAAGGCAAATACAGACTGATCTCTGGCTACATACTCTAGATCAGAAAGAGAGGGAGCAACATTCTGTGCTTTAACAAGAATGCCTGACGGTTCTGATACAAAGTTATAGAATCATTGACTGGGTGATTTAATCCTAGAGAAGTAATGCTGTGAAAATGGGGCAAGCTCCAGTGGGGTTACTGAGAGGTGGGCCCAAGTCAAGTTTGGGGAAGGGAAGAATACAGAAAGGGTATTTTAAGCTGAGTGCTAAAATCAGTGCTCTCTACTGTAAGGAAACTTCCCCCAACCTACTCACTAAGTCCTACAAGAAGAACATGAGTGTGAGCCTATAGAAGGAAGACAACAAACTCAACACTCTATAACAGAGGAAGCCAAAAAAAAAATAAAATAGAGGAAGCCAATTTAGTAGACTAAACAAAATGAGAAATTTGAGCAAAAATGTTCAAATAAAATATAGATCATCAAAGAAACAAGGAAGACCATTACAAACATGAACCAAGAACTCAGTCATGAAGAAGCAAAATATGGAGATTAAAAAAAATGAAAAATATACTAAACAAAACAAAAAATTCAAAAGGGAGTTGTAGAGCAGAAAGGATGGTGCTCTGAAGAAAACACCTTAAAAATGAGGGTGATGGTGAATGAGAGCTAATTTATACTATTTACATAAAGTAACAGCACAAATAAAACACTGTCTTTCAAGAATGTATATATGTATGCACTTCCATGAACACATATTAAAAAATAGTGTACTTAATGAAGGCATGAAAGTGGAGTAGGAATGAAAATGGTGGGGAGGGAATGACACAGGATTTTTACACACCACTGATGTGCACTGTAAGTGGTTAATTTTGATACATAACATTTACAAAGAGCATGAACTCGGTTTTTGCCTCTAACGATCAAAACATAAGGATCTGTTTTAAATTCGACTACTTCAAAATAAAAACTAAATAAAGTGCTAGGCAAAGTAATAAATATATTATAATTTGTATGAATATTGGATAAATTTATGGTTATGTTTTTCCATAATTAAAAAAAATTTTGTTTTATAATAATATTTGAGTATGTATGAATGCTGGTCAGGAATACTGAGATAATCTGACAGTAATCAATTTATACATTTGCAATATTGAACTGATTTTTGGCAGTTATGAGTCACCTGGAAAAGAGCACCTTTAACAATGCAATGCCATTTTAAGACACTGTTCAAGATAACAATGCAGACTTTCCAGTCAGCAAATGTCATCACGAAAAAAGTCTACCTTCATTTAAATTATCTAAGCTTCTGAAACAATGTGTCAGTTGCTGTATTTTACTCATCAAAAATTCCTATTCTAGTATTCAACCAGGTTAATGATGAACAACCTTTATATTGTAAGATCAAACTGGCTGACATTTACCTTTGAATATATGTGAGAATCAGAACTATTTCAATCTGCATTCTTGATAGCATATGCAATTTTTGAAAGATTTATTTATTTATGCATACAGAATTGGGGTACAGCCAGAGTGCAGGGGCAGTGAGAGGATTCACCAGAAACAGAGTTGGGAGCAAAACAATGCAGATCGACCAAGTATACTGCTGAAGGGAGTAGCGAGGGGAGACAGGAGAGGTCTGCCGCTCCATGTGGGTCATCTCCAAGGTGGGGATCAAACTCCCACCTAAGTGACCACAGCTTGACTTCACTTCACAGTACAGTGATCCAAGCTGTTGTGCCACCAGGGAGGGCCCGCATATGCAATTTTTTAATATAACATTTAAAATTAGTGTGATCATGCCAATATATTTTTAATTGAGATGATATTCACTTAAACCAAAATTAACCCCTTTACAATATACGCTGGGTAGCAATATGTATCACAATGGTGTACAACCATCAACCATACCTCATTCCCCAAATATTTTCATCAACCCCCAAAGATCGTATATCCTGTTAAGTAGTTACTGTCTACTCCCCCACCTCTTCTCCTACCCCTGGCAACCACTAATATACTTTGTCTCTCTGGTTTTACCGTTTCTGAATATTGCTTATAATTGGTGTCATGAAATATATATTTGTGTTGTTTTGCACTTCAGTTGCCTGAGTCATTAAAATCTGATCAGCACAGGCCCTCCCTGGTGGCACAGCGGGTTAAAGCACAGCACTGAGAATCTAAAGCCGCTTCCGCATGGGTTCGATTCCCGCCTGCCCCGGAGGTGACCACATGGCACGGCAGACCTCTCCTGACCCGCCCACTGCTCCCCTCAGCAGTGTACTTCGTAGATCTGCCTGTTCTGCTCCCCACTCTGTCTCTGGTGAGGCCTCTCACCGCCCCTGAGCCTCTGGCCTGTACCCCAGTTCTGTATGCACAAATAAATAAATCTTTTAAAAAAAAAAAAATTCTAAGAAAAAAAAAATCTGATCAGCACAGTCTTAATGGTTTACTCTGTATTGGTTTTCAAATAAATATTGTTCATATCTATAAACTCTAAAGGATACTGAGAACAAGCTAAATAATGAGGCAAATACAAATAATATACTTCTGCCTTAGAATAGCCTCACCCCCCTCCACTGCCCCTTAAAGCCCTATACCCCACTAAAATCAAATTTCTTGCAATGTTCTAATCTAAGGAATATTACCACGCTTGCTTAACTGTTCAAATCTCTCTAGCTACTAATAACTGTGTGGTGTCCTATTTGACTACCTAAAGTGTGCTTATCCAAATAACTTAAACATCACCTGTGCTACAAGAGTCCCCATCCAAATTGTTTTCCACCATCATACTATCACTCTGCCTTGTTTACAATCCTAGTGCCTTACCACACTGCAATGTAAATAATGTTTATATGCAAGTCCTCTACTTGATGCTGAATTCTTTTGTATCATAACCTAAGAAGTCAATAAATGGCTGAATTAATAAAAACTAAAGAACGAATAAAGTGATCACAAAATATCTGTGGACCATAGCTAGATAACCTTTGATACCAGTGGTAATCACATTGTGGTCCCTAGACAAGCAACACAAACACCACCTGAGAGCTTGTTACACAAGGAAATCATTTCCTTCCTTCCAGTTTCTTTCCTGCCTCCCTCCCTCCATCCTTCTTTCCCATTTTTTGAGATAGTACTGGTTTACAACACTGTTTAGAATTTAGAGGTTCACACCTCCTTAGAGTATGTTACAACACCACACCCACCACATAGTTCTTTACCAGAGGCAATTCTATACCCTCCCCCCCCCAACTCCCATGCCTACTCTACACCCCACCCCCACCCTTCACCTCTAGTAGCCTTAATTCAACAGTTATACCAAATGCACCTTCTTAGGCCATCCTCGAGACCTTGATTCAGATACCCTGAGGTTGGGGCCCAGGAATCTGTGTTTTAAGAAGCCCACCAGGTGACTATGATGAAATCCCAAGATTGGGAGGCAATGATCTAGAAAACTGACAGCAATAGAATAGCTGTCTTAACTTGCTTTCTGGAAACATATTCCGCCTGTTTTTCTGTGATCTCAGAGGCTGTCCTTCTAAGTTTCATCTACTGAATCCCCACAAACATTGTCTGCAGTCACATGCCGGAGTGCCTCTGGGCTCATATTTCAGGTGTCCTCCCTGTCTATATTCATTCTTGACCCATGTGTGCCTTCTGCATACTGATGAAACACAAATGTATGTCTCTAACCTCTCTGAACTCCAGACTCAGTCCAGTCAGCTTTCTTAGATTTCCCATTTGGATGTCTGCTAGGGAGTGTATGGAACTCTTACTTTCCCCCAAAACTTGTGGCTCCCCCATTTCAGTAAGTGGAAACTCTGGACCAGGTTTCTTTGATCAACCTCAGAGTCACCCTTGACTCCTCTCTGTTAGGATGCCTCCCACCCATCAGCACATGTTGCTGCTCCCTTCAGAACACACCCTCAATCATCACATCATCGCCATTACTCTCATAGCACAGCACAAGAGGAGTTTCCCTTGTGGCATTCCTGCCCCCCACCACAAACACACATATATGCAAACACACAGCAGGGGGGAAAAATGTTAACCAGATTATTTCACTTTCCATTAAACATTTTTTCAAAACCCAAGCCTTTTACAACTTGGAAATCACTACATAATCTTGCCTCCAAAACCCTTGAACACCA
>NW_004567110.1:20197368-20210664 GCF_000260355.1 Condylura cristata
TTGATCTTCTCTGGGCCCCCTATAAAGGCCCCTCAAAGCCCTCCTCTTCATCTCTGTGTCTTAAACCTCTTTCTAAATTAGCACCTGCCCTTGCCACATGTTGCTACTTCTTGTCAAGCATTGTTAGTGTTATTCATTGCTCCATAAAAAATGAACCCCAAACTCTGGCTTAAAACTCATTCTCACTCATTTCTAAGAGTCCAGGTAGGCCAAGTTGGGTCCTCTGCTTCAGGACCTCTCAAAGGCTGAAGTTGATCGTCTACTGGGGGAAGGGGTCACCAAACTCACTTAGTGGTTCTTGGCAGAATTCACTTCCTCCAGGGGTACCGGATGAAGGGCCTCAGTTCCTGGCCTCAGGCCCCCCCTGCAACACTTGTTTCATCAAGACCAACAAGGGGAAACCTACTAGCAAGATGGAAGTCAAAATCCTTTATAACCTAATCAAGGGCATAACAGCCCATCACCTTTTCTGTAGCCCACTGATTAGAAGCAAGTCACTAAGGCAGCCCACAAGGAGAAGTTTATGCAGGGCTTGAGTAGCAGGGAGCAGGGCCACTGAGAGGCATTTAGAGGTTGTCTACCACCCGGTCCTTCGTGGCCATCATGTTTGAGTGTATTTCTGTACGTTACTTTCCAGTTTTAAAACAAGGTTACCGAAGTTGACTGAAGTTGCAAAACTAGTCCAGATTTTGCCAGAATTCTGCTCAAGTCTCCCAGAGTTTACCATGACCTTAATGGCCACACTGTCCACAATATGTTGTCATTGTAGAATTGAAATTTTATAAAGAAACTCTACATTCCCCCTTTTAAATTTCACTTTATTTCTCCTAAACCTTTGTTTTAGCCAACCAACCCCTTCAACTTTTTTTTTAAGATTTATTTATTTATTCATACAGTTCTGGGTACAGGCCAGAGGTGCAGGGGCAGTGAGAAGATTCACCAGAGACAGAGTGGGGAGCAGAACAGGCCAACTCAATTTTTTTTTTCTAAATATGTAGTTCTTTTGAACTGAGCAGAAATGTATCTAGATATTTAGACCATAGTCATACCCTTTTTCATAAAGGTAGTCAGCCCAAGTAAGTATTAATCACTGGTATTGTCTGATGAGAATGAAATTCAAGAGTGAATTAGGAAACATCTGGTTTTGTCCCAGTTCTCAATTCCCTTGGGTCTCATTTCTCTCATCTGTTATGTAAGAGAACTGAACAGAAGTCCTCCTAAGCTCTTACATCTTAATGACATAGTGTGATGCTGAAGACAGAAATGAATAATAAATTCAACTAACCTCCACCCTCGCTGAATCCTAACTGAGTCTATTGGGAATATTTTGTTCCCTCTTCTCAGGGCACAAAGGGTATAGAGTACACCTCTTGATTTTTTGAAATGATATCCCAAATCAACAGAATTTCAAACAGATGGTCTCTATGGCCTATGTCCTCTGTGACTGAGCAGGCAGATGAAGTTTAGCTCTTCTCTTTTACTGCTTCCAGTTTTCTCTTTTACCTTATTTTCTGGGGAAATTCCCATATTCTTTTCAGTTTATAGAAGCTGCAGTCTGGACCATTACTTCATTCCCACTTTGAACCTTTCTCTTCATAAATGTGTATGTGTGTGTATGGCAAAAACTAGGTTTATACACATACATATGGCAAAAACCTATTTTGTGAAATAAAAAGTCACTACTCCATATATTCCATAATATTCCTCTATTAAATTTACTAGAACATTCATCTCATAGATCTTATGTATTTATGATAAGGCCAAAATGGTCGTTTTTGATTAAAATGAAACCTAACCTTAATAAATGGAACCCAGCCAGCCTGAAAGTGATACTAATTTTTGATTTTCCAAACTGACTTGAAGATTTACTGAATTTAATAAACTATTGTATACCTTATTTCAAGAAAGAGTTATCAATATAAAGAAAACAATATTTCAATAAACATCAAAATATTACAGTTATCTATCCATACTTTACAGAAATAGTTCAGTTCAAATCAGAATTAAATAATATGACCTAGTCAAGCAGGAGGTCCTTAAACTTAAATGGTTACTCAGTCAGGCAATCCAGCAATCCAATTATGTCTACATGTCTGTAGACAAAAAGCTTTATATACAATCTACATGGCATGAAAAATAATTGTAGTGCATTGCACATAGTAAGTGTTCAATGAAAATTAAATATCTGAAGTAACATGAAAATAATAATAATAACCACTAAGGAATTTAGGATTTAAAGAGTAAAGACAACTATATTTTATTTCCAAAAGTACTTTTGCAGTGGCTACTGTATAAATCAGTTGCTCTCACAGTGCTGAGAAACTAGAATTTCTGAACTCAAACTATAGAGAGTGCTATGTGAATTACCAGGGAAGCTTAGGAGCATGATGGCTCAATTTAAATTTAGAGACTACTTGAAAAAAGTTGTAAAAGTCTATTGTAACTAGAACAAGTCCTAGAAACAGAAAAATGCAAGAAATCATAACAGCACAGCAAGGAAAAATAACTGTTCAAAACAGGAGGTAAAGAATAAGTAAAAGAAACACCAATGACCAGAGATTTGAAAATGTTAACACATTACTCACAGATTCATTAATTTGTTCATTTGTTTTCTTAAGGTAGGATGGGTAAATGCCTATTTGAAGAATAAAATTTTTAAAAAGTGATGAAGATTTAGGTAATTGGCAAATCTGGTGAAAAAACTAAGTTTAATGTTTTAAGTATTACATTAGTTTGTTGAAGTGTCATAACAAAGTACTATAGATGGATGGCTTAAAGGACAGTAGAGTATTTTCTCACAATTCTAGAATCTAGAAGTCCAAAATCAGGACTTTTTAGAGTTTTAATGGTATATTGTTATTATTATTATTATCAAAACCTTCACTGTTTCTTCTAAGCCCTCTTTGGCCACTTCTCCTTGTATCTTTGCATAGCCTTCCCTTTGTGGGTCTAAACCAGTGATACCAGGCTAGGACCTGCCCTTAAGACCTCGATTTAACTTAATTATCTCTTCCAAGACCCTACTGCAAATAAGGTGTGACATACTGACTTATGTATACATTTATCTATACATGTATCCACACATATATGTATATGAGCATGTGTATACACATATCTAGGAACCTTACATACATACGTATAAATCAACATACACATATCAACATACACATGGTTAAAGTGCATTCTTAACCATGGAAACCCTAACAAGATTAATTTTACTTCCTTTTCAATACAACATCTTTTTTTTTTGTTCTAAATGTCACTTTCCCTCCTCTGTATGTCTGCACAATGAAGGACAAAGGTTAAAGAGATCCACATGAGAAATAAATAGCCTGCCATAAGAGCTAACTAAGCACTTACTATGTGCCTGCATCCGTGCCCCTTTCTAACATTATTTCTTTTTGCATAAAAGATCTGGGGTGTAGACCAGGCTCTTTTTATAAACGATTGCATCCCCTAACCCCAGCTAATGATGCAACACTGGTCTCATCTTGTGCCAACTAGCAACCAGGAAGAAACTGCCATTCCCACTGGAAATACTGCTGCTGTCTGAGTCCTCTAGTTTCAAGGGAGAAAGAGAAGGAAATTGCGCTGATCAACTACTTTCTACCTGCTGAATCATTTTATTTGGCAAGTGCTCTCGGTGTTACTGTCAGAACCCCAAGACTAAGGAATAAGAAAGAAGCATTATTTTTCCTTCTCTTTAGAAGCCTGAGCAGTCTTCATCAGTTGATTGCTGTTCAAATAAAATGAAATGACAGTAGTAGGCTAAAAGGGCTCCTTCTATTCTCTTTTTTTAATCTTGGCAAGAGGATCTATCACCAATTTGAAAGACAGCCTGTCCCTGAAAACAAGACCTTAAAGCTTCATTAAAACGTGAGGAAGCCTCAGGATGCTTTTGGATTTAGCCAATTAGGTGCAGGGTTTGAAGCTCTCCCCACTCTCTCTCTCCCACTTTCTTTTATCCTCAGCTGTCTGAGTTCTTTTATCCTGATTCTTAGCTAAACAGAAGCCAAGGTGCCTGAGGCAGTAAACAGGATCTGAAAAAGACCCCTGTATCAAGCAGGGGGCAACTCCTTTACATAGATAGCACATCACAGACTTTGCCCTCTTGCAGGTTAGCCATTTTAGAACCAAACATAATTAAGCACAAACCCAAAGGGGAAGTGCGGATTATCAGAGGAAACCTCTGTTGTGACTAGTAGTAA
Organism: Condylura cristata; assembly: GCF_000260355.1. Taxonomy (NCBI): domain Eukaryota; kingdom Metazoa; phylum Chordata; class Mammalia; order Eulipotyphla; family Talpidae; genus Condylura; species Condylura cristata. The sequence goes on from NW_004567110.1 coordinate 20,201,577, forward strand.
AAAAAACCCAAACCCTCTACATGTATGCCACTGCTAGATGATGTCTTCTCCCTTCTGGGCCCATGAGCTACTTTCTAGGCTAAAATATCTCATTCATATCTCAGACACTGGTAAGCAGGGGTCTGATGCATAGTAAATATTCAAAAAAGGCTCAAGGAGTATATGGGGATGAATAGATACCCGCCAGCTTTTTTTCTTATACTACTTCAAAGAATCCTTTTTAGGTTTTATTTTTGTGAGTATAATCTCAGTCAGAAAGTCAACATTCATGTCTGTTTATCCCTCAGTGCCTCTCAGTGGGCTCATTGCAGCAGTCCTATAGATACATGCCAGGAGTATTTTTTATTTATAATATAATAGCTTATTTTTACATCATTTTGTACATTTTTTTTATCTCCATTGTAATCCATGTGGGTTTCCCATCACCGAGTCACCGTGTGCCATCACCCGTGTATTTAGTAGTCCCGTGTATTCCTCCCCACCACCACCGTTTTTGATCCCATTCCCCTCTCCACTCCCACAAAATGTCTCTGGTATATGGCTGTTCATTATTCTTATTATTTTCTCACCTGGTCCATTGTACTCCTGCTATGAGCGAAACCATCCAGTATTTTTCTTTCTCTTTCTGGCTTATCTCACTAAGCATGATCCTTTCCAGCTCCATCCATATTGCTGCAAAAGGCATGTGTTTGCTTTTTTGGTTGCTGAGTAATATTCCATTGGATATATGTACCACATCTTTTTAATCCAGTCATCTACTTTTGCATGCCCAGAGTTTTCTATGCAATGATACTGGCACTGAATTCTTCTCAAATATTGCTCTAATCATGTAAATTCTCTGCAGAGAAACCAACCACAAGTAAGTCCACAACTCTGTATCTTACATTCAAGATACATTACTCCACCAGCCAAATCTCCTGACTCATCCCCTTGCCCCATGTAGACCATCTTCCAGACTGAGATACTGACACTGCAGCCAGAGACAAACATGCCCCGTGATGCCCATTTCACTTATTCGTTCCACAAAAATTGACTCAGTGCCTATCACAAAGACTTGGACTAGATGGTACATTCCTGAAAACTTATATTTACTTTGTGTTCTTCAGTAAAATCATGGTATTTTATTTCTAAGGGACTTATTGTGCACCCCATAATAGACAGACATTCTTTATGAATTTACCCCCGTATTTTCCTATGTATATGTCTCCCTCATTTCTTAATTAGCTACCTAGTGTTTGCTAAAAAAGTATTGTGAAAGACCTCCCTGATAGTACAAGGGGTTAAGTCTCAGCATTATGAAGCTATCTATAGCTACTGCAGCATGAGTTCGATCCCTGGCCAGAGAGCTGACCCACATGGCACAGCAGACCTCTTCTGTCTCGCACACTGCTGCCTTTAGCAGTGTATTTAAGTCCATCTGCCTGCTCTGCCCCTCACTCTGTATCTGGAGAACCCTCTCAGCCCACACACCACTGGCCTGTATCCCAGTTCTTGTATGCATAAATAAATAAAATAAATCTTTATATATATATATACATATATATGTACACACACACACACACACATATATAGTGAAGTAGATTTTATTTAGCAAGGGAGCTAGAAACTGAAATTGTTTTCATGTTGGAAACAGACTATAAGCCAATAAAAATGGAAATCTGTAAAACAGAATGTAAGGACACAAAAACAGGGTTAGCCATTATATTTCCCCCACATTTTTGCATCAGGGGACAGGACATCAGGTTTCATGATCTGAAACCCTGGAGCCTTTCACAGTAAATATAAAGTTACAAATATGTTCAGAAATAATATCCTTTATAACTCACTCAACAAACAAGAGAATTTTCTATGTTGAATCACTTAGAATTCTAAAACATAACTTTATTTATTTAGCAAAGAACAATGGATATATCAACCACCAAAAAAAAATTCAGTATCTTTCCCTTAATTGTAAATATTATTATCTCAAGGTGAAAAAAAGTGAGCCCATATCTCAGGAATAATGAAAATCCCTAAACAACTATGGTAATCATGTGTGGTAGTAGCAGTAAGTATTAATAATACTAATTATTTTCCTGTCAACCAACTTCATTCTCAAATCTGTGGATTTTCATGGCTCCTTTGTAGGATATAGAAAAATTATGGATATAGGAATCTATTTCAGACTCTAAACCCAACTGATCAAAACACTGCCAGAAATTCAATTTTTTCTTTATTTGTGAGTTTCAAAAGAATCTGAGTTGATTCATCTAATTCACTTAATAAATATTTATTTGAGTCCTATTATACCTAGGCCTTAGGCTAAGAGACAGCTTGCATTTTCTTTCTTTCTTTTCTTTTTTTTTTAAAGATTTATTTATTTATTCATTCATACAGAACTGGGTACAGGCCAGAGATGCAGGGGCAGTGAGAGGATTCGACAGAGACAGAGTGGGTGGGGGCAGAATAGGCAGATCCACGAAGTACACTGCTGAGGGAGCAGCAGGTAGGTCAGGAGAGGTCTGCAGCGCCATGTGGTCACCTCCGGGGTGAGATCGAACTCTTGCAGAAGTGGTTTTAGCTTCTTACTGCTGTGCTTTAACCCACTGCGCCACCAAGGAGGGCTAACCGCTTGTATTTTCAAAGAGCATTCCTTCTAGAGTGATAATTAGAAACTGATGAGGTAGTTTCTATAGTCATATCTGAACAATGAGCTTTGGGCCCACTGAGATATCTGTACATCCCAGCACTTTGATGAGAAGTATTGACTTTGCACTCATGTGTATGGGCTTTCACAATGATTCTTTGTCTTGTTCTCTGTGTGATCTAGGCAGGTCACACAACCTCTCTGGTCTATTAAATTTCTTCAGCTGGAAAACAGGAACTTAAGAACACCTACCTTGTCAGGTCATTTTGATGGTGAAACATTCCCTGCCACAAAGTAATTACTATGCAAACAAGATTGTTGTTACTGTCTCTGCTGCTGCTCTGCTGTTACTGTTAGTGGTGGAATTGGTGGTACTTCAGGAGTAGAGCAGGTTCTGAAGAACCTATGGGATTTTTACCCAACCAAGATGTGGGCAAGTATGTGTCAGATAAAAGGAATTGCAACTGAAAAGAGGTTTGAAAAAGTCTATGTTTGAACAGGGAAAATAGCTTTGTATTGTCATATTGGACACTGGTTGGAACACAGCAAAAGAAGAGATGAAAGGTAAGTTAAGCAAGATTGGGAAAATTAAAATTGTCATACTCTCCACTCACTACAGATTAGGATTTTCAGTTGTTACAGTAAAGAGACACGAGTGCCTAGAAAAGTTGCTGCCTCAAATAAAACTGCAGAAACGTCACAGAAGGAAAAACAAAAGAACGTATTAGCCCTATTTGCAAGGCAAGATTCACATCTACTGGCATATCAAATATTTTGAACACTCACACACACACCAATATTGTATATATTCTCTGCATCAGATGTGCACCTCTAAGCTAAGAAGTGTGTTTACTAAGTGGGCATTTTTTCCTTTGAAATAATTAAAATCTGTTCCATTCTGTTTTCTTTTTTTTTAATTGTGATTCCTCTTGACAAGAAGTGAAAAATTAAAACAAAATCACTTGTGTCTGGTTGACGAAACTCTGAAAGCAGAAGCATGTGTGTGTCTGTGTGTGTGTGTGTATTTGAGCCATCAACATCGCAAATAAAAACATTGTGCCAATAAATTCATTTTCAAAACAAAACTACTTAATGTCAATATTCTGAGTAATGTAGAAATCAAAAGAGATGTTAAAATCCTTAGGTAATTCTGCCTGTTTTCATTTTTTTCCAGTTTTATTGATGTGTAATTGACAGAAAACACTGTATTAAAGTGTGTTTATTTGATAACTCACACGTTACAAAATGATTACCACCCTGGCATTATTAAGGCCTCCACCACATCACGTAATTACCACTTCTATTTGTGGAGAGAACATAAGCAATTTGCAAGTATATAATGTTGTAATTTATATACCACATTATATACTCTTATCTGTAATCATTGTGCCATGCATTAGATCCAGAACTTATTCATTTCATAACTGGAAGTTTTTAGCCTTTTTACCAGTATCTCCCTACTTCTAGCACTTTCAGCCCCTGTGACCACCATTCTACAAGATGGTCCTGAGTTTTGGATTTTTTTTTTTAAAGATTCCACATTTAAGTAAATATTTCTCATTCTCTGACTTAGTGCACTTAGCATAAGCCCCTGAGGGTTCAATAAATAGAAGGATGTCCTTCTTTCTCATGGCTGAACAACACTTTGCTGTATACCTATATTATATCTTTTTTATTCATTCATCTGTTAATAGAAAATCAGAGCCTTAGGGACTCACACTGGGAGATCTTCTTTGGTTCTCCCAAAAGAAGGATGTACCTAGACCCACTGAAGTGCCCCTCCAATGCACCCCCACTGCTCCACAAGCTTCCTCAACTCATAGCATGTACCTGCCAGCACCAAACCTTTACACCAGGCTCACATGATACAGGTGGCTTTCTATCTGCATCTCCAACATTGTCAGCATAGCACACATCTTATCATATAATAGATACATGCTTGCTGAATTTCTGGGAAAACATTGTAATTGTATAATTGATTTATATATTTTATAATTAAATGTAAATATATTTGGCTGAGAGATATGGAAAAAGCTACCTGTAGAGGATAACTTTGGAAAAGAATGAATTGGATTTTAAAAAGCAGATGAGGAGACAATGCATTTCATACACTTTGAAGAACAGGAAACAACAGAGAAGCAAGAAAGCAAGAGGCACTCCGTTTGACAGGAATAGAGGGACACACATCATGGGGAATGAAGGTCTACTGGGTGCCCTGTTTTGTCAGCATTCATATACACACAGGCAGTGGGGAGCTAATGAGTACACACATACAACAAAAAGTGAGCTTGTGGGCTCTCCCTGGTAGCCCAGCGGGTTAGGACGCAGCATTGCCAGTTGGCCAAAGCCGCTTCAGAGCCAGTGCGATCCCCAGTCCCAGAGGTGGCCCACATGGTACAGCAGCCTGGTGTCTCACCCACTGCTCCCCTCAGCAGTGTACTTCCATCCGTCTGCCTGCTCTGCTCCTCACTCTGTCTCTGGTGAATCCTCTCACTGCCCCTGCACCTCTGGCCTGTACCCTAGTTCTGTATAAATAAACAAATATATCTTTTTTTAAAAAAAGGTGAGCTTTCATGAAAATAACGCTGGTAGCAGTGTCTGATAGACTGCAAGGCAAGTCATAAATGTCACATGTGGCTACTGCTGCCATCATACCAAGAAGTAATATACTGGTGATGGAAATGGTACCAGAGCAATAGGTAAGAGACATAATAAAAAAAAAAATGACATTTTTGCTCCTTTAAATGTTCATGTTCCACTCACTCTGTGCCAATACCCCATCTTGTTTAATAGATGAGGGAGGCGTAGCTGAGAATGTTAAGTATGTAAGACAGGAAACTGTACATATGAAGTGACAGTATCAGAGTTACTAGTCAACCCAGCGAGAACAATTATATTAATTGTATCTGTACTACTTGCCAGTTCACATGTAGAAAGAACATTGAGATGAACAATTCTATCCCTAATTCTCTGAGTCTTATTGGAACTAATTTAGCCGTCGTCCGAAAAGACCAATGACCTCAGAAATGACTTCATTGTGTCACTCATTTCTCTCTCCGAGCCACATATCAAGTGCCACTATTTAACATCTACAAATGAAAACTAAAATGAAAAGAGCAAGGGGATTTTGGTCATCTCATTTGCTTTGGTCACATTTTATTTTAAACTAGAGTAAATGGGCTTCCTTCCCTAACTAGAATGTATGTGTTTATACTATATGAGTATGATGGTGATTGTGTGTTTGTTTAAGAAAGAAAAAAAAAACTGAGAATTCAATTCTTCCTCAGTTTCTTAACTCCTGAAAAAATAAAACAGCTACACATTGCAAAAATCTTGGTTGACAAACAGTGCTCAAGAATTAGCCCTAAGAGATATTACTAACCTTCAAGAAGTTCTCTAAAGTCTGACCTCAAATGCGAAAGGAACTGAAAGACAAAAGTTAAATCTTGCATGTAAAAGATTTTCCTAGTCTTCAGAATAAGTCTTAGAGAACAGAAAAATAAATCAATAACGAAAGAAACTCGAAAACAATGACTCCAGGAAAGAGAGCAGTGAGCCTAAATTATACCTCTCAGGCATGAGGCTCAATTGCATGACTTATTCAAATTATTCAAACGATGAATTTTCTCCCATTGAATAAAGTAGTAAAACGGTAGCTCATTTTTCTGGAGTTGCCTTACATACAGCTGAGTTGTCCTGCTATGGGGGTGGGGGAAAGGGAGAGCAGTTATGGGAGAGGGTATTTTTTGTTGTTGTCTGGAATAACTTCAGCACAGCACCGTGATCATTATCAAAACATCCCTTCAATATATCACAGAGAAGTAACAAGGCTTATCAGCTTACACACAGCTCCAGAGGGCTCTGTGTGTCTTCCTTTTCCTGATTTCAGTCATGTTCACCTGCACCCACCAACCCCTCCATCTGCTGCTGTGCGACGCTGGGGCTGAAACATGAGGCTTTCTGAACCTCAAAGGCTGTCAAACTTTATCCCCAGCTCGAGTTGAAAGCAGTTATAAAAGACCTCTTGAATGAGAGAAAATAATTTGTGCGTTTTACTTGAATAACAAATACATGTGACTGTTTTAACCGATTTGATTCTTCAGTAGGGTTACATGATTCTGAGAATCAGCTATTTAAAATTGTAAGTGTAAACCTAAGTACATTGAGGGAAAAGGAGAGGGGAAGAGGAAAAATAAACTTATAAGAGGAAGTAAGAACTTAAAAGAAGTGAGGAGGGCAGAGAAAGGAAAGTGAGATGCATAAAAAGTAGTGTTTTTTCCTGTTAGAAGCCATCTTGTATTTTTTATGTTGTTCACTCCTGCCATCTAGTGGTCATTACATAGTAATGCTTACTTCAGATCTGTCTGAAATCAGTCTAGAACTCTTATAAAGATGTGATATAGGTACCTGTTTACCTCTGAGACAAGTCCCATCCCTTTCTCTCTGGTCTAAACATGACTGACTTTTCACACTACTAGTGTCCTCACCATTTAATTACAGATTCAGGATTCTAAATATCAAATGAATTCTAAGAAGTTCTATGGTCTCTATTAATCCAGTGTCCCACACAAGGCAGAAAACTGTTACATTCTGGACTTTAACATTTCAGCAAGCAGCTTTTCCCAGATGTTGAATAAATCAATACAACTGCTTCTTGAAAGATACTGTAAGTCTGAGAGCTGCTTATAGCTCAACAATAAAACAAAGAAAGACAAACAATGCAATCAAAAATGGACAAGAGACCAAAATAAGTATTTCACCAAATAAGACACATGGAAAAAAAGCTTAACATCACTTAGTACAGGGCAATGAAAATTAAAACCATGTGATAGTGCCTCACATCCGTGAGATGGGCCTACTTCTAAAAGGCTGGAAACAATGATGAGGATATGGAGAAAAAGGAATTCTCATCCGCCATTAGTAGGAAGGTAATTCAATGCAGCCTCCACTGAAAACAGTATAGAGTCTTTAGAAAGTTAAAATTGGAAATACTGCATGATCCAGCAATACCACTGCTATTTGAAGTGAAAACTTTAGTACAAAAAGACTTGTGCACTCCTATTTCATAGCAGTACTATCCATGATACCCAAGTTATGGGACTAACTAAATGCCCAACAGCAGAAGACTAAAGAAAGAAATCATAAACTATATACTCCATGCAATACTACTATTCAGCTATTTAAAATGCTACCACAGTGCCCTTTAGGATAAACTGGATGGATCTTGCAGTGATTATGTTAAAGGAATACAAGTCAGAAAGTGAAAGATAGGTACCAGATGGTTTTGCCTTTTTGTGGAATATAAGTAATGAGGAAAGAAAACTGGCAAAGCACAACAAGGACAATTAGACACTGTGGACAATATATTGGTTACCAGAGGGAATGAGGCAGTGGGAAAGGGCTAGGGGAAAGGAGAGGGTGGGACAGAGGTATGTAGTTTACTTGAGGTGAGTGGGGTATATAGAGGTGTGAAGTTGTACTCCCAAACTGTATAGTTATGTAATGGACTGACAAGTTAAAATTAAAAGTTACATATACTAAAAAATTAAAGTAAATTTGTGGTCTCTAGGTATTGCATCAATAATCAAAGCTATCCCCTGCCTTTTTTATGTGTCATATAAGGAGAACTTTAATTGTTCATGATATAAATCTAGTTTTAAATTGTCTTTTTAAAAAACTTGCTTCAGGGCCCTCCCTGGCAGTGCAACGGGTTTAAAGCTTGAGTACAATGAAGCTATCCACAGCTGCTGCAGTATAAGTTCCATCCGCCGCCAGGGAGCTGACCCACATGGCGCAGCTGACAGTCTTCCTGTTCTGCTCCCCACTCTTCTCCAGTGTACTTTGACAGTCTGCCTGATCGGCTCCCCACTCTGTCTCTGGTGAATCCTCTCACCATCCCCCTGTACCTCTGGCCTGTACCCCAGTTCTTGTGTGCATAAATAAGTAAATCTTTAAAACAAAAATCTTGCTTCAAAACTTTTTTTACCCAAAGGCAGGCTTGCTCCATACCTGAGCCCCCCGGGCTGGGTAGGAGGTCCTGTGGCAATCCCGAAAGGCAAAGGCAGACTTGGCTGCGTGCTGCAGGCTCCCAGCTGCTGCATTGAGAAGTGGGTCGTGCATCACAGACGTGACTCAAGAGCTGTGAGATATGCAAGTTTTACAAGAGTCTGACACCTGTCGTGCAGGGCCCATCTCTGCGAACATAACATCAGAGAGGTTCTGGTGCCACATGGTTGAGGGGGAAAAAACCCAATAGAAGTTCTACCTGAGAAGAGCTGCCAGCATGACCAGCTTACTCTCTCCAAGAGAGCTTTGAAATGGCAGAAACATCACCAGGTCTAGACATATGGATGAGGAGCACAGAGATGGAAGATAGCGATGTGAAAGAGAAGCCCATTAAAAAAAAAAAAAAAAGCCCATTTTTTTTATTTTTATTAAAAAGTTTATTTTTACATCATTTTG
>NW_004567110.1:20211420-20212676 GCF_000260355.1 Condylura cristata
AAAATGCAATTTTTGAAAAATTAAACTTGAAAATACAAATCAGGCATATATTTTTCAGTGAGGAAAAAATTATTACTGAGCTGCTGTTTTTCTGGACTTTCTGAGTAAGTCCCAAACGTGTGGCAGCTGGAACAAAACATCACTTGTGAGTGTGTCAATCACCAGCTCCCAGAAGCCAGGTGGCTACCGCTGGGCTCCGCCAGGCTGTGCCCTGACCTGGCCCCTCCCGGTCTTCCTTCTCTGCCTTCCACCTTCTGAAGTCACCGTGTCCAGCCACCCTGGTCTTCTCTCTGTTCTTTGCTCTCTTTTCATTCCACCTCAGGACCTCTGTGCCAGTAGTTTTCCTCTAGCTCTATGTCATTCTCCCTCATTAATTTATCAATCAAATGGCAAACTTAAAATATATGTCAGCGTGGATGGAACTGAAGGGGATTATGCTAAGTGAAGTCAGAAGGAAAAAGACAAATACTGGATGGTTTCATTTACATGTGAGAAAAACAAACAAACAAAAGTGTCAAATAGGACCAAACCTGTTAAAGTTATTGTAGAGAACCTCCCTGGTGGCGCTAGGGGGTAAGTCTCAGCACTATGAAGCTCTCTGCACCCACTGCAGCACAAGTTGGACCCGCCAAGGAAGTGACCAACAGACTTCTCCTGACCCACCCACTGCTCCCCTCAGCCGTGTTCTTAGATCATTCCACTTGTTCTGCTCCCCACTCTGTCTCTGGTGAATCCTCTTACCCTCCTGCACCTCGGGCATATACCCCAGTTCTTGTGTGCATAAATAAGTAAAATATATCTTTTTTTAAACATCTGATGGTAGAATTGGAACTACAGGTGGAGAGCAGGATGTGAAGGGCCCAATGAAGCATGGTGGAGAACCATGAGCACCTGGTGGTTGTGTCAGGTGGTAACACATATCTAAAAGGTGTGACTCTATAACTCTGAATCATGCATAGTGTTCCTTTCTTTTTAAGATTTATTTATTTATGCATACAGAACTGGGGTACAGACCAGAAGTCTGTGTGGAGTGAGGGGAGCAGTGGGTGGGTCAGGAGAGGTCTGTTGCACCATGTGGGTCACCTCCCTGGCCGGGTCGAACTTGTGCTGCATTAGCTGTGAATGACTTCATAGTGCTGTGCTTTAACACTTTGTGCCACCAGGGAGGGCCCTGTGAATCATGCACAGTGTTCTAAACAAATGATCCCTCAATAAAACAAAAAGGGAGGAGAAAAAGTAAGGGAAAAAACAAAAAT
>NW_004567110.1:20213641-20238845 GCF_000260355.1 Condylura cristata
AGACTAACTGGAATGCTGAGATGAATGTTTGCTTGTGCAGTATTTTAAAGAAACGACAAATGTGGGCAAGGATGAGGGAAAAGGAAACTCTTCCACACACTTGGTGGGAAACTGCTGTGCAGCCATTATGGAAAATGGTATGTTCTTAAAAACACTATGAATCAAAATATTCAATGATACAACTATTCTACTTCTGGGTACTTATGTAAAGAGGAAAGCATTAATTTGAAAAGATAATAGTCATTGTGGCACTATTATAATAATCAAGATTTATAAGCAACCTAAGTACCCACTGAAGGATAAAGAGAGCAAAGATGTGGTATATATAGATAAAGGAACTCTTCTCGGCTATTAAAAAGTGACTCTACTATTTATGATAACATGCAGGTGGATAATTATGCTTAGTGGGAAAGAGCAAATGGAGAAAGACCAATATGTGTGGTTTCACTCATAAGTGGAAGATAAAGAAACAAAATGAACAAACAGAACAAACACTTAGATTGTGAGAATAGGCTGGGAAGACCAGAGCAGAAGAGAGTGGAAGTGGGTAAGTTGGCTAAAGAGGGTCATGGTATGCTGGTTCTGGAAACTAGAATTTTGGTGGGGAATGTAACATAGTATAGGTAATGCTTGATGCCTGAAGCTTATACACATGTTATAAGCCAATGTTATTTCAATGTTTTTGTTTTTGCTTTTGTTTTTCTCCCTAAGAGAGCTCATGAAAACCTAGCTGAGATAATAGATTTTGGGAATCGAAATTGGAGGAAGTCAAGTACTTATATTAGAGACTAGAACAGGCAGTTCCTCAGAGCTCTCTGGCACCCGCAGGTGGCTCCGTGGCTCCCAGAGAGCACACATATGCTGTCCCATTCAATCCTGCAAGTTTCCTGGCAGATTGCAAACAATGTCCTCAAACCACAGATGAACAGAATTTGTACTAGCAAAGTGCCTTGCTCAAGGTACTACAGCTGGCTGACGTACACATTCAAAACAAAGAGGAAGGAAATTAGGGCATAAAAAAAATCCTTTAAAAGATGCAGAAGCTAAAGGGGAGGAGGGCTCCCTAGTGTGCAGGGGCTTAAAGACAGCACTATCAAGCTATTCGCAGCCCCTGCAAGTATGAGTTCAGTACTAGGCCAGCCAGAGAGATAACCCATATGGCGCAGCAGACCTCTCCTGTCTCACCTGCTACTCCCCTCAGCAGTATATTTCATCACATCTGCCTGTTCTGTTCCCCATTCTCTCTGGTGAATCCTCTCACCTCTGGCTTGCACCCCACTTCTTACATGCATAAATAGATCCTTAAAAAAAAAAGATGTGGGAGCTAAGGCTGAGAAAGCTTGAGGACAGACCTGATGCGATCAAGGTCTTAGCAAACAGCCTACATATTGCAGCCATTGCTTACTTTTGTGGGAATCTTGAAACCACGTTTTAGACTGAAAATGAAAAATGAAATGAAGCAGACAATGTAAAAGAAGAAAAGGTCAGGAATCTGGATAATCTGCCCAAACAAATACAAAGTCCAGCCAGAGGACACTTAAAGTCATCAAAATGCCCCTAAACTATTGCTTTCCTTTCTGCAACCTAAATCTTGGCCCTGGAATAGAAAAAAAAAAAAGTCCATTTTAAGTGACATCATGCCTCTTGAAATAATCAGGAAATAGGGTTTTCACTTCTCAAACATAGTCTCTGCAGAGAGTGGGATTCAGATCTAGCAGAGGTTGAACAGTGAAACGGAAAACACACTTTTAACCATGTGTGTTCATTCACCTTGTGCTAGTAGATTTAATAACTTTCCTTAATATTTTACCATAAAAATAGAAGGTTATTTTCCACATACTGGCTGTAAAGGAATGTAAGACATGCTTACTAGCAGAGTGGTTAACCTTTATGGATGAGTCCTGGTTCTCCTGTCTGCCTGTTGGCAGACTTAATGAAACCCAGGCAGAACAACTGAATACAAGCTGTGTGGTACTCCTGAAGTTTGGGAAGCAGTAGTGCTGAGCCATGTTTGCAACACAACTACTAAAATATGAGCTTCAGAGCAGCCGTAACGCCTAACTTCTTGGCCCACACTTCCAGTGTAGACTCCAATTTCAGTGCACTGGACTCCTGGGCAAAAGCCATTTATGTTGTGAATTGAAAGCTAATGAAAAGAATCTCCCCCAAACAGCATTATTAAACTGCACTTTTAAAAATCTGGAGGTAGCAACACCAGATGGGGCAGGAAGAGGCTCCTGTACTTCCAAAATGCCAACAACAATGTAAGCCAATGTTAGGCAGTTAAAAAATAAATTTAAAAAATTAAGACAACCTGTAGGGTTTCTGATCAGTATAAAGATAGTACATCTCATCAACTGGAGTTTCAGGGATAATAACAATTTTTTTAGCCCTGTCAGAAACTATATGTCCTGTAAATCCAGTCTGCACAACAATTGTCTTTATATATTCTAAATAAACTGCATGAGAAAATTAGTGTCAAAAATAAGAATAAAAAAATTAAAATCTGGAGGTAAATCCTGAGAATATTGCTTAAAATCTGTTTTGAAAGTGTTTCCCCATGAGTCATGCAACCGCTGACCTGCGTTATTCAAAGTGGGCCGCTGCAATTAATCTGAAATCCTTGCTTAGCTGCTCTCCCTGAAGCTGAACCGCAATGGAATAAAACAACTGGAAAATGAACACTTTCACTCTCATTATTCACAAGCTGTGTTCCATAGTTGTTATTCATAGATAAGTTTCTTCTGAGACCAAAAACAATTAAGTGCCCAGAAACTTAATTCTGTAGAGTATGCAACAGAATTAAATAATCTACCCCAGAAAATGAGCAAAGTCCTAAAACTGACTTAGTTGCTCATTTTCTTTGTAATAGAGACAGAACCTTTTGTCCCTCCGTTTTCCAGTCTACTGAATGAGAATGCCCTGATGGGCCACAGGGCTCTGTACCTCACGACTTGCCAGATGAACTGTGAGCCCAGGAGACTGGCACCTGCTCTCTCTGCATTGATATTAGAAACCCTGCGCCTCCAATCCTGGAATGGCTCATCAACTGGCATGAGGGCTCTGATGTGGGCTTTGAAATTGAACAGGATTTAGCATTAAATACCTCTACTAACTACCAGCTATATGATTTGGAAAATGTACTTATTAAAACATCTTATTATAATATTACTATAATAACACCTGGGCTTCAATTTCTTCATCTGAAAAAGAGGATGACAGAGGAAGAGATTGGACAATGTGTGCAAAACATGTAGTTAGTAGGCACTGGAGAAAGCAAACAATGTTACAGGGAAGAAGAGAATTGGGCTTCTGATGAGAACTTCACGTAATCAGCACAGGTAGAGAGCCGTGATGTTCACCTGGAACCTATGCATAGGTTAGACCGCAGTTACTTCAGTAAAAAAAAAAAAGTGAGTACACAGACTGGATCTTTTTCCCAGACTACTTGGGTTAATGAGTCAAATTTACTGCTCCTCCTGCGTGACTTCTGTGTGGCTACCAATAACACTGCATTCCCTGGGGGGTTGGGGGGGGGAAGGATTGCTTTGCTCCCTATTCTCCACACAGCACTAGTTTGCCCCCAAATGTCATCCTACTTCCTCTAAGACTCCAGCAGTGGAGAAGCAGAGGCACCTCGAAGACACCCCTCTTTCTAATACTAAGCATCCTTTGGGGTCTTGCCCACAAAAGAGAAAGAACAAAGCAATACACAAGCAGAGCCCTGAACAGAAAATCGGAAGGAAGATGGAGAACTGAACAAAAACTGAAGCCAGCAGAAAACCAAGCCACTCCCTTCCTGGGTCCTCCCCAGAGCATCGCATTTTGTCACATAAAAATGTTCCAGCAGCTTTACCACTATAGTATAATCGTGCATCTATTTGAAGTCAGCTCTCCTGTGTTTACTTTTTTTTGCCTTCTTATTCTCATTAAATGGTGAATGTTTGTAAGCCAGCTTACATTAGTCAAGAAAAAAATAAGAGCTAAAGTCATTTTCGTTATGTTCCTCCGAAGTTCTCACTTTCTCTGCCAGAAGAATTACCAACCTTCCATTATTATTGTTTAGGTTACCCCTCAACTTTTTACCTCTCCACCTTTCAAGAACTCCCTCCCCCTACAACCCACAGCCTCTCCTGGGTCATCCTCACCACCACTTACATCCCTGCCTTATCAACTGCAATGCCATCGGCATCCTCTTTCTAGAGTGCCAACTCTGCTGACCCTTCCTGCTTCACTCTTCTGCTCCCAAGTCCTATTGATCAAAGCCAGACCAGCCTGAAAGCACAGGACCTAATGATACCACAGAAAACAGATGACCTTCAAATACATAGTGGACACTGGCATCTCCAAAATGTATCTGTCATTCCTGTTTCTTTCATTTTACTTTTTAAGATTTTTATTTATTTATGCATACAGAACTGGGGTACAAGCCAGAAGGCAGGGGTTGAGAGGACTAACCAGAGACAGAGTGGGGAGCAGAACAGACAGACTGATGAAGTACACTGCTGAGGGGAGCAGTGGGCAGGACATGTGTGGGTCACCTCCCTGGCTGGTGATCGAATTCATGCTGCAGTGGCTGTGGATAGCTTCATAGTGCTGTGCTTTAACCCACTGTGCCACCAGGGAGGGCCCTGCCATTCCCATTTCTACAGGGGATCCCTCACTACCCCAGTCCCTCTGGTAACCTCAATCTCAGGTGCTTCTCTCCCTGCCTCACCCTGCAATTTCTATGCACACTTTACAGTTCCTGGGGAGTTCAGTTCTCCTCTCACTCTATGCTCCAGCTCTATCATGGTGATCCTCAGCAGTAATTAATATGCCTGTGAAATAATGAAGCATCTATCTTGCTTTTGGCTTTTTTTTAAATCCACTTTTATTGAGCTATCATTGACCCAGCACATTGTGTAAGTGAAGGTGTGCAACGTGGTGATTTGGTGTACATATGTATTATGAAATCATGGTAACTACAGGGTTAGTTAATATCTCCTTCACCTCTCATAATTTAGTGAGAATATTTAAGATCCCAACGCTTAGCAGCTTCCAACTACAAAATACAGTATGGTTAACAAATCACCATGCTGTACATTAGATTCCCAGAAATTTTTTGTCTTCTAATTAGACCTTTGTACCTCAGTCCCATTAAAGCACCATTCTACTGTTTCCATGAATTTGATTTCTTTCGGTTTTTCAACATATAAGTGATTTAAACGTAATCCTATGGTATTTTTTGTACTCAATTTCACTTAGCAAAATGTCCTCAAGTTCAATCTTCAGTGTTACAAATATCAAGATTTCCTTCTTTCTCAGCTAAGATTCCGTCTACATGCATGTGAGCATACATACATATGAACTCACGTCTTTGCTATGCTTCCATCAATGGACACTTAGGTTGTTCCCAGATCCTCACACCTATGGAAACGCTGCAGAGAACATAAGAGTACAGATAGCTCCTTGAGAAAGATTGTTGGATCATAGGTAGCGCTGCTTTTTTTTTCCCCCCCATAGTGGGTGAATCAATTCACATTTGCTCCAACAGTACACAAAAGTTTTCTTTCTCCACATCCTCGCTAATACTCACCCCTGGTCCTTTTGCTATCTGCTGTGTTAAAATATTAGAATCAGATATGCAACAGTTATTTCCTTGTAATTTTGATTTGCATTTCCCTGGGCAATAAAGCCCTGAAGAGAAAAAGAGCCTGGCCTGAAATTCAAAAATTCACCACTAGAGGACAATCTTGAGTCAACTCTGGACATCACATTTCTGTGTTTTTTAAAAAAAAATTAGAAGAGACACACAGATGCAGTGTTCAAATTGAGAGTATAAAGTGGTAAAACTTTTCTCAAGAATAGTATGGTGCCTTTAGCAAGAATCACAGAAAACTTTCATGTGCTTCAACCTGTCATTTGTTGTATCAAATGCTGTTTATAAAACGATAAGCAAAAAAAAAGTCTCCGTAATAGTTTATAAGTTTCTACAGTATCTTTTAAAAGTGGGAATAGTTTAAATATCTGACAGCGCAAGTATGAGTAAAGAAAATCAAGTCATGTTCATCTACTAAAATGCATTGTAGCTCTTTTAAATGAATATTTAGAAGACTGGGTAATAAAAAATAAAAATTACAAAGCTTATATGTTAAGTGAAAAAATAACGAATACAAAATTTAATTGTCCTGGATAGAGGGAAAAATTACAATTGTTGGGCCCTCCCTTTTGACGCAACCGGTTAAAGTACAGCACTATAAAGCTGGCCGTGGAGTCTGCAGGTGAATTCAATCCCCCGCCAGGACGGTGACCCATCTGGCGCGGCAGACCTCTCCTGTCTCGTCCACTGCTTCCCTCGGCAGTGTATTTCAGTAGATCTGCTTGTTCTGCTCCCCACTCTGTCTCTGGTGAGTTCTCTCATCCCCTCACCTCTGGCCTTCACCCCAGTTCTTGTATATATGAATAAAGTAAATCTTTAAAAAGAGAGATGAGCAAAGGATGGCCCAGCAAGAATGCCTCCTTCACAGCACAGTTCTAGAAGCTACAGCGTGTAGCGCTTTTAAAATCTGGAGAAGCTTCTCTGGTTCAAGTCAGCTTTGGTGCCCATTTTTCCACATTTGCATAATGGAAAGAATTTATCGCTTTTAAAAATCCTCTCCTAGGCCCTCTCTGGTGGTGCAATGGGTGGGGATTCAGCACAGCAAGCTGGCCGCAGCCACTTCAGTGCGGGTTCGATCCCCGCCCCAGAGGTGTCCACACGGCAAAGCAGACCTCTCCTGACCGCCCGCTGCTCCCCTCAGCAGTGCATTTTGTCGATCTGCCAGTTCTGCTCCCCACTCTGTCTCTGGGGAAGCTTCTCACCGCCCGCACCTTCGGCTTATACCCCAGTTTTGTATGAATAAGTAAATAAATCTTTTTTAAAAATCCTCTCCTAAACTTTATAGTTGTACCAACACTCAAGCTACATGGGGACTGGTGTTTTTTACTTTTTCACAGTTTTTTTTTTCACATAGTTTTAATAACACAGGAAAAATATTTAACTCCAACAAGGCAATAAATAAATTACATTATATGTCCATGTTTTAGGATACCGTACAACTCTGTAGGCCCTGACCAGTAAGCATTTTAATTTAAAAAAGCAAGTGGCCAAATTATAATGTCTTTCATTGAAAGTAAAAATTAATATGTTAGATATGTGTTCAAAAAAACACACAGAAAACGAGAAGGATGTACCCCACATTATTATTACATTAGATATAATATACTAATATATTACATATATGTTAATATATTAGATATGTGTTCAAAAAACACACAGAAAACGAGAAGGATGTACCCCACATTATTCACCAGCATTACCTTTCGGGGTGCCATGTATTGCTTGGATGTCATTTCAGTGCTTTTTAGGAAGGCTCCAGCCCTTCTCTCCAGGGAACTTGTTTTGACAGTGTTTTCTCACCACCTTGCTAAATATGAACACATTGTCCTTAACATTATAAACATGCTTACATAAAACTGGTTTGAACATCATACTTTTGAGAGACATTTTTGAAATGAGGACAGCAAGTCTATCCCTAAAAAGGGAGTGATGTACACTCATAATAATGGAGATGCAAATTAAAACCACAATGAGATACCACCTTACCCCAGTGAGAATGGCACATCTTCAAACACTAGCAACAACAAATGTTGGCGAGGATGTGGAGAAAAAGGAACTCTCCTGCACTGCTGGTGGGCATGCAAACTAGTACAACCACTATGGAAAACTGTTTGGAGGTTCCTCAAACTGCTAAACATGGAGCTTCCCTACCACCCAGCAATCCCACTCCTAGGTATCTACCCAAAAGATATAAAAACACTGATTGAAAAAGATACCTGCACCCCCATGTTTATTGCTGCTTTATTTACAATTGGAAAAACATGGAAGCAGCCCAAATGCCCAAAAGTAGATGACTGGATAAAAAAGGTGTGGTACATATATACAATGGAATATTACTCAGCAACCAAAAAAGAGAAACACATGTCTTTTGCAGCAACTTGATGGAGCTGGGAAAGATCATGCTTAGTGAGATAAGCCAGAAAGAGAAAGAAAAATACCGGATGGTTTCACTCATAGCAGGAGTATAATGGACCATGCGAGAAAATAACAAAAATAATGAACAACCATATACCAGAGACATTATGTGGGGGTGGAGTGGGGAATGGGATCAAAAACAGGAGTTGGGGAGGGAAGTGCAGCAGATTATGGTGATGGCACACAGGTGACTTGGTGATGGGAAGACCACGGGGATTACAATTGAGATGGAAAAAAAATGTACAAAATGATGTAAAAATAAACTGTTATGAAATAAAAATTTAAAAAAAAGGGAGTGATGTAGCAGGTTGTTGGGTTTAGGTAAAAGCTGATGGAGCCAATGCCCCTCCTCCACAATCCTCAGCTCAGAGCAAAAATCCTAGCCGAAAAGCAGGGCCACCACCCCGCCCTCATCCTGAGCTTCTGTCTCCTCCATCCCCAAGGAGGACATGGAATCAAGATTTACCTTGCAGATGGCAACACAGGGACTTCGCAAGTCTTCTGGGCAGGATGAGATCCTGCTGGCCCAGCTCCCTGGCAGACCAGCTGAGATCAGCAGTAAGGGGGGAGGGTGATGAGACTTGACCCACCCCACAGAGTGTGCCCCTACCCCCTGCCCACCAAGAGGGAGATAAATGTCTTACTAACGTGGACGCTGTGTGCCTCCTAAATTCATTGGGGCACCTATCCCCTGAATCTGGACCTGAGGCAGTTTACATTTAGCCTTGATTCCAAGTCAAATGCAAATATCCTAGGATATCATTTAGGACAGACTTCTGAATCAGACCAATGCAGGCTCACAGGCAGACCCTGCCTCTTAAAACCTCTGATCAGCTTCACAGAAGCCCTTTGTTTCTGTATCTGTAAAGCTTGGTAAGGTGGGCTGGAAAGCAGGTCTGCAAACGTGATGCTAACCTGCAACCTGGATTTCGGCCCAGGCATGCTGAGCTGGGATTGCTTCCTCCTGAGCTGTGAGGGAAGAGAATGTCTACTGTTTCAACCAACAGGGGTGTTGTCATTTGTGGGAGCAGCTATAAAAAGCTGGAGAACATAAGAGCTCTCTTGAAACGTGACTGTGGGGAATCTGATCATCCACAGTTTACACAACAGTGATGATCACATCGGAAGTTAAAGTATAGTACTATTACAGCTAGTGGTGGTGTTATTATTTAAACTAATTTCAAAACAAATGACTTCAACTGGGTCATCTGCCCATCCTCCCTTCTCACCCTACACATGTTCAGACTGGACCTGAAAAACAGTGAATGGGCAGTGGCAGAGCCTGCGGGGAGGTGGCACTGTGAGGAAGTCAGGTGCAAATAAATAACGTGCATCATACCTGTCTTCAAAAAGCTCCACGATGAGGGACACAGAAACACAGCCACGTGGTGTTAATAAGGACACGGGGAACTGGGGTCTTACAGAAGAATAGCTGACTGTGGAGCAATCTGAAAACAACATGAAGGTGAAGTCCTTTAGGTAAGCCCAGACAGCACCTGCCCAAAGGTTTCTGTGGGTCTCAGGTGCAGGTGGGAAAGCGGGGGAGGGGAGCAGCAGAAGTCAGAACTGAAAAAGAGAATTAAGGATAAGATGATGAAAAGACTCACATACTCTGCAAAGACTTCTTTTCTTTTCTTTTTTCCTTTCTTCTTTCTTCTAAAAGTTCTACATATGTAAATTCAAACCATTCAGGAAGACACAGAAAGAAAACCTCTCCTCCCCCCCCAAGCCAGCATCAGAGGCCAGCATCTGCTGCCTGTCACTTCTGCGCCTTGTCCCTGTGATGGCGATTTTAAACCCCAAATAATGCTTAGTTATTCCTGCTTCTCATCGACCCTAACCTTCACAAGAAGGATGTAAAAGCACTGCTCCCAGTGCACCGGACTATGGTGTGATGGCGCACGGGTGATTTGGTGACGGAAGTCCACGGAGATTGCAGCTGAGATGGAAAAAGACACTAAATGATGTAAAGATAAACTATTACATTGAAATTTTTAAACTGGCAGCGAGGATTACAATTGAGATGGAAAAGAAAAAGAAGGGGAAAAAAGAAAAAATGTACAAAATGATGAAAAAATAAACTTATAAAATTTAAAAAAAAGTACTGCTCCCTCCACTTCCCCTTTCCTACCTCCAAGAATTACATTTTGAATCGTTTTTTATTTTTATAATAATATATTCAAAACTTTTTCCTCATTCATCAACTTTAGACAGTATCTACAAACTATCTCCTTTTTATGATGAATGTAAGCTCCATGAAAGAAGAGACCACCTGTTTTTATCATCTTTTGTTAGAAATATATCACAGTTGCCTGGCTTATGAAAGAAAGTGATAGATATAAATATAGATCTATCATCTTCTCTTACAAAATATATCAATCTATAGCTATATCTATATATATATATGCACACACACATACATATTTATAAATATATATATATATATACATAATTAAGACCATTCCCCCATGCATTTCCCCTTCTTGTTACCCCCTCCATGCTCCATCCTGCTCCCATTATGCCACCCCTTTACACAGTCCTGTTCTCTCAGAAAGACTTTTGAGATCTTCAGCATACCCACTAAGCCACAGATCACATGGCTTATTTGAAGGAAGGTCTGCTTAGATTTATTTTGCTCAAAGCTCAGTGTCGAATACTCTCTTTAGCACTGAGAAGCTGTTTTGGTTTGTTTTATTGTTTATTTAAACAAGTTTCTCTTCCTCCATTCTGTGTTCCCTTTGCCAGTTATATTTCAGATTGGCTCTCGCATTGACACTTTTTTTTTTTCATTTTCTTTACACTTTTCAGCATCTCTGTCTTTCTGTTTTATATTCTGGGGGGCTCCTTAACAGTTTATTCCAGTTCTTTGATCATTATTTTTATTTCTATAAACTCTTGGCTTGCTCCCCAACTTTTCATAGTGGGAAATTCTTGTTTTATAGGTATTATCTCTCTTAAAATCAGAATTACTAAAAAGTGTTCCCTCCTACTTTAAATGATCTGTATCTTCAGAGATTAATCTGTTTCTGTTTTTCCTCTGGTTCTCCTCTTACAGTGCTGGATCTCTTGCCAAGGAGTGGTGATTTTGGTTACCTATTTCTAATGATGGTGAATGATGTTCAACTGTTGCATGGATTTGACATCCAGGACTGGCCTACTGAGCAAGGAGCATATGGTTGCAAAATCTCTACAGGTGCAATGACATACAGGTTTCACGTAGGGTGTGTACACGGAGAGGAAAAGGCAAACTGCTTCCCAACACCCACACCTCCAAATACCAAGACAAGGAGGACCCTAATCAGAAGTGTTAATCCCCTATTCAGAGGCCTTATTCATCCTAGGAGAGTGTTCTATTTCCTAGGACAGTGCCTAGCTGGCTTCTTTCTGTAGGGAAACGACAACAAGTACACACAGCCATGGAACAAGAGGGTGGGATGAACAGGTGCTGTTGGTGTCAGCCCTTGGTGACCAGGTGAGATTTCTGCGCTTTGCTCACTACTCAATTTAGTAAATTTGTTGGGAAAAAAGTGGGTTCAGCTTCCACTCCAGTTCCACTTCCAGTTTCAGCTTCCATATACTCTAGTTGACCCTCTTCTTTCTGCCTTAACCAGCAACACGAGCTCACCCTTTTTTTCAGAAATTGGATAAAATATTCAGTGTGCTGATAGATCTACCCCAGCTCTGTACTCATGATTCTGTCTTACCCCCTGTGCTTTTCTACATCATTTCAGTGTATTTTTGAGAAGGGGAAAAGCAATGCCATGTGTTCAATGTATCCCCGGAAGCTGTAAGCAGCTGAAGTACATTAATAAGGATAAATAGATTTAAGTTGTGGTTCAGTGTGAAAATGAAAGGTTCCGGGCACTAACATAGGGAGATGCCAATTACTTTCAGAGGGCTGACATGCATTTATTCATCAATTCTGTAAATATTAGTCGAGAACTACTAAAGGCCATGAATGAGGCTTGGCATTTTCATCAGAAAATGAAGGACAGTTCTTGCTCTCTGGGGAAAAGTACCTTGTATCCATCATAGTCGAGTAAACATAGTGTGACATGACATGAAGGTGTCAAGGAATGTTTCTAGAAGAAGTGAAAATTGAGACTGGCCAGTAATGCAAGAGGGGGAAAGAGAATAGGACGTGTTTGCAACATCCTCTATTTAACTATACTTGAGGACAACAACATGGAAGAAGGGGCTAAAAGATGGTAGAACTCAACTTGTTACTAAAAGTCTAAACAGAGTCTGTTAGTGATAAGACGCCCATGATGTTATTTCAAGAAGGGAAATGATATAATCACTTAGAGCACATGATATGATCCATTTAGAGTGATTACCACAGTTATATTTGGAAGAACAAATTGAAAGTGGGGTTGGGATACAACTTAATGTTGTTAAACTCTTAAAAGTAATCTGCCTGAAAACTTTAAGGTACAGAGACTATTCACCTATCACTTTTATTGTTACAAATAGAGATTATATGTATGTACCACATTTACTACTGTAAACAAAGCAGTCATTCTGGGATAAAATTCAAACTCCATTTAATTAAGTTCTCAGTGATGATGCAAGATGTTATTAAAAATGGACCACAGACAAAACTGAATTTCAGGATGTTAAAGTGACTTTTCTAAAGACTTCTGACTATCAAACTGGGGTACTCTGAATAATTACTCTATATTGCCTACTGCCTCTGAATAATTCAGTTGGGATTCAGAAATCCTCTTGGCAAAGATGCCAAGCCTCTGAAGACAAACACCTTCAAAACTTTCCATGCTGTGATTTTATTGTTCTCTGGAATAGAGGCAAAACTATAGAAGCAGAGTTAACCCAGAAAAAAAGGCAACTGCAAGCAGTGAAAGGGGGGAATGTGGGCACTGCAGGTTTCTGACTACTCAATTTCCATTCTCACTAACTGTTAGCACCTACTGTATTATTTAGAATAATTAACTATGAGCCTCAAAGGAATATGCCCATCCCTTCTCTCGGCTACACATAAGGATGAGTTTAGGTGAAATGACAAAATGCTCTGTGAAAATAAATCCCTTAATCTAAGCTCTCACTATAAATCCATCTTAATTTCTTCCACATCCCCCAACACCTTGATAATGTCATCGTTTTAATATGGTTCCTGAGGATAAAGCGCTCTGGAGGAACCTGTATTAAACAATCACCCCAGGGGCCAACAAATACATGCTCATGATATTTACTTAAAATTCTCAATTCTGTGGATATGTCAAGGTTTTTCTGAACAGAAGTGACTTTCTCAGGGTTGGCAAATTAGCACCATGTCTAGACTAATCATTTCTACAAAGGAGATGGCATGTTCTTATTTTCTATCACTGTTCATTGGTGACAGGTGACATTTCAAATAATTTGAAAAGTAAATTCTGAAAATTGTATGGAAATAATGTCTAGGACATCTTTTTCACTGAGTAAAAATTATGTGTCATGAATATTGAAAAAGAACAGGATTTACAGGGTATATTCTCAAGAGAAACTGTAAAGAAACTATTCTTCTTTGATGGACTTTGTTTGCAAGTGTTTCATAAGGTAAGAACATAAAAGGAGCACTGTAATTTGAAGACAGGATGATCACAGAGTCCACTCAAGTGGATAGTAAAAGAGGCATAGATAATAGGGCTCCCTTGTGGCACAAGAGGTTAAGTCTCAGCACTATGAAGCAATCCACAGCCACCACAGCATGCGTATGATCTCCCACCAGGGAGCTGACCCACATGGCACAACAGACATCTCCTGTCTCACCTGCTGCTCCCCTCAGCAATGTATTTTAGTCAATCTGCCTGTCCTTCTCCCTGCTCTGTCTCTGGTGAATCCACTCACCACGCACCACCACCCCCCATCTCTGACCTGCGCCCTAGCTCTTATCTGCATAAATAAATCTTCAAAAAAAGAAAGAAAATAGCATTTGTTTTTAAAAATAAATAAGAGTTACAGATAGCTGATGGAGTAGGGAATAACAACTGATTTTGTATAGTTATATGGTATCAACTTTTCTTGGTAGTAAAAAGAAACCAACTATAGTTTTTCTTAATCTAATAATAAAAAAAAATGTGTAGCCAGAAATTCCAATTTTAAGTGTAAACCCAAAAACTGAAAGCTGAGAATTGAGCAGGTATTTGTTCACACTCAAAAGGTGGAGAGCAGGTCAACTGACAGATGGACTACACAATGTGGGATATAGATATAGTAGAATGTGATTCAGCCATATAAAGGAGTTTATTAATTAAAGTTTGATACATGCTACAAGATCATGGATGTTGAAAACGGGATGCTTACTAAAATATGCCAGACACAAGGGGCAAATGTTGGTGATTCCATTTATATGAAGTACCTAACAGATAATTCAGAGAGACAAAGCAGAACAGAAGTTAACAGAAGCTGGGAGAGGAACATCGGAGAAGTTATTGTTTAATGGGTAAAAGTTTGGGAAGATTAAAGTGTTTGAACTATATGAGATATAATCAAGATAGTTACACAATGTTGTTAAATTATTTAATGCCACTGATGATGCCCTTGCAAATGGTTAAAATGATAAAGGTCTCATATATATATAAATATATATATATATATATATATATGTATATATAAAGAGAGAGAGATCTTAACCAATTAACCAGTCCCACTAGAAAAGCCATTTAGTGTCCATAGAACATGAAGGCAATTGCTCAAGGACTATAGTAATTACAACAAAATGAGGCACTGCAGAAGCAGTTTTAACCATTTTAAGATGAATGGACACTTGAAGAATCTTTTGGAAGGTATGGACCTCTCTGAGAGGACAAGAGGAAAATACCATGGTATATAGTTTGGGGGAATGGAGATTGTATCTCCCTGAAGGATCACCACTGGCCTCTCTGACAGAGCATTCAATGAGGGCCAACAGAACTAGAGCAGCTGTGGAGGGGCCAGACGGCCTCTCCTCGAGGGAAGGTGTTACTGGCACACGATTCCCAACGGCACAGAGGGTCTAGGGAAACTGAGTCACAGCATGGATAATGGAAGCGAAGGGCCAGCATTACCAATGCCAAAGCTCACGGACTCACGAGTACAATTTCAGCTCCATCTAAACTAAATGCCTCTCTCACACCCTAGTATCACAAATGGTGAATGGTAACATCAACATGAAGAATAAAGAATTAAACTGTACAACTTCATTTCATTAAAATATAGAATCATGTTTAATAAGCTATTGCTTTCATTTTTTAGTCCATTTTTGAGACCTGCACACAGCTGCTTTTTTTTTTAATTTTAAGGAAAACTTAATAACATCCTTTCTGAATGAAAAGAGGTTTTTGTATCCAGTTGTAATTTGAAAAGGAACAACTAAAATTATATATTTCAGAG
Source organism: Condylura cristata (assembly GCF_000260355.1). NCBI lineage: Eukaryota > Metazoa > Chordata > Mammalia > Eulipotyphla > Talpidae > Condylura > Condylura cristata. Next base: position 20,229,066 of record NW_004567110.1, read on the forward strand.
TAATGTAGGAAATAAACACCCCTTCATTATTGGTCACAAAGTTCTATTTTTATACTACTAGTTAATGCTTACTGTTCTCTCTGAAATTTCCAGATTGGCAGCACTTTTATGCATTTAGGATAAATTGGTACTTTATAATTCTGGGATGAGAAGAGTAAAAAATCTGAAAAGTTTTAAATAATAATTTTCTTTGTTTCTAGCTCTCAACTTATTAAATGCTCAGCTTCTATGTTGTTTTGCTTTTAACAAATCACAGCATCTGTGTGCAGACTACTTCTACTGTACAAATCAGTAGCTACAGATGAAAAGAGAAAAATGAAAAGTATTGTGAATTGTTTATTAAAGATCAATAATAGATCCCTTTGAGGTTATTGTGACTGTAGTCACAATGTCAAATAACACATGTAATTAAGTGTCTCCTCGCAACAGTCCTTGAGCAGATCCCAAACTAAACATGATACAATGTTCTAAGTTCAGTCAACCCACCATAAAATCTAAAAAACTCAGGCTGAGGGTTTTGCGTAACATCTCTCTCCTGAAACACAGCACCCCATGTTCATTGTCCTATGGATCCCATTCCCTTTTATTTATATTTAGTACTTTCCTGCCTGAATTAAGACAAAAACCATAGAAAAGACAGGCTAAGGAACACTTTTAAAGCTTTCAATCATACTCTGTTTAGAATTCAGCCAGCCCACAGTCAACAAAAACTTGCTTCATTTCCATAAGCTTAAGATTGAGCACTTCCTACAAAGACAACTAGATAAACATTTGACTACTGAAAGATGCATTTAAATCCTTTTGCGAAGAGGAGTCCTTTTTATAAGCTAGGGTTCTATGGTGGTCTGTAAAGTTTCTCCAGAAAGTCTCTCTCTAAACGTTTACCTCTGGATAAATGTGTTAAGTGGTACAATTAGCAGTGTTCTCTGAAAGGGAGTGGGTTTCACTGCTGGTGTGGAAGGTGATTTGACGTGAGCCTCTGTCACAGTTAAGATTTTTTTTCTATGGTCTTCCCATAGCTATTACAAATAACACCACATTTCCATTTGCAGTAAGGATATAAAATTTCCATTTTGAATTGTATTTAAATTGAAAATGGATAGATATTAAAGGAATTGAAAACTGGGAGAACAGTGCAGAAGAGGAATACGCATTGTGTGATGGCATAAAGGAATAATCAACTGTGCTTGAGCCTGGAATGATAAGTAGGAGTTTCCTCAGAGGACAGGGAAAGACGAAAGGCCAGACAAAAGGAACTGTGCACAAAGAATCTGACATGAGCTGCTCACACATCACACAAGTGCTGGAGGGTAGCATGGCCGGCCAGCGAGTGACAGACTGAGTCAGAAAGGTCCAAGGTAGCAGATCACAAAGGTAGCCATGCTAGGGTCAGTGCAGACTCCCCCCACCCCAGACAATGGAATGTCACTCACTGAAAGAAGTGAAGCCAAGAAGTAGCAGGGTTAATTTGGGTTGTATAAAGAGAACTCTGGGACAACTTGGGTTCCAGAAGAAGGATGCAGAGACTGCAGGAGAGAGCCTACTTAAATGAGGTTGAAGAGACCTAAAGGAAATGACCAGGCAGGTCCACAATTGCTACACACAAAATGTTTCTGAATGACAAAGGGAAATTAAAAGGCAAATGGCAAAGCAAAAGGAAAAAAATTAACATGCATGCACCACCACCCCAGAAAAGGTTCTTATGCTTAACAGATACAAAGCTTCTTCAACTCAATAGGAATATAAATATGTGAAAATATTAGAAACTATTATTGATGGTCATAAAAACATGACTTGATGTGAATGAAGCTTTCTATCCAACAGATCACTAAAAACATAATATTTACAGTTGGCAAGATACTTTCAGATGATATTAGTGGAACAATAAATTGATGCAAAAAACATATTACTAACAGGTAAATGGCTTATCTTTAGACGGACTAATTTATTGTCTTTTGAAAATATATTCACTAAAGCTATGCACGAAGACTAATGGAGATATTGTGAATCCTGATTTTCAAATTTTATGGCTAAGTGACCTTGGGCAAGTCAATACCTCACTGACTCCAACTTGTTTATTCATATAGTATTGTAGCTTGAAACCAATACCTAGTTTGTATGGTGGTGGTGCGGACTAAGATAAAATAATCTTCTAATAGCAAGCATTTAAAAAATGTTTTCTTCCACTTAAGTGTAGACAATCTTCTATTAACCTGCAATTCTAAAGACAGACAAATCTATAGGGAAGAAATTCATGAAGTCATACCAATGATGACACCTAAGTTAGAATGAGTTTCTCCAAAATCCTCTGATAAGACAAAACTGAAAGTATCTCCCTATAAAATAAAATATATTGATTAAGTTTCAATATAAGAGAGAGACATATTTGTCTCAGCCTTGAGCAACAAAGTCATATCAACTTCCACAAGAGGTATGGACAGGGCCTAGCAAAGGAACAAACAGAAGAGAAACATGGGTGGCTCACGAGAGCCTTCTTCTGCCTGATAAGTCAGGGCAAAGAAAAGGTCTTAATAATAAGAGCACATTACATATTTATACAGTTTATACATGTATCTCTACCAGTGGAAAATAACTACATGACATTTGACATTATGTTTAAATTCAAATCTGTCTGTAAAATCTACAAGAGGCCTGGCACAGAGTAGATACTTAATAAAATTTTTTCAGAATGACTAAACAAACCAAAATTTCTGGTCATTAGGCATTAATAAGTGCCTACTTCTATATACACAGTTCCATCTCATCTTTGACAACTGCATTATAATGCCTGCATTGTATCTGTTTATAAATAAAGATGCTGAGGTTACAAAACTTTAAGAACTTTGTGGTTATATAATTGACAAGCAAACAAATCAAGATTTATGCCCAGATCTACCCATTCTAATCAATTACTTGTTCATGATAACTTACAGGACTAAAAAAAAAAAAAGGAAAAGAAAAAACATGTAAAGCCTACAAAAACTATATACTACTTCTATGAAAAACCTTTATCTCTTATTCACACATAAAATAATGAAGAAATTCATTAAAAGAGAAAGAATCTGAGATGCAACTAGGAGATGAAATGTGTAGAACTGGCGACCTGGAATCTTGGGGATCAAACAAATAAGAATACATTAAGGCTCCTTTTTGGCAACTGGATGGTGCCAATTCCAGGGATAAGAAACATAAAGGAAGGCATATTTGAAAATAAAGGTAATTTGTTTATCTTCAAACTTGATGGGTTTGAAAATACAATAGTGTGTTTGAATAAAAAAATGTCCAATACAGTGTTGAATATGAGTGTGGATCTCGTCAGAGCCTATTTTTGAGTCATCAGGAGATGATGAAAACCATGTGTTCGGTGAACTCACCAGCTAGCTTATGTAGCATGAAAAGAGAAGAGACTAATAAAAGTGCTTTGGGAGTCCTAGGCAATAAAGAAGCACCCCGCAGAGGTCCCAATATTTGTGTCTCCCAAAATTCAAATGTTAAATCCTACACAAGGTGATGGCTTCAGGAGGCTTCATGATTAGATCATGAAGACAGAGCTCTCATGTATGACATTAGCATTCTTATAAGACTCCTCCTCGAACTGCAGCCTCTTCCTCCATGGGAAGAAACAGCAAGAAGGAGCCTGGTGTGAACCACAGTTAGAGCCCTCACCAGAATGTGACTCTGCTGGCGCCCTGTTCTTGGATGTACCAGCCTACAGACTGTGGAAAACAACTTATGATATTAAGTCATCCAGTCTGTGGAATTTTGTTGGAGTAGCTCAGACACATACCAGGGTGGTATTGAAGGGCAGTTCCAGGGACACACCCCCAGGTTCAGTGGAGAGCCTGTTCTCTCTGAGAACTGGTCTGGATACCAAGCTCTCTGTTCTGCCAGCTGGGGCCAGCTGGCAGTCTAAATCACACTGCAAGTCCCTCATCACTGCTAGAAAAAGAAGGGATGAAGGAGAGCTAATCTATCATCTGCTTTGTCTGAGTTAGAGAATGTATCCTCATTTTCAGAGGAAGCAAGAACACAGTTTCTAAGAAAAAGTCTTGGTTTGGAATTGAGAGTACATGGGTTCTTAGTCACAGACGCCTTCTCCCCCCCTGATCCAAAGGCAAAGAAGCTGAAAGAATAGCAATTCTCTTTTCTCATATATTATTGAGAAGTCTACCCCTTTTTGCATACACACACACAAAGAATCATATTAGTTCAATTGGATTAGTTCAATGCATATCATTTGTAAACCTCCTGGGGAAAGATAGGGAATATTTTCCTTTGTTTTCAGAAAATCTGACTGAAGCAGATCATGCATATGTTTACAAAGGATAAAGAGCCAGATTAATTTAAATAGGCAAAGCTACAGGAACGTGAGTCATAGACATCATTTATTAGCAAAAGCCATCTGAAAAAAATATGAAATTAAAATATCTTATATGGGTAGTTTGAAGTCCATTAAAATATACCCTAACTTAGTCCCTACATAGTAAATCCCAAGGTAAACCAATTTTTTAAATCAATCCTATTCTTCTATCTTTTATTACAAATCCCAAGGCAAATTTACTTACCAAAATCAAACACAGTATGAGAAAAAAAATTAAACATACTGAAAATTAAGTACAAATTTAGTAAATAAGAAATGGTAAAATATAAATGAAGCAAAAATATACTGGCCATTCCTTTATCTATTTCTTCTGTTCTCAAAAATAAAGCAAGTCCAACTCAGTATTTGTTGTTAAAAGTTAGCATTAGAACCACTGTGCCTACATCTAGTCTTTTTAAATAAATTCTACTAAAGCCAGAACAAAGGAATCTAGAATTTGCTGGATCAGATAGGGATGTTTGCTGTAATGTTCTTTATTATATAACTGTACTAAATCTATGTTTCAATTCTTCATGAAAAATAAGATTAATCTTTATCCAGGAACAGATCAAAAATTCCATGCTTTATTATGCATTCTTTTCCTCAGTGCAGAGGTGCAGATATCTTTAACCCTGTTAAGCTAAGACAATGCAATATTGCTGAATTTCAAGAAGGGAAGATGATTTGCATCTATGCTGGATGACATTTAAAGTCTCTGTGTCCTCTTGGCCTTCCAAATACATGTGGAAGGCAACATGAAAGAAAGAAATCAGAAAAGAAATAAAGACTATGGGAAAAAAAATTGAGGCCAGATGACAGGCTCATTAAAATGTGCAGAAAGCATCTCAGACTCCCTCGAGAAAGCTGTTATCGTGAAATAATCACATTGACGAACATGGAAGAGTGGACTCCGGCAGGGCCTTCCTGGAAATGTGACCCCCATGAAAGCCTGGCTGCTTTGTTGCTTAATAGAGTTCACAGAAAATGCTTGTCTCCAAAATGAGATTTCTCCCCTATCCACTGTGCAGCCTAGGAGTCTTGACAGGATGGGCAGGGGGCCATTTCTCCTAATCAAGGGGGGTGAGGGCCCCTGGGGGGAAGGGGAAGATTGTGAGCAATCAAGCTCAACTGTTGCAGAGCAGAGCACTTGCCTTCTGCTGGTTGTCAAATGGTCATAGCAGAAGGGTTAGGGAAGTTGTTAAAATTTGGTGGAAATAAGGGATAATAGGTCAGATGGACCCATTTTTCTCAGCAATTATCCCATTTCCATCTCTGCGGCTGTGAGATATCACCCTTCACTGCCTGTCCAATGACAGAGGACTGTCCGTATGGGCTGCATAGCTCTTAACTGAAACCTTTGTTAGTTTTTCTATTTTCCTCCCCTTGTTGGTTCAGATATTTCATGTATACCTTAAAGAAACAAGACTCACTAAATTGATACGCTAAATGGGATAGTTTTCTTTTTGAGGTCGTTGGCCAGTGACACAATAGGACAGTAGGAGATGAAATGAAATAGTCAGGCCTACATGTGAAGAAGGCCTTCGGAAAACCTCCAATTCTGAATTTGTAAACAGGGAATAGATATGCAAATCCTGATGATTTCTGGTTTAAGCCTAATTTATATTTTTATTTTTTTTAAAGATTCATTTATTTCTGCATACAGAACTGGGGTGCAGGCCAGAGGTGCAGGAGCAGTGAGAGGCTTCACCAGAGACAGATGGGGAGCAGAACAGGCCAAATGATGAACTGCACCGCTGACCGGAGCAGTGGGCGGGTCAGAAGAGGTCCGCTATGCCATATGGGTCAGCTCCAGGGCAGGGATCAAACTTGCACCGAAGCGGCTGCGGCCAGCTTGCAGTGCTGTGCTTTAATCTGCTGTGCCACCAAGGAGAGCCCAATTTAATTTTTTAAATGAAAAAGCAAATAGTGGACTTCTCAGGTGGCACAAGGGATTAAGATGCCGCACTATGAAGCAATCCGGAGCCACTGCAGCACAAGTCCAGCCCAGGCCAGGAAGCTGACCTCCATGGTACAGCAGGCCTCTCCTATCTTGCCCAATGCTCCCCTCAGCAGTGTATTTCAGTCAATCTGCCTGTTCTGCTCCCCACTCTGTCTCTCATGAATCCTCTCATCCCCTGCACCTCTGGCCTGTACCCCAGTTCTTGGATGTATAAATAAATCTTTTTTAAAAGTGGGGGAAATTGTAGAATTCACACCATCATCTCCATTTTTCTCTGCAGTTAGGTCAGAGATCCTTATATGCTTGGGTATCGTTTTATCAAAAATAATCAGGTTTTCCCTGGAGTTTCCAAAAATGTCCCTGAGGCAACATTAAAAGCTCTTGAACTGATTCCTAGCTCTATGTATAAGATGCCAACTACTAAGGTGTAAAAGTGTGGGCCAATCTAGATGTACTAATTCACTTGCTACCCAAATTGGCAGGATTTCCTTGTGGTAGGTACACAACTTTTATATTAGAGACTGAAGAAAAAATAACTTAAAACTGCCATGTTTCTTCATACAGAATCTTTTACAGCCCTAGGTACCAACATAGGCTAACAGCTCAGGACGCAGCCTCTGGGTTCAGACACAGTTCATGTCCTAAATGAGACAAAAAAAAAATTGTCTAGCAAATCACATCTAACAGTTGGAAACACGAGACGAGAAGCCAAGAAAAAATATTTTTTGACTGTGGAGTTCCGACCTGAGAATTAGGCTCCAGACTGGTGCCACCTGGAGTCCAATGAACCCTGAAGGTATCTATTTGTGAGTGGTAGGCCAGCCCAAAGTCAGCCCATGCCATCTCTGCAGCATTGGGTGGCAAATGAGTCAGGAAATGTTAATAACTGACGCCAGGCATCCAATCCTTCATTCTGTCCTCTCTCCAACTTGAAAAGGCAGGCTCAGACTATACCACATGCAGCTTCTAAAAGTGAAGGCCAAATTGGCCCAGATGTGTGAAATCCTTTTAGCTCAATCCATTATACTAATATGTGACAATTACGAACTAAGTCTCATTTAACATGCTTGGATGTTTCCATTTAGAGGCAATAATTACTGAAAGGAGTGAGTGGTAACAAACCTGTTTCCCAGCAAGTTGGTTGACAAGACACCCCACTGGTTATAATGCAGCCATCAGGCAGAGCTTTTTATATTTAATGTTGAGCAAATTATCCTTTGTAAATGGCAGCTTGAGTATTCTCACTGTCAATCTTGTGTTCCACTCAACTACATTTTCATTTCACACCACATCTTGAATCTAGCTGAGGGAGGTCCCTAAAAATATAGAGCTAGAATTAATTTAAAGGAAAGCAGAACAACTGTTAAATAAATAACAGAAAAGGAGGATACATTTGGTCATTACTTCCCAAACCCTCAAAGAGTTACTTCCCAAACCCTAAAGTCTGTGCTACTGCATCCTGAGCAAGAACATCAAGAGGAAATTGGGTTGAGAGCGTACCACCTCCAGGGGGAGAATTATGTGTGTGACTGTGTAGTGTCTTACATGACAAAAATATAGAGAAATTAAAGTGGTAGGGCACTGTCAGAGGTGCAGTATCTATCCAAAGGGAAATTCGACCTCTGTGATTATTCGTCATGAAGGGTTACTCGTGGCCGGAATGGCATGTGTACTTTTGGACAACGTTCTTCCCATATTCTTAATCATGAGCCACAACCTGCAGCCTTTAATTTTTACCCATCTGTTCCTCCTGAGCAGTATGCCCCAACCAAGTTTAAGCCATAAGCTTCTCCCACTAAAATATAAAATCACATTTATTCCCCCTTAAAAATATTTAAAATCATGTTACCACTTTATGAGAAATAAGCCCAAAAAGTTACCTCTTTTGTTTTTAGATAAGGATCTTGCTAAACATTCTGGGAGAAGGTTTATTGTAATTGTGAACACAGAGTAACCAAGCAAAGACAATTTTTGATTTTTCCCTATTTATCAAGTACCATATATGACATAACTACTTTCATCATACGAGGAAATGCACTCATATTATGTTTATATAGTTTAATAAAAGAGTGAACGTTAAGCTAATGATTGACTTTTAAATAAAGGTTCAGTGTCAATAATACTGTATTAGGCACCACGGATAGAATGGTGAACATTATGTAGAGCAGGTCTCTACACCCAGAGCTTCTGACTATCAGTAATGTGCTGTTTGTTCAGGAATAAGGCTTGTTTCTTGGAAAGTCTGGTTTCTTGGAATGTCTATTTAGGGGAATATAAGCCCACCAGACATTGGTGGTTCTGAAGAGACTGAGCTCTAAGGCTAAAATTATTCACACATTTCACTTACAGATACATAAAGAAAACAGAAAAATGAATGAACTAAATAAAATGAGAATAAACTCTTGGACAATAAGGACATAACAGTAAGGAAACATAGTGAAAGGAGATGAGAGTTGAATACAGGCGGTAATGGAGGGAGGGTGAAAGATAGAAACTAGAATTATTATGGATACAGGAAAGCATATTCATATGCTAATTTAGTCTTTTGCCTAAAGCTTATGTGATGTTGAAGGCAATAATACTTCAATAAAAAAAGTACAGGGGTTAAAGTCTCAGTGTCACCAAGCTATTGCCAGCAAATGTGGCATGAGTTCAATCCCAGGCCAGGGAACTAACCCACAGGGCACAGCAGACATCGCCTGTCTCACCCAGTGCTCCCATCAGCAGTGTATTTCAGTAGATCCACCTGTTCTGCTCCCCACTCTGTTTTGGAGGATCCTCTCACCTCCTGAACCTATGGCCTAGCTCTTATATGCATAAATAAATAAAAATAAATCTTTTTTAAAAAAGAAACACCATACATCAGTGGAAAATAACAAATTATTACTACATCCACAACATGAATGTATCTCACAAACTTAATGGTGAGCAGAAGACACAAAAAGAGCATATTCTGTATGATCAATTTTTTTTAAGATTAATTTATTTATTCATATGGAACTGGGGTACAGGCAGACTTGTGGAGGGTGAGAGGATTCACCAAAGACAGAGCGGGGAGCAGAACAGGCAGAGTGACAAGTACACTGCTGAGGGGAGCAGCGGGCGAGTCAGGAGAGGGCTGCCACGCCATGTGGTCACCTCCGGGGCATGCGGGAATCGAACTCATGCGGAAGTGGCTTTAGCTTTTCAGTGCCGTGCTTTAACCCACTGTACCACCGGGGAGGGCCTGTATGATTCAATTTTATAAAATTCAAAAAGAGGAAAAATACATCTATAATGTAAGAAGTCAAGTAGTGGGTGCTTCTGGGGGAAACAGAGATTGGGAGGAGGTGTAAGAGGAGTTTCTGGGTTGTCAGTTAATACTTTGGTTTTTATTTGGGGACTGTTAAGTGGGTAACAGCTTTGGAAAATCAGTCTTCAGATCCTGTACTTTTCTAAACAAAGTCATATTTCAAACACA
>NW_004567110.1:20240070-20244598 GCF_000260355.1 Condylura cristata
ACTGAGAGAAAGAAAGGAAATCTGCTTCATGACTCTGTGTCCAGAAGAATAATGTATATAGGACAGCACGCCACCCTAACCTCTCCAGTGATGCACCTTTGCTAGCTCAGGGGACTACAGAGGGACTTGAACCCACAGGCACCCCAAACCAGTATGCTGTATACTTTAAACTTCTGCAGTGATATATGACAATTATGTCTCCATAAAACTGAAAACAGTAATTAAATTGACTTGCAGGCACACTTTGTAATGTAACTACAAATTCCACTCCAGTAATGATTTTATTTCACACGGCAACACCTAAAAAGGACTGCATACTAAATATTTGTTAAGAGTTTTTACTGAACCAAACAATTTCAATTTTTCAAATAAAATACCAATCTCAAATGGGGAGAGGTTTAAATAAAGCCTGGCCATGAAAGTGGAATAAGTATCTCCAGGAAAAGTTTTCTGCTTCCACTTAATAAAACGTAGATTCCACAAATGAATAAACCTCCCATGAGTTAACGTGTAATAAAGTGTAATATGCGAGAACACCAGTTATCCAGCACTGCAATTAACACTTCAGAGCAGGTGAAAATAGTTTACAAGACTAATTCTGTAATACCCATGAAATTCCAGGTTCCCAGCTCAATCAACTTTTATATTTGAGTGTTTCTTTTTATGTGTCCAAGGTAGCACTTGATTTTAGCATATTTGAGCCATTTGTAAAATAACCACCTTTTACTACTGAATTATCTGCTGCAATTGAATCATTCACTCAACCTTTACAGGGTGATGTTCCAGCTGTCACTTGCCAGGCACTGTGCTTGTTACAGACAGAGCAGCTGAACAGGACACCTCAAGCAGGGCAAAACAGCTTGGAGCCCTCAACCCTTGGGGTGGGGGGGTGAACACTCCAAGGGCCTGTGAGGAGTGAACATGACTTTCAGCTGCTGCACTTATTAATGGCAATGATGAGACTCAATAAGATACAGTTCCTGCCTCAGAAAGCACTCAGCCCTTAGCAGCAAGATACGGACAAAGGCTATAGATAAAGGATAGTGATGTAAGAGTTATGAACTGAACAGTATGAGTAGAAAAGGAATTGCTCTGCTAAGCAATCCTGGTCCAGTAACTGAACCCCTCTTAAGTTGAATGGTTCTCTTTATGGAGATAGTCCTGAAATCATAGTGTTCACTTGAGTTAATTAAATGAGAATTTAGATGCATATACGTATGGTTAGAGATGAATAAATGTTGCCTTTTATTAGACCTTAACATTTGAGATACCTGCCGTGTCTACTGTATAACATATGGTGTAATCATTAGTGAACCTGCATTGCTCAATTGCAACCCATGCCATCCATCCAAATACATCATGAAGCCTGAGAAGATGTACACCCCATGTCAAGTTTCTCATTTAGTGGCTTGGGGGTGGGGGAGAGGATGGGGGTTACCCATTTAGTGTCCACAGATAATTCTGATGTACAGCCACAATTAAGAATACTAATTAGATTTGCGATAGATTAAACATTATTTTCAGATTCACTAGAGAATATATTTTGCTTATATACATAGTAATTGACTTGGGGTTAATGAATCTGTGTTTCAGTCTGAATCATCACAATATAAGGAAACAGGAATAGAATACTGTTCAAAATAAATAGCACAACAGAGTTGAGTCTAAGACCAGAAATTTAAGGCTTATTCAGAGGAGTGGATTTAGTGGAGGTAATGAAAAAACAACCACCATTATTGGTCAGTCCATATTCAAACAGAGAAATGAGTCAGAGATCAAGACGTTACAGTTAGTCAGACAGCAAACAGAAAAGAAAAAATCAAGGCCTGCATGGAAGGTCAGCACAAACAGCAGATGAGTGAGAGATAAGGTAGAGACGAACTGAAGATTCCCAAAGGTGGAAGGCAAGGCAGATGGTCAAAAGCCCAGGCAGGTGAGCAGGAACCATGTGACTTACAAGGAAGGTGAGCAGGATCACACATACCAGGTAAAAGCAACTAAAAACATATGTCAACAATGTCATTTAAAAACAAACATGGATGGTAATTTCATTCATTCAGTATTTCTTCTTTTTTTTTGAAAGTTCTTTTATTTTTTTTCAGCCAGTCACTCAGTCAAATAAAAGTACTGAACAGCTTCAAACTGTCAAAACCATTACTCAGCACTATGAATAATAAGATGCAAAGTGTCTGTATGGATTTTCGCGTTATCAGGAGCAACAAAGTGGAATTACCATACAGGCACTAAATTCTATAATATAGTCTAAGTCAGGGTGTCAGAGAAGAAAATGGAATTTGCAGTTCCTAGTATGAATTTGAAGAATTTACTGAAATTAGGGGAGAATGTAATCTGATAAACAGCATCGACAAGGACATGACGGTGTGAGAAGATGTGGCCTGTCTGAGGATTTAGCAATAATTCAATATGACTGGAGCATATGCTATGAGATTAGCAAGAATGGAGAGTTGAGTCTGAGATACAGATAAGGATCTCAAATGAAAGGTCAATGTGAAAGTCTCAGAACTTCATCCAAAATGTCATTTTCTCTGACTTTAAATAATATGAATATATCCAAGGATCTGCAACGGAAAATGTAAGGTGAAAAAAAAAATGACACACATGAATTCAGCTGTATAATTATCGTAAGGATTCTGGTTAAAAATAAGCTGGTTTAGTCACAGTCCTGAAGCTAGCAAGGAACCCTTTTAAGGGGAGAGAGAAAATAGCATCACAATTGTTTACATCAACTTTGTCTTTTTCAGGATTTGGTATTTAAAAATCATCCCAATAAAGTTAACAGAGATCACATGAAGAGCGCTAGACATATCTATCTTTTTTAATCTACTTTTTAAATGTTATATGTAAAACCTGACAACATTTTTGTCAATGAACGATGGGCAAATAATGAGTTATAACATCAAACAAAAAGGTTGTGCTGATTTAACTACAAACTGGTTAGAGATTTTTGATTACTATACCTTCTGGGTATATGAGGATATGGCATGAGTTTAGGGAACAGAAAGAGTGAAGGAAATTTACATACGGATTTTATCACTTTTTCTAGTCATCTATCCACCTACTCAAATATTGTTTCCTATTATCAAGTTACTAGAAAAATATCTACAACTGAGTGCCAGCTGGCTCCACACCCTGACCAGCATCACTTAGTCAGCAGCTCCCTCTCAAATCCCCAAGTGGTTACGCCAGGCTTTCAGCTTTACCCAAGACTTCTTGCTCACGCATAGGAAACTGCCTTGCTCTTACTCTCTAGATGTAGGAACTGAGTACAAGAAGCTACATTTACAAACAACGATAAATTATGGAGCCACAGACAGCCAAGAAATATGCCCACATTTAAGGCATAACAATATGGTAGTGAGTCTTTAAAGAAGACCAAAAAGGAGGAGACAGAAATTTAGGACTTTTAGGGTCACAAAACTCAAAGAAAGAGTAGCAAGGAAGTAGAAAACAGGATCAAATGTCATGTAAGATCAAGTAAGTTACAGCTCCAGTGTCCACTGAATAAGGCAATATGGCAGTAGAGCAAGGAGAAACTTTACTTCAAGTAATTTCAACGGAGTAATGAAAACAGGAGGCAGTTTGCAGTTGGTTGAAAAGCAAATGAGAATGAAAAAAATGGAAAAAGTCAATATATACTCTCTTTAAAAGTTGTTTGTGAAATGAAGAGATGTCATGACTGATTTAGAGGGATGGAGGAATAAAGGCACACTTTAGTGTGATATGGCAATGGTGATGGTAGAGAAGGCAGCCCAGATGGGAGAATGGAGGGGTAACGGCTGTGTCGGTTTTGGAGTGGCAGAGGTAACAGAGATGAAAGTGGAAGAGGTAAGAAAGGAAATAGTGAGATGATGACAGAAGTGGAAATGCTGTGATTATGGAGGTGATGACGATGGTGCTAAGTCAAGATGGAGGTAGTGCTGATACTGAAGGGTCACTACCAGTCAACCACAGAACTGACAAAGATTGTAAGGAGACTTGGAGCACCTAAGAGCTCGAGGACCATAATTCATTAGTGATGTTTCCCTTGGGAAATAGTGGACATGGGCCAACTTATTTGACATTCTTGTGTCTTAAGCTCTCACACATTTACGAATTTCTTAAAAGTAATCTTGGCATGAGCTTACCATGATAGAGGGACAGTGAGTGTCTCTTCCAAGGACTGAAACAGGTGGAAAAGTTCTTGCTGGTGAAAACCTTGATGGAAAGGATAAGAATAATAATAACTTACAATTTGCAAATAATATTTTTTGTTAGTGCTTTTCTAGACTTTTAAATTTTCCATAGTAAAGTTGAAATTTTTTACCTTAAAAAATAAAATCAGGGCCTCCCTAGTGGTGCAAGGGATTAAGTTTCAGCACTATAAAGCTATCCACAGCCAATGCAGCACAAGTTCCAATCCTGGCCAAGGAACTGACACCCATGGCACAGCAGACCTCTTCTGTTTCCCACTTGGTCTCTGGTGAACCCTCTCACACACACACACACACACACACACACACACACACAC
>NW_004567110.1:20244886-20268540 GCF_000260355.1 Condylura cristata
TTCTGATCAGATCTGACCTTGAGAAACCCTACAAATTAAAATGAATAATCTTTAACTTCATTTCCTCCTATAATTGAAAGAAATTTTACTTAAGAACAACTTCCTCTAGCATATTACAGCAACTTTATTTAGTTGCCAGCATACTAAATAAAGACTTTTTGTGAACAAGAAAGATAAACCTCCCAACACCCCAGAAAAATTGAAAGAGAAACAAAAATAGGCTCTCAATAGGATTTTCATAAGAAAATATAAATTGAGAGATAGCTTTACATGTACTCTTTTAAAATGATAATACAAAGCATTGTCATTTAAGCTCAGCTTAGATGTTGTGGATATTTGTACACATACTGCACGAATGTCCACTTCTGCAGAGGAATCACTGGTCATCACAACAATCACAGAAAGGGCTAGAGACACAAAGGTGGGCCTTCATGAAGGAAATAACAGTGAAGTTGTGGACAGCTTCATTTTAAAATGGCAGAAATGACAGAAACGTCACAAAGAGAAATAGTGTCTATCCCTCTGACGTCCCTTCAACAAGACAACACTGCTACGGTGATGAGAGCCCTATGGCCAAGCAGTCTCAAAAGGCAATAGTGTGGGGAGGACAAGCTAACACTTGTTTGGGTCACTTTGCTTGCTCAGCAACCTGACCAAAAAAAATCCTTTACAATTGAAGAATAAATTAGCCACTTAAAAAAAAAAAAAAAAAACATGGTTTAATTTTGCCTGTGTGATGAAGACTTTCAAATGTTTAACTCCAGCCTAGACCTCTTCTCTGAACTCTAGACATCTACTCCAGAGCACCAGGGGATGCCTGTTTATTATCCAGCATTTCACAGAACTAATCATTCCCCCGCTCAGTCCAACCATGAACACAACGGCAACCACAGGCCACCTCACTGAAATAAACTGCATGCCCATCAGCCTGTCTTTTAAACAAAAATCTAGGCTTTGTCATCACATGCCTATTTTAATTTAATAGTGCTTGGAATGCCTTGTTTGTTCACATATCTTTGATCTGGCTCTGACCAGGAGGCGATTACATGTTGCAGGAAAGCCACCCACTGTGTTCACTATATTTCTACCACCTAAAATAATGCCTGATTCATAGCAGTGATTCAATAAATATTTGACCGATTCTGACTACTCCTCTGCTACCATTTCCCTTCTTCAAAAGTCTCCACAGTGTTTTTAACGTTATGATATGACTGTAGACAATTTACTTTCTCTGTGTACTTTTGGCTTCATTAATAAAATGAGGGAGATTAAAGAATCTATGAATGTTCCATTTATGCTAAAAATTCATGACTGTGATCAAAGTTTAACTGAATTGGAATATACTCTTTGTCCACTCAATTCACTATGTGATTTCTATTTCTTTTCTTACTGATATATACGCTAACACTTATGGTTCCATTTCACTCATGGTTAGAGTTCTCAAAGTACTTTTGTTTCTAATATTTCCTGGCACCTGAAACTCCTGGAGCATTTTATTTATTAGTTGCTTTACAGATGAAGAACTACAGGCTCAGAGAGGGTTCATGAGTTGCTTAAAGTCTTCATGCATCTCATTGCATTAAGCCAATATGTTCTGAGGAAAAGTTGTTGGCATAGTTAATATTTCAAATATTCTTATAGTTACAGTGAAAATGCAGAAATTATAAGAAATAGTCTCTCTTCAAAGTATTTTTAATAAATATTCATCATCATATGTGTGGTTTAAGGGAGTTACAAATGATTTGCCAGTTTTTCTAAGGGTTCTATTGGACTCCAGTCCTTTCTTGAAGAAAAGAAAAGCCATGTTTGAACTTGAGTGGACAAAATATAAGTAAATATTCACCCTGTCCATTAGGTAGTAGTGTCCAATATTTCTCCCATTTGGCATCATCTTTAGTAAACACCTTGATGTCCAGAAAGTTCCTGATGTGAAGAGAAATACAGAATAATCAGAAATATTTCATTTCAAATCCATTTACTCCTTTGTGGCTGCCAATCACTCACAGTTACCCTTATTTGCATCAGTACTTTGTAAAAGAACCACCATTTCTAAAGAGAAATGTAATAATGAAACACTGTAAATATTGTTGCCTGGTATACAGTAGACATTCAGTAAATGAGAGCTATTTCCCCATTTTGTTAACTTGAAGAATAACGTATCAATCCATTCACATATTAACAAATTGTAAGGAAATGAAAAGAGGAAAAGAAAAACCAAGATAGGACTAGAATACACTGTTAGGTTAATGTTGAATGAGTCACTTATTATAAACAGGTACTAGCTATGGTAAAATTGGTAAAAGCGATGGAAAAGTAAAGCTCAAATATTCTCAGTGCAATGCAACTACCCCAGATGAGAAAAGCTGACATTTTCTTTGCAATTACTTTAATTGAATTGTTTCCTTTAACTTGGAGTTTTCTTTTGTTTTGCTTTTTTGAGGTAACACTGATTTTACAACACTGTGTTTGTAAAGGTATAGGAACTCTCCCTTCAGTATTATTACCACACCACACCCATCACCTAATTTAGGGTCTGTTATAGGACTAGATTGCTTCAGTACACCATTTGATTGTTCACACTTCCAGGTTGGGAACATTTAATTTTTTAATATTATTCTCAAATCTAGAGAAATCAAATGAGAATCTTCTCCATTCCAATTCATAGCTATAATCTGGAAGGAAATAAGTAAAGTGTGGGAATAATGTTTTTAAATAGCCATAAAGAATGAGGTCTGAAAGAATGAGGTCTGGCTTAGAAACACAAGAGTCTTGAGGAATTGGGTGTCACAAAAAAGACAAGAGATCCAAGAACTAAAGAAACAATACCTCTTAAACTGGACTAGATAACATTTAGTCTTTCAATTTGTTACAGGGCAAAAGAGGGAACCCCCCAAACCTGACTGCTCTGAATAGGTTCTGCCATCCGCTGCATCAAGACAAACCATAAGACTTTAATTAAAAGGAACTTTAATACAGTGAGTATACAACACAGAAGACAAAGAATACAACTTTTAAATCAAACACCTGAAGTTACCTATTCCCTCGTGGGCAAAAGGCAACCCAAAAGGGGTTGGGATTGGCCCAAAGCAAGGCCTGAAAGCTGCCACAAGACTAAAGCACCTTCTGGCAAAGACCCATGGAAAAGGGTCAGAAATGGCCAGACAAGTCTGGGAAGAAAAGAGCAAAATCAAGATAAATGCTACCATAGTCATCTCCCCACGGGTCTCTCACCCACATCTCTTTCAACTAGTCCTGGGCCAAGAAATAAACACTTTTCTTTACTTGTCTCCCTTTGCTCCATATGGCTTCCTCAGGTCTGGCTCTCCATCCTGTTCCCTTCTTCAGATTCCTTCTCTTATCTTCTTTTCTCTTCTTCACTTCACCCTCCTTCTGGGTAGGGCAGGAAACCTAAAACTTCCCCTTTTCCTAGGGACCACCCTGTTACAAATCTCCTGGTTTAAACCTTCCTTCAGGCCCTCCCTGGTGGCTCAACGGATTAGGACACAGCACTGCAAGCTAGCCAGGCCCCTTTCAGCACAGAGTTTGATCCCCAGCCCAGGAGGTGATCCACATGGCACAGCGGACCTCTCCTGTCTCACCTGCTCCTCCCCTCAGCAGTGTACTTCATCAGTCAGCCTGTTGTGCTCTCTATTCTGTCTCTAGTGAATCCTCTTGCTGCCCCTGTACATCTGGCCTATACCCCAGTTCTGTATGCATAAATAAATGAAACTTAAAAAATAAATAAATAAACCTTCCTTCAAAAACAAATTCTTAAGGGTCTTCCCTGGTAGCATAATGGGTTAAAGCACAGCACTGCAAGGCTATCTACAACCTCTGCAGCCCAACTTTGATCCTTGGCCAGGGAGGTGACCCACATGGCTCAGCAGACCTCTCCTCTCTAGTCTACTGCTCCCCTCAGCAGTGTATTTTAGTCAATCTGCCTGTTCTGCACCCACTCTGTCTCTGGTGCATCTTCTCTTCCCACACACCTGGCCAGTACCTCAGTTATTGTATGCATAAATAAATTAATCTTTAAAAAATAACCAAATTCCTCAAGTATCTAGAGTCACACTTTATTCTTGCAACATATTCAAGAAAGTTTCAGTTCAGTGTTTTGCATTTTGATATTTGTGCATAGATATTTATTGTATCTTAATTTCAGGTCATCTTATAAAAGGTACAATGTGGAGGATGCATATGACAATGAGGATGAAATTGTTGTTTTCTTACTTTGTTTTCATTTGTGTTTCCCTGATAAACATTTTTTCATGTATTTGTTGGTCATCTGCATGTCTTTTTTGGAGACACACCCACGGGATTGGTCAATTTCAAAAAGACCAAAAACAAGTACTGGTGAGGATGTGGAGGAAAAGGAACACGCTTTGTGTTGGTGTAAATGTAGACTGGTCCAGGTCCTTTGGAAAACAATATGGAGGTTTCTCAACTTACTAAAAATAGATCTACCACACCACCCAGCAATTCCACTCCTCAGTATCTTTCTGAAGAAGGCAAAAACATTCATTTGAAGGGATGTATGTACTCCTATGTTCACTGTTTATTATTATTCACAATAAACAAGCTAGGGAAACTACCTCAGTGCCCAATGACAAATGGAGGGACTAAGAAGATGTGGTGCATAGATACATAATGGGATACTTAGTTATAAAAAATGAACTCTTAACATTTGTGACAAAATAGAACTAGAAGGCACTCTGCTAAGCAAAATAAATCAGAAGGAGAAAGGCAAATAGATGCTTTTACTCACATGTGGAATACAAAGAAACAAAACAAAGTAACAGATGAAACGAAACCAAACCAACCTTACAAATCTGACTGTGGAATTCAGGCTACCAAAGAGGGAGGTGCGGGGGTGGGCAGAGAAAAATGGGAAGGGCTCAGTGGACTATGGTGGGGACTCCTGGTGCTTTGATGGTAGGAGTGGCAAGACACATATACATGCATACATATTTACACCACACACGTGTGAACCTCAATTTCCAAATCCTAGACTGCCTGGCAGTGTTGTAACCATAGTAAAAATGACACCATTTAAAAAATACTACCCCATGCTCTTAAATTGAAAAATTTAGTAAAATACTTTTATATTTAACAATAACAACAAACAAGTTAAGCCCCTATAAAGGAGACCCTTCCTTTATTTTGAAGCAATCAGCACTGTGTCCACTATGATGAAAAGCACTCCTAAAAGGATTCTTCCCTCTCCTGTCCCCATCTTCCAGTGCACGGACACCTCCCAGTTCAGGAACTCCAAGCCAATCCTTGTTCTCCAATTTGTCACCCCCATACCGACCTTACCAAATTTACAAGCACTGTGCTTTAAAGTCTTTAAAATAAAATAATGACATTGTTTCCAGGTAAGGGGGAATTTCTGATTCAGAGGAAGCTATAAAATTGTAACCAGGTGCCTGGTTGTAGCTAACAGTCTGATATTTCCATGGCACTTTACAAACACTATCCTTTTTGCCTCACAACAGTTTTAATAAATACATAAAGTAGGAGAGAGTAAATGGTCATACCCCTGGAATGTGTGCTGTAGAGGCTCTGAATTACGGAGAGAAGACATTCCAAGGGCATAATCCTGAGCCCACAGCCAAACTGGTAAAGGAAATGCTGTGATGGAGAGCAGTTTTGACAATAAATCAGTAGTGGGTTCATCTACTGATATTAAAGGTCTGGGGCATCTTACACTCACTGGTCCATCAATGGAGATGAAGTCCTGCAAGAGGAAAGGTCCATACTAAAATGCATCATGTCCAGAATTGGCATAAGACTTTTTTTTTTTTATGGCTTCATGGGATTATGCTATGAATCCATACTTTTCATGTAGGGAGCTTTCTAGGACTTAACACAATACAAATCTGAGTATGAGTATGACTATTTATTATGTGCCAGGTTAAGTAATGTGAGACTGGTGGACTTCAACGGTGTAAACTCAGCACTGCACCGTTTTCACATACATAAACATAGGTCCATTGGACTTTAATCCAATGTGAGAGTTAGACTCTCAGGAACACCAGCCATGGTGGTAAGGGGAGTCTGGAAACGGAAAAGAGGCTCAAGATGAGGATCTAGAAGATGGGGCCACACCAGTTGGGCATCAGGTTCCAGCCATGCCCAGCACACCTCAAAGGTCTACCCAAGGCCCATTCTGAAAGCTGGAGAAGCAGTCTTCTGCAAGGAAAGCTATCTTTCACGGTAATTATGAGATTACCTACAAGTAAGCATTGAACAAGAAACTCACCAGAAAGAAACTTTAGCCTGATTCCAAGTGGCCACCTTGTGGCCCTCAACTATGGGGGGGGTGGGGTTAGGAGGGGTGCAGGCAGTTTCATCATGAAACTCTTTAGCAAAGTGAATATTCTAGGTGGGACTACATGGAGATTTCGAGGGGGAAAAAGTATCTTCGCGACAATCTGTTCAAAAACCTACCTTCCCAGAAAAGCAAGCAGTGGGGCTGAGGAATTAGTTTTGCATTTGAACTAACAAACTAGCACTTTTTCTTCCCAGACCTGAGTATGTTTCCTGCCTTCTGTACCAAAGTCAATGAAAATTTGATCTCTATTGCACTTTCTAATAAAGAAATTTGGAATATTTTGCTTTTTAAACCCGGTCACTTATCTCCTGAGATAATTCCTAGAAAAGTAGCCACGTTTACCCCAGGACCAGGAAATTTGGACAGAGAAGCCTTGCTTGGAGGAGAGGCCCAAGGTCATGGGTGAAGCAGGCTGCAGATTAAGTCTTCATCCCGTTTTGCGACGTGTCTCCTTGGCTGCCCCGGACAGGCTGCGGTCGCGACAGGAATTTTCCCAGGGTGAGGCAGTCCTAAAGGGCACCCCAGGTCCATGCTGCGGTTCTCAGTGCTTTGCGGCTCCAGAGTGAGTGACGCCCACAGGGTGGGCTCCAGCCCCAGACCGCGGCCGCCCGGGCGGGATCGCGGCTGACACGAGAAGGGGTGGCGCGACGCAGACCCTCCCGCCTCAGCCGGGTCTCCCTCACCCCGCGCGAGCCCGGAGCCTCCGCAGTGCGCCGCCGCCGCCCCCGCCCCGAGTGGCTTCGGGAAACAGAATCTGCAGAGGAAGCTGCAGGGGCCCTGGCGACAGGGACAGAGCCTGCAGGTGCGGAGCGCCGGGGTACAACCCCGGGCCCCCCGCGCGCGGCCCCTCACCGCACCCAAGTCGCCGCGCCCCACCTACCGGTGCCGGCCCTCTGCTCCCCGCCCTTCTCCCCACTTCGGGGCCCCTGCCGCCCCGAGGCAAGCGGCGAAGGCCGAGGGGCCGCCGGGACCCCAGTGCTCGGGCGGCGGAAGCACCACGTGTCCGGCCGGGGACCGCGCAGGTGGAGCCGGCCAGGCCCGGCTCCCCGCGCCCCAACGCACACCTGCGGCGGCGCCTGGTCCCGTCCAACCCCGCCCCCGGCCCATCCGGGTCCCGGCCTCCGGGGCGCGCGTGGATGCCTCCTCCTGGACGGCGCGATGGGGTCCTTCCGGGAGAGCAAGGGTAAGATGGGGTGTCTTTAGGGGAATTGGCTGCCGGTGCCCGCGGGCACAGGAGGGCCACTGATCCTCTGCGGTCCAATGAGGGGGCGAGGGATGGTCGTTCTGGACACTGGGCCCGCCCCTTCCAGTGCAGGGGTATTGGGGTGCTGAAGAATGCGTAGATGGAGGTCGCGGTATCCTTGTTTTATTGGTTTTTGTGATGGTCGGGCCGAACGCCTCTTTACAACAGGCAAGTAGACCAGGCCGTCGGGTTTGGATCTCCTCTCAGTGATGTTTGTGCCCTCTGGAATAGAACGTGGAAATTGTGCGTGTTGGTAAGGAAGGTTGAATACAGTGTTAGGGACTCCAAAAAGAAGGTGTCAAAGACCTGGAAGCGCCAGAGTCCCCAGGAAAACTTTGCAAATTTCTACGTCCTGATTACTTTTCATACAGATCATTTGAGGTGAGGAGGGCAGACACACTTGTCATTGATATGTTGTAGAAGGACTGAGCTTGAGCTAAAAAGTCTCCTGAACGGTGGTTGTCAACAGGTTTGAATTTACAAATGAATGAATTGTAGAGAGGAAGAGATTCTTAAAGCTTTAAATGGAAGGGTCACTTGGGGGAAAATTGCTTTCCTGGTGTTTTTATCTTGTTTTCTGGTGTTTAGCCATACTAGGCATCAAGGACAGCAGGAAATGCCAAAGCTAGAATCCTTGCAAGATCCCCAGTTATGATCCCCTGATCCAGGGCAGCAGGTGCAAAGAGCAGCTCCAGTGCCTGATCACCCCTCTTTAGGAAGGGTCAACTTTGAACCGCACAGTTCAGCATCCACAATCTAAAGTTTCTGCAGCAGCACTACCAGCTTAGAAATTCCTCTGGCACACAGGAGGCATATTCGTTTCTTGCACCCCAAGGCTGTCCTTGGAGACAGAGAGAATCAGGTAATTATGGTGGTACCAAGTTTTCTGCACCCCTACATTTGGTAAAATAATATCACCTGTTCTTCTTAGAGGTGGGACCAGGTGACGTTATGTTTTTATATCCTTCAGATACTAGAGCAGCAATATATTATAATGCAGCATTAGGTTGCTTATTAGACAGTGACTTTTAACTGAACACATTTAAAACAACAGCATTCAATTCTTGTTGATTTTCACAGCTAACTTATATTTCATTAACTTGCTTTACATTTAATAGCCTCTAAAGTGATATCATACTTGAGACCAGATAATCATGAGTTCATAAATGCTGGTGTCCAAATAAATAAATAAATAAATAAAAAGGGAGCAAACCTCCACATTTATAGATAAGCTACCTAGAATGGCAGAGAATAATTTTTCTATGGGCATGATTCAGTTGAGGACAAACTCAGGACCAACTATCTCTTAAATCAGATCTCATATGTTAGTAAAGGTATGTAACAGGCATGAAAGTGTAACTTTACAAACTTAAGTTTGACATAGCTTAAAGTAAAGAGTCTGTGACTATAAGGTAGCATGAGGGAGATATTTGTGGTAAATGAAGAACTGTGTGTCTTCATTCTGACTACACAAATCTACATGTGTGATAAGATGTCACAGAACTCTGCACACTTTGCACCAATGTGAATTTCCTGCTATTGATATTATGTAATAGTTTGATTGGGGGAAACTGGGTGAAGGGTCTATGGGACCTCTTTATATTATCTTTGCAAGTTCCTGCAAATCTATAATTATTTCAAAATAAAAATTGTTTTCAAATCATTTTGTAAGTACATCAGATTCTATCAGGCTATTGTGTTAAATCTTAATATACAAACAATACCTTGTTTTGCTATATATGCTATTTTTTTTAAAGATTTATTTATTTTATGCATACAGAACTGGGGTATAGGCCAGAGATTCAGGGGCGGCAAGAGGCCTCACCAGAGACAGACTGGGGAACAGAACAGGCAGATTGACAAGTACACTGCTGAGGGGAGCAGCGGGCGGGTCAGGAGAGGTCTGCCACGCCATGTGGTCACCTCTGGGGCAGGCGGGAATCGAACTCATGCGGAAGTGGCTTTAGATTCTCAGTGCTGTGCTTTAACCTGCTGCGCCACCAGTGAGGGCCTATACATGCTATTTTTAAGTAAGTTCAAAACCAAATGCCTTCAAACTTCTTTGATTGCTACTGTCAAAAGAACATATGAACTTCTAAAGCATTACTGCTCATGATCAGTATAGCCTAGAGTTACAACACAGCATTTAGCAATAAACTGTAATTTAAGATTATTAATTTATATGTTGGAAGACAGAGAAAGTGTCTCCTTTGAGTAGCTATTATTCTAAAATAAGTTTTTTGTTGTTGGGGAGGGGGGGTTGTTCCTGCAGAAAATGCTGTGATCTTACGTCTACAATTAGTCTTTACTCTTTCTCTTAGCTGAATACTTCCTGTGCTTTAGGTGGTTAAAGGAATAGATGTCACCCAGCAGAAGAGATAAAAGGAGATGGACTTCTATAGATAGAAACTGATGTTCATTAAAAATGTCTCTCTTTAAGAGAAACAGGAATGAAGTTAAATTAACTACTGAAGAGTTTGTTTTTAGAGTTGCTCTCATCAACTTCAAGGTGTTTCTTCTTTGGTGTTGGCCATTAATGCCAAGAAGCCCCAGAACACCTAAATACCTCCCTGAATGAGAGAGAAATCTAAAACTTTGGTGGTCCATTAAGCAAAGGTCCTACCACATCCTGGCAACCTCCAACCAAAGAAGCATCCTTCTCCATGGGAGAGGGCACGATTTCCAGGTTTTCAATTACTCAAGTACACTTCCCAATTTTTACCATTTCTAAATATAAATAGTACTGCTATTCACTTAATATTACCATTTAAATTGATGCCTGATTTTTTTTTTTAGATTTATTTATTTATGCATACAAAGAACCAGGGTACAGGCCAAAGGTGCAGGGGTAAGAAGATTCACCAGAGACAGAGTGGGGATCAGAACAGGTGGAGTGACTGAAGTACACTGCTGAGGGGAGCGGTGAGTGGAAGTCTGCTAAGCCATGTGGATCACATCCCTGGCCAGGGATTGGACCCATGCAGTAGTGGCTGCAGATAGTTTCATAGTACTGTGCTTTTTGAACTCTGCACCACCAGGGAAGGCCCTGATACATGACTTTTTTTTTTTTTTTTTTGACTTAGCCTTCATTTAAGGATTCATAGCCCCAAAATTCCTATATATTCCTCAATATATGTAAAAATGGACACATAACCTCCAAAGAGATTTATTCATGGGCCACATACAATCATCCTGGATACACCCCCAGTAGTAGAGCCAGCACATGAGAAGCTTTATGGTGGCAGGCAGGGGTGCTTTAGGGATAGGAGAAGGAGGCAAGCCTAGCTGCAAGGAGCAACTCATCATCAGCTATAGAATAGGAGAGAACTAGGTCACTCCATGTTCTAGTCACCACTCAAGAAATAATCTGTCATCTCTTCTAGGAAAAAAGTAAATTGCCACTACGTTTTTTAAACTATAAAATATTCCTAAATTAATTTTTTTATCATAGTAGCCCATCTCCGCAAATATATTTAGCTCTAAAGAAGCTAAAAGCTATATTTGGTTTCCATTTCTATAATTTATGGTAATGACTATTCAGATTGTCTCCCAGGCTCAATCACCAAGTCATATGTGTTTAGGCAGTTTTAGTCTCTTATCTCAGAATATGTTAACTGTGTTTTTTTAAAAACTATATGTTGCTTTGTTTGGTATAGAAATCCCTTTGGAAAAAAATCCATGAATAAGAAAACTTCTACATTCTCAGAGTGAATTTTTTAAAGCAATGTAGAAAATATAGGTAGATGAGTTTGGAAAGACCTTAATAGTGTTTCTACAAATTGTATTAAGGAACTATAACTCATTGTACTTCTGCTAGTTCCAAAATGAATTTTTATGACCCTCCAACTTCAGTGACAGTGTTTGCTCATCAGAAAGGAAAAACAGCAACAGTTTCCTTTAACAATATGAGGCTTGCATGTGGTACTCTTCAGGGCCCTGATTCTTTTTTATTTAAATTATCTATTTTCAAACACTGAAATGATCTGCTGCCTTGTTCTAGAATAAGGCCAGCCCATTCCATCATTGGGAGGATCCAATTATCCTTATATCGAGATTACATTTGAACTCACCTAATTGTAATGCCTCTACTGTCGCTCAGCCAGAACATCTCAATAATGATATTATCTGAAACCTTGCCAGGTGCTTCACCAAGGCCCATATGCCAGGTGGCTCAGCCTGGCAGCATCTGGGACCAAATTCATCCTACAGATATATTTTGTTTTAAAAATCAGAGAAATATTTATTAATAAAATGTTAGACTTAAAATATCGCAAATTTCTGTCTTCCTTGGGAAAAGAACATTTAGAACAGAGTAGTGATAGTTGCACACAATACCTTCTATTCATCGTGACCACTACCCTTCCAGTTAACATTACTCTGGACCACATAGCTCATTGGTGTTAATTACCTAGTCTAAATAAACATTGAGTGTGAGGCTTTCTTCCTAATATTTTTTTTTTCGGATTTACTTGTCTTTAACACATTTGTTAGGAAAAACGAAGCTATCCTTGCCCAAATTATTTGTTGAAGCCCAAGTTGATCTCTGTGTGCTCAGAAACTATCTTTTATTACTTATGCCAGATATTAACATTTTTTTTTCACTTTCTCTGAACAGTGTTCTAGAGGCTCTTTCTTCTCTCCACTTTTTAAAGTAAGAACTGTAGACTTCATTTATTTACTTCTGCCCTCGGATATTTCTTCTCATCTCCAGGATATGTCAAAGACATTAATGTGTTACAGTGTTCTGATTATAAAGGATGCAATTATAAAGCCTGGGGTATAATTCGCTTATCAGATAAGCCGGATTCCTTGAAGGAAGTTGATAGTATCGCTTGGCACGATCTTTGTTCTCCTTTATTAAGGTTTATTCTGTCCTTAATTCTGAGGTCATTGTACTGGTAGAGAGTTAAAAAGGTAGCTACTATGTACTGTTTTTGCTAATCATCAGTCAGTATTAAATGAGCTGCAGCAAGTAGTAAATTTATATTTCTTTTCCTCTTCTTCCTTCATGCATAATTAAAGTATTTTTCTCTTAATATTTTTGCAAGTCATAATTCAAAATTAGATTCCAGTGTCTCTGATAATATGAATGAAAGTTTTGCTGTATCAAATGTTTCTGGGACCAAAGTCTTGGATTTAAAAATTTCCCACATTCGTAATAATATTTATTATAATATTTAAATCAGATTTTAAATTGACAAAACACAGACACATGGTGATAATGTGAGGGAGAGGTTACAAAATAATTGAATGATCCTCTAAATTTCATCTACAAGATTAATACAGAAAAAGAAGAAAGTGAGAAGTTACCTGTTACTATGAAAGTATGGGATGAAATATGAATTTAATCTCAAAGAACCCATATTTTCTTATTCCTTGAGGAAAACTATAAACCTTTGGTGACCCAACTACAGACAGTTAACTGAGTTTAAAATCATAAAAATGAATTTAAGTTCAATGTACTAATAGTGAGCATTTCTTTCCCAAGGATAGAGCTAACATCTTTTGTGGTATAAATGAAGAATGGGGTGGAAGGTAATATTAACCTGTCCTCTCCTTTCTTCCTTGGCTTAACCTGTACCCAGGGAAACATAATTCATAATTTCGTCAATTTCACACCATTAATGTGCATTAAATTAACTTTAAAAGAATGGTATAATAGTCTGAGTGAATAGGAGCCATTAAACCTAATGACATTTAAATGCATTTATCACAGTGATGATGCATGTCTTTAGAAGGTCCATTATGTTTTTCCATAAAATAAAAGGGGTTTGAAAGTATAAACTTTATATTATCCAGCTGAACATTCTTTAGCATTCATTTGGCCCTTTAAACATATTTAAATAGAAGATGGTTACCATAAAGTTATTTCTTACATGTTAACCTAAAGGGAACTTTTCTTGTGGAGTTTAGAGCTGAGGGCTTTGGGTGCTTTGTCCATGGTGCTGAAACTGGCTCATCCTTATTGTCAGGTTGCAAATAACCAGGAAAAGATTGATATTTCTTCCAATTAATGACAGTAAGAATACACATAATGCCATAGAAATTAATGTATTACTCCACTTTCTAATCAACATAGTAAGAAAATTTTGCACACAAGTTTGTGTTTGAGTAACATTGCAAAATGGTTTTAAAAAATCAGCAGATACGGCCCTCCCTGGTGGCCGCAGCAGATTAGAGCACAGCACAAAGAAGCTTAAGCCATTTCCACATGAGTTCGATTCCTGCCTGCCCCGGAGGAGATCCACATGGCGAGGCAGACCTCTCCTAACCCGCCCGCTGCTCCCCTCAACAGTGTACTTCTTCAATCTGCCTGTTCTGCTCCCCACTCTGTCTCTGGTGAATCCTCTCACCCTCCGCATCTCTGGCCTGTACCCCAGTTCTGTACGAATAAATAAATAAATCTTTTAAAAAAAAATCAGCAGATACTTGTTTTTTAACCTATTTGAAGTTTAGCTTTGGAATTTTCATCACTTCACTATTAAACTTTCTTTTTTAACTAAAATATGTCAGGTAGCTATAATTTTGAACAATTTATGATTTCTATTTATTTTTCATTTTGGACTTTTAGGCCCATAATAACACTTTCTTTGACTTTTATTACACTGGGCAATTTAAGTATTTTTCATGCAATCTCAAATCACACAAAAAAGATATCTTCAATTAATGTGCCAATATTTGCATTGCTAGCAATAAGTATAGAGGCATTTACTATCAGTTGCAGATGAAGTCAATGAACACTTAATTCTGAGATTAAACAGTGCAATTATGAAATTACAAAGAATTTTGACATATGTTGCTTGCCTCTGAAAAGCCTAACGATTAATAAATTATTCATGTATCAGAAAAATAAAATAAAAGAATAAAGTTACTGGAATTTAAGTCTATTTAAGGACCAAATACCTTGACAGCATCATTCTTACTGTTCCTAATACATATTGAGAGCAAAATATTAGTTAAATGGATTAGAATGTGGATGACTAAATGGAAGAAGAGCTAGATTTACCCTCTTTAGAAAAGGCATGTATTCTCTAGTTGTCAAGTTATAGAAAATGCATATATGTAGACCAATCATTTCTCATAAGAGTATTTACATACTATTTACATATTTTTTTGCTAAGAAATCCATTAGGTTATTTTTCCCACACTATTCCTCAAGTTGATATTCCTTGTATTTATGTTGAATATTTGAACCTAAAACTTTTGAAACTAGCATCTTTATTTGTCATTACTACTCAACTCTGAAATCTGTTCAGAAATTCCATCAACGAATTTGAACTCAACTCAAGTCATTTTACTGATCCATAAAAAAGTATTAGGGGCCCCTACCTAGTGATTCAGCAGGTTAAAGCTCATCACTATGAAGCTAACCACAGCTGCTTCACATGAGTTCTATCCCTGGTCTGGGAGGTGACCCACATAGCACAGAGGGCCTCTCCTGTCTCACCTGCTGCTCCCTTCAGCAGTGTACTTCGTGGATCTTCCTGTTCTGTTCCCTGCTTTGTCTCTGGTGAGTCCTCTCACTGCCCCTGCACCTTTGGCCTGTACCCTACTTCTGTATGCATAAATAAATAAATAAATCTTTTTTAAAAAAAAGTACTAGGAAAATAGATTTGATAAAGTAGTTGTAATCTTTCATTAGTTTTGTGTGTGTGTGTGTGTGTGTGTGTGTATAGACACATGCTCCCAAAGACTCTGATCCAAGTAATTGAACTATGTATTCTGTTGTCCAGTTTTCACATTTAAAGAGAGGAAAACAAACATGAGTGTACAGACAGTAGAAAGATAACATGTAAGAGTTTTTAAAATTCTTTTAAAAAAATTAAGACTAGGTAGTGTTGCTCTATCTGTCTCTACTACAATCAAATTTTCCCCATACTCTATCACACTCATGTTAACCAATGAATAAATTACACTACTAGGTTTATTTTCTATTAATGGCCTTAAATTTTTTGTAATTTTTTTTTATCCAGTTAGGCCATCCCTTGATCTATAGATTACTGCCCTGAGGAATTTCACTCTCTTTTTACAATACCTGCTTTTATCTGCCAATGTAAATTTTATATGCCAATGTAAGTGCCAGGAAAAAAAAGGGAATGAGAAAATTTCCTCATTTTTAAGAAAGACATATTCTCTTCCTTAATAGGTATTCTCAAGAAGTAGAAAAATCCTTTTCTCAATTTCTCCAATATATCTTACAAAGGAGAAGAGATCACCTTACTGTGACCACAAATTTCCAGCTTTTCAGATTTACACTTGCTGTTTGGCTTGTTTTACTAGTACAATGGGGAGGCTCCTTCTCTGGGACCTGTTCTTCCCCCTCAGGATATTTAAGCTGGAAGCTGTGTCAGACTGTGGGGTGTTCCCTTGAGCAAACAGAATGCAGACTGCAATTTTAGCATTAGCAATTCTACTTAGAACAAAGGGAGGTGCCCTGAAGCATCAGATTCCTCTGGTTTAGCTTTGAGGGTAGCCTCAGTCAGTTGACACTAGGGCTCATTTAAACAAGTCTCCATCCCTTGACTCCAGAACTAAAGCCTCTCAGCTCTTTATATTTGCCCACCAGTGATTTTTTGATTACTTCTTCCAAAAGGTAAGTTTCCTGTGGTGAGGAGGGAGGAGTATTTGTATTGTTGAGGAGGTATATTTTTGTGAAAGAATTGTCATAAAATATTACAGAATATTATAGTGGATTTAAGAACATCTGAAATGGAAACCACATTTTGTAGTATGTTGCTGATTTTTCTAGAAAAACCTATTTTTGGAGGTGGAAGATCTGGAGAAAATTTGTTTCTAAGTGAGCATTTTAAACCCTGCAGAATTTGTCTGATTTATGATTCCTGATAAGAAATTATAAATTGTATTATAGAAATTAGCCTTAACTTGTCATTTGGATAGTACACAGCTTTCCTTTTATCAGGCCATACAAAAGTACTTATGAGTTTCAAGATGAGTGTCTTATCTGGTTGTCAAGGAGATGATTACTACCTACAGTGGCAGGGAGCCTTTTCTACACTAGCAGCTAGTTAGAAGCGAGTGAGTAAGTGAGTTGCAATGACTTTCTATCCACCATTTATTCCAGATTCATTAATTTTATACTACAGGCTTTGCTGTAAGAAATACCTGAGAAAAGATAACTCTTGATCTAGCAGCATTTTAATTAAATTAATTTGAATGTGAAGGAGTCATTGCCATAGCCAATGAGATATTATAAATTCTCTCCTGATTAATTGTCATAGGTTCAGATTTAAGTGCCAGATCTGCTTTTAAGTAGAAGTGCTGTACTATTTATTGCTAAAATCTTGGGTATGTAGATTATGAAAAATACTTACCCAGAATTTAATAGGCTACTCGCAACTCAATGAAGGCTTATTAGTAAAACTGTATTTATGCAAAGCTATTTTCCTATAGACGCCAATCCCAGTTAGAGATAAATGGGTGCCTATTAAACACCCACCTCAGTAAGGCCGTGAAATATTGCCTGTTGTCCTAAGGCAGCCTTTTCTCTAGTAAGGCTTTTTTTTTTTTTTTTTTTTTTGCAGTTGTTCAGAAATTTATCCCAGAGTGATAGTGATTTTGTTACTGAGTTGCCTCATTGCTAAAACATAGAGGGCTGTCATATTTGTGCTTTCCCCGAACTCCTCACCTTCATCTGGTACTCCAAACTTCATCTTACTGGAGATCACGTGGGTGCAGAATAGCCTTGTGATTATGGGTGTGAACTAACAGCAGTTTTCCATCCTTAACTACACATTAGAATTGTGTGGTGAGCTCCAGGCAACAATATTATTAGGTTTCCCAGAAAATTCTAAAATGAAATCAAGGTTGAGAAACACTGCCTTAGAATTATCTTCCTAAATATTTTTGTTTTCAATTCTTTGAAATTATTCTTCCTCTACACCCCAGAAAGCAATGTTGGATACTACAATGATTCAGCCTCTCATAAAGGGGATCAAGGTTAACCCAACAATCTTTCTTTGAGTTGCAGGGCATGAGTAATAAAATTCTAAGGGGTGTAAATGCAAGTTTTGAGGATGCAAAGCAAGATGTGATATCTCAACTCTGATATATTTGAAATCAAATGTAAAAAAAGAAAATTTAAAAGGGGGTTAGGATTTATCTTACCATATTGCAATATATTCATAGCAAAATACAAAAAGTTTGAATTATGAAGCATGCATTATCAGACTTCTGGCCCTGAGACCCATCTAAATCTGCAGCTTGGAAAACACCCAAGCCAATTCCCTCATCTAGAACTACTTAAAGAGATATCCTTTTACTGAAAGTGTTAAAGATCTTCACACACAGCAGATGCTTAATCTAAGTTACTTCTTCAATCTTTCTGTTTTAATATTAAAATGCCTCAAGTTAAATTTTAGGCAGTAGTTATCCATTCATTGATTGTTGATTCATTTGTTTGTTAAAGTGCTTTAATTCAAAAATTTGCTTGAAATGTTGTATATTTCAACATATTTCAAATGTGTAATGTATTTCAAAATAATTGGAGGAATATAAAATAACTTGCAAATCATGTGTAAAATGCAAGGTTTATTAATTTGCCTAGTGTTAAAATAGGGAGCAGGAAATTATAAAAGCAAGTCTTTTTTTTTTTTAAATTGATGGCCAGTATACTACAGAAATCATTGAAGACTAATCAAGATCCTCGTATTTCTAGTTGAAAAGTTTCCAGTAATTAGTGTATTTTATTTAAGGTGACTTAAGTTCTTTGAGTTTTGTGACCAACCACTGTCATTATCAGCACAAGTTCTTTATAAGAGGCTTCAACTCAAATATATATATTTCTATCTATCTTTTTAAAAAAATTATTTATTTATGCATACAGAACTGGGGTATAAGCCAGCAGTGCCGGGGTGATAAGAGGAGTCACCTTAGCCAGATAGGGGAGCAGAACAGGCAACCTGATGAAGTACACTGCTGAGGGGAGCAGCAAGTGAGAAAGGAGAGGTCTGCTGCACCGTGTGGATCACCTCTGGCCTGGGATCGAACTAGCACTGAAGCAGCTGTTGCTAGCTTGCAGTGCTGCGCTTTAACCTGGTGCACAACCAAGGCCCTATATATCTCTGTCTATATATATATATATATATATATATATATATATATATATATATATATCATTTGTCTCAGTGTACATGAGGACATATTTTTAGTTCATTTTTTCTTTATCCTCTTTACACACAGAGAGAAGGGACTTGGTGGTGGGGGAGAGAGGGAGAGAGAAACAAAAGAGAGACACACAAAGAGTGTGAGAGAAAGAATGATTTTTTTTCAGCAACATATATTCTGAGATCTTAACCAATTTAAATGTTGATAACAACCAACTACTGCCAAGCAATACACTAAATGCCAAACTGACATGTTTTAATTATACAGAAAATCTCATTCTCTCTTGAGCACCACATACACAGCTCAATTTATTAAGAAAATATTTAAGTCATTTTTAATCTTACAGCTTCCAGATATCAAGCTATAATCCTAATTCAGAATTCTTTAATTTTTCTCTTTTATTTGAATCTCACAATTTTTATCTTTATAAAAAATGTATTCTGTATTGTGAAATCAGGATTAGACAACTGTTACTGATACTGAGATCTTAGATTCAGAGTTTATCTACTATAGTTAGTAAATGCACAATCCCCTTAAAATTAGTTGCATTTGCTACTTTCTTTATAATGATACTGATTACATGAGAATGTAAAATGTTATTATTGTGTATTACCGAGATAAAAACTATGAATCTCAACTATGTGTGTGTGTGTGTACATATATATATAAGTGAACTGCAAGATGCAATTTCTTCTAAAAGTTTTTTATTTCTGTTTTCCTCTTAATATTCATTCTTGAAATTATGTGGATGGCTTAGGAGAATATATCTTGATATTAAAGGAGAAAGATTTTCATTCTAGTCTTAAATTACCTAGTATAATTTAGCAAACAATTTATCAGTTGATTTTGACATAAATGAATTTTTCAAAAAGGCTTACACTAATAATTTCTTTTTAATTCAAGTAGGGGAGGAATGTGTCGCCTTCATTTCTATAATTAAATATTAATAAAGTACCCACATCATCTTCAGTGCAAATTAATTAACTCATAGGTCTAAATCAGTATTATATTATTGCAAGAAACATAAACCCAGTTCATACTAGTAAATAATTAAGTGCCATGAATCCTTCCAAAATTGAATGAGACTTTTTTTTAATCTTCATGTATCAGTGATATTCATAAATGCATAGAAGAAAACTAGTTTTAAACTGTTCAAACGCTATAGTCTTGTAGGGAAAAGTGCTACTGGCCCAACTCCTGTGGCCAAAAATTTAAATTCTAGTGGAACTCTGGAGCATTACACTATGAATCTATTGAGGAAGACCAACTGCCACCTTCATGAAGCATCCCTCCACACTCCACTGAAAGAGATTGTGAGGTTTGGCTGAGTCTCTTCTCAGAGGACACGTCTGAGAAGATCCATGTATATATATTCTCTGCTCTGATAATATGAAATATGAGTAAGACGCTTATGAAATGTGAACTCATTGAGTCATCCCTGGTGGGGCAAGGGGTTAAGTCTCAGCACTATGAAGCAATCTTCAGCCACTGCAGCACGTGTTAAATCTCCGGCCAGGAAGGTGACCCACATGGCATAACAGACCACAGCAGACCTCCTGTCTCGCCCATTGCCCCCCTCAGCAGTGTATTTCAGTCAATCCATCTATTCTGTTATCCACTCTGTCTCTGGTGAATTCTCTCACCCCCTCACACAGTTCATGTATACATAAATAAATAAGTCTTTTTTAAAAAAAGAAATATACACTCATATAGTTTTCTCTTTTTAAGAAAACACAATTCCTGGCCCTCCCTGGTGGCACAGGGGGTTAAAGCACAGCACTAAGAGGCTGGAGCTACTTCCGCATGAGTTCGATCCCCGCCTGCCCCAGAGGTGACCATATGGCGCTGCAGACCTCTCCTGACCCGCCCGCTGCTCCCCTCAGCAATGTGCTTCATAGATCTGCCACTCTTTCTCTGGTGAAGCCTCTTGCCGCCCCTGCACTTCTGGCCTATACCCCAGTTCTGTATGCACAAATAAATAAATCTTTAAAATAATTGAAAGGAAGGAAGGAAGGGAGGGAGGGAGGGAGGGAGGGAGGGAAGGAGGGAAGGAGGGAAGGAAGGAAGGAAGGAAGGAAGGAAGGAAGGAAGGAAGGAAGGAAGGAAGGAAGAAAGGACAATAGCACTCCCATAATAAAAAAAAAAGCCTGAGAAAATGGAAATAAATTTTTTTTCAGCTTAATATCATTTACCATAAAGAATGATAAATTTGAATCCATTCTATTAGAAGGAATTACTATGGGGGGAGCCAAATAATACATTTGAAGTCAGGATTTTCATACTTCATCACTATGCTATAAATTGCAAAGAGCAAATAAAGGTCAACTAAAAGGTCTATATTTTGAGATATGTCTCAATCAGGCCTTTGAAAAGAATCTATAGATTCTTTTAACCCTTAAAACACAATGAGGAGTAACTATATGAAGATTTCCTTTAGTAAGACAGAAAATAATGTGTCCTTCTCCCTTTCCTTTAAGAAAAAAGTAGAGGAACATAAGTGCCTTATAGTTCTTGAATATGGAGGGTGAGAGGGAAGTAAAGATAGAAACTGGGGTTACTGGTTAAAAACTGATATCCTGGCAGGTGTGGGGCAAATTTTTTTTAATTTAAAATTTTATTTAGGAGCCTGTCCAGTGGCACAAATTGGTTAAAGCACAGTACGATGAAGCTATCCACAGAAACTGAAGCATGAGTTCCATCTCCGGCCAGGGAGGTGACCCACATGGCGTAGCAGACCTCTTGTGTCTTGCCAGTTGCTCCCCTGAGCAGTGTACTTTGTTAGTCTGCCTGTTCTGCTCCCCACTCTGTCTCTGGTGAATCCTCTCACCGCCCCTGCACCTCTGGCCTATACCTCAGTTCTTGTATGCATAAATAAATAAATCTTTTAAAAAATAAAATTTTAATTTAAAGATATTTTAATAAAACAAAAAATCAGTGCATAATAGGTTCATAAAATAGCACAGGGGGACCATCATAGTGAAGGTCAAAAAGTATTTAAAGTTAGACGAGCTAATATACATGAAAATAACTGTACTGCTAAAATACATAAAGTAATGTGATTGCAGTTGCATTTTGGAATTTTCTCTTTGTAAGTAAGAAAAATAGTTTTAAATTTTCCAGAAAGGGGAGTTTTTTTTAATAATATGCTTAATTTTACATCATTTTGTGCCTTTTCCCATCTCAGTTGTAATCCCCATGGGCTTCCCATCACCAAATACCCATGTACCATCACCATAGTCCAGTGCACTTCCCTCCCCCCACCGTTTTTGATACCATTCCCCATTCCAAACTCCTAAAATGTCTCTGGTATATAATTACTCATTATTATCATTATTTTCTCCCTGGTCCAGGAAGGGGAATTTTACCTAGTGAGTGTTCCACTTTGATTTTTTTTGCTGGTATATTGATGCATATATATCTAGACAGAACTTATATATGTTATAGCCAACAGCAAAAGTTAATTTCGATTTCATGGACATTTGTTTATTAGAGTTCTGTTCATAATTCTATTTCTAACAATTAATCTTTCCTTCATTTGGCCCTAACCCACTAAACCTCTGCCATTGCACAGAAAAACAAATATACCCATGATTAAGCATTCATCAGTTACTGAAGAATTAAGATGCTTTGACATTACCAGCCTGCATGGATTCCCAGTTTCCATTTTTAGCTGGTCAGTATTATTTACACAAAAGTTGTAATCAAAGCAATAAAACTTACTTAAGCTGCGAATAAATGCCCATCATTTGGAAACTGTGAAATCAGTAAGTGTCTGCCTCTCTGTTATAAATAGCCTCTGCCTTGCATTTTCTTGGACAAATGGGAAGAGAAAAGAATCAATCCAAAAAAGTTGTTCATTGGTAGACTCTCTTCACTTACACATCAGAAATTAAGATACATTAGTGTTTGAATAAAATTTGGGGTTCTCCCCATGTTTATTGCTGCTTTATTTACAATTGGAAAGACATGGAAACAACCCAAATGCCCAAAAGTAGATGACTGGATTAAAAAGATATGGTACATATACACAATGGAATATTACTCAGCAACCAAAAAAAAAATGCCTTTTGCAGCACATGGATGGAGCTGGAAAAGATTATGCTTAGTGAAATAAGCCAGAAAGAAAAGGAAAAATACTGGATAGTTTCACTCGTAGCAGGTGTATAAAGGACCAGACGAGAAAATAATAATAATGAACAACTGTATACCAGAGAAATTTTAGGAGGTTGGAATGGGGAATGGGATGAAATATGGTGAGGGGAGGGAAGTGCACAGACAGTGGTGATCGCACACGGGTGATTTGGTGATGGGAAGCCCATGGCAATTACAACTAAAATAGAAAAAGGCACAAAATGATGTAAAAATAAACTATTACATTATTAAAAAAAAAACTTGGTGTGCTATTAAATCAAAGATGACAATAAGATGTTTTCCCTGTGAAATTCAACATATTAATATGTTTTACATACTAATAATTACCCCATCAAATTTAACAGCTATTTATTCCAGAGTTAATAAATACCTTCAATCTCATAGATCAGTTGTTTCTAGAATAATTAAGTAAGTCAGGGAATCAGCCTCTATTTCCACTGTCTGGTAAAATGTTTGCAGTTATTAGTGTCTCCCCCTTTCATATATTTGATATAAGGATGCATTTTAATATATTTGTACCTAAGGTCCAATGTCTTCAAATTAAATATACATATTTACTATTTTTCACAAAGTAAGCATGAGAAAAATTAGGGGGAATTTCAAGAGATAAATTATGACCTTGAATTATCAAATTATCAGCACAGTATTTTTTCACAGTATTTTTTACATTTTTTTAAGATTTTCTTTTTCTTTTCTTTTTTTTTTTTTTTTTGATTTATGCATAGGAGAACTAGGTTATAAGCCAGAGGTACAGTGGGGTGAGAGGATTCACCAAAGACAGAGTAGGGAGCAGAACAGGTG
>NW_004567110.1:20268640-20270765 GCF_000260355.1 Condylura cristata
CAGGAAAGTTCTGCTGTGCCCTGTGGGTCAGCTCACTGGCCAGAGACCTGAACTCATGCTGAGTGGTTAGAAGTTAGCTTGATAGTGCTGAGACTTTAATCCCTGCACCACCAGGAAGGCCCTCTGATTCTTTTGATGGACAATAAACATTGACCATTCATTGTTGCCCTGGCAGTTTGAATTACGACCATCTTGAGAACCTTTAAAATACATTCCTCTTTGCTAGCAATGGCCTGAAAGAACAGGATACTGCTTTGCTGTTTTAATTGATTCCATGAAGAATATGTTTTTGGGTTGTATTTCTCTTGTCAGAAAATTACAATGTGACACATGCCTCAAAATCACTTTACCACCTATTCTTCTAGTGCACTAGTATATGTTCAGAGGGATGGAATCACATTTTGTGCTAGGTTTAGGTTTTAAAGCATACAAATTAAATAAAAAGGAGAACAGGCCCTCTCTGCTGGCACAAAACTTTAAAGACAAGCATTATGAAGCTGTCCGCAGCCACTGCAGCACAAATTTGATCCCCTGCCAAGGAGCTGACCCACATGGCACAACAGACCTCTTCTGTCTAGCCTGCTGCTCCACACAGCAGTGGATTTCAGTAGATCTGCCTATTCTCCTCCCCACTCTGTCTCTGGTGAATCCTCTTATTCCCCACCCCTGCATCTCTGGCCTACACTCCATTTCTTGTATGCATAAGTAAAGAAGTCTAAAAAAATAATAAAAAGAAAAATATAATCCAAATAATATTTGAAAATTCTTAAATTCCTTATTCAATTCATTATTTAGCCAGGTTCCTACAAGCATCAGAGCTGCTTTACATTAATTAAATATCAGATGAACTTTTTGGTTTATAATTAGATCCTTGTATAAAAATATTTATATCTTTAAACATTAGTTACACACATGGTTCAGTGTGATCTGAGAACTAAAGAAATAACTAATCCTCATCTCCAGCTTCACTTTTCCTCCCAGGCCTAAGCTGGAAAGCCCACTCTATTCTCTCTCGCTCACCCCTCCTCCCTGTCCCCACTTTCTCTCTCAAGTTCAAGAGCTGAATTTGATTAATCTAAAGAGTAGATGACAAGACACAACTGTTTTGCCAGAAAGTCCATTAGCCTCCTGGAATCACCACCCTCCTGGTATCTAGCCAGCTCTTCATTAAGAATTGCACAGGAAACAATAAAAAACACAGAATAGACTTAAATTTTGGCATTAAAAGGTATGAATTTGAACACCATTTCTGCCAGGCCTCAGGATTTGGACAAGTTACTTCAAGGCTTTTGAGCTTTGCTTTCTTTGATGATCAGATGTGGGTCTTAATATTCACCTCAAGCAACTTTTAAGAGTTAAATGAGAAAACATTCATTACACCTACTACCATACTTACCAACAAGTGGTAGCTATTGATAGTAACCGTGATTAGATTAACTGTATTTTTTTTTTAAACAAACCACCAGAGGGTAGTGGAGAACAGTTTGTAGACACTGTTCAGTGCTGCTGACCTCAGCTGACCTCTGAAACAACCAAGGTTCTTGTCCTCATACTGCATCTGCCTGTCCTGTCTGTCGTTTCAAAATAAACATGTAAGATTAAAAGTATGAATATGTTTTACTATTCTTAAGTTGTCCAAGTTTCACATAGGACAAGGAATAGGCTGTACTTAGTCTAAGATGCTTTATTTGGAGCCCTTTTGTAAAGGAGAGAAAATAAAAATCTTGCTTCGAAGGAACGTATGCTTAGTAATTTTTGTGGTTGTACAGGTTTTATGTACTATTTAAAATACAAATGACTGCATCTTCTTTGTGACATCACTATAAGATACCAAATGGACGGTCGTGAATTTTTATGCCCTTTTATTTAGTTAGAGAATAGTGATACAATAAACAATTTCAGTAAACTCACTTTAAATACATTTAAGGAGGTTCAAGCTGCTACTTCATTTCACCTTCTGTTGCAGGTATTAAGTAATGATGTGTTTATCAGTATGGTATACCAATTCCAGTAAAAGTGAGGAGGGCTGGTCTTCACATTAAAAGGCAAACCAGGGCCCTCCCTGGTGGCGCAGTGGGTTAAAGCACGGCACTAAGAAGCTTAAGCCACTTCCGCATGAGTTCAA
>NW_004567110.1:20270995-20337738 GCF_000260355.1 Condylura cristata
AAAAAAAAACCAAAATAAGTTCATTGAGATTAAATAAGGCAGGGCACAAGAGAATATTATGTGACTCTAATCCATTTTCCACAGGCGATCAGCTCTTAGCAAACACATTTGTAGATGAAAATATTAATGGGTTTATACTCTGAAATTAGAACTCATAATGTATTTTTAAATAGATTTCGGATTTGAAAAGAGCAGTGATTCTCAATCAGGAACAAAGGTGTCCCTCAAGGACATATATCAACCTCTGGAGACATTTTTGGGGGAAGGATGCAGGAAGCTACTGGCGTGCAGTGAGTAGATGCCAGAGAGGCACAGGGCAGCATCCCACAACTAAGAATGCAACAGAGGCCTAATGCTGACATTTAGATACCCTGGGAAAAAACCTTGAGCTTTGAAAGACTATGTTTTGCTGTTAGCTGTCTTCATAACTATACATAGCCACACTGGTGTTTAGAGAAGAGTTCACTATTCAGAAGTACAGCAGTTTCCTGGCTCTCAGCTTCCATTTTTAAAGCAGCAGATTTTCCAGAGCTTAAAGAACGTGCCTTATTCACTCAGTTTCTGGTGGGTTTTAAATATGCTTTGCAAACAGAAAAAAATCTACAAGCCCTCAGTAAAAAGAATTTTAGGAAAATAAAAACAACAGCAGGTTTCTAGTTCTTTCTCCCCCAGAATGTCTTTAGTGGGTTCAAAATTGGGAACTGTGAATAAAACTGCTTTGTATTTTAAATTGAAGCATTTGGAAGTATTGATATTATGCCTTCGGGACATGAAATCTTCAGTTACATGATCACTTATTTAGAAATGTGATGAAGTGTGAAGAAATTGCACCAGCAGGAGGAATCATTTAAAATTTTAAAAACTTGAAAAGTACTTTCATAGCTCATG
Organism: Condylura cristata; assembly: GCF_000260355.1. Lineage (NCBI taxonomy): Eukaryota > Metazoa > Chordata > Mammalia > Eulipotyphla > Talpidae > Condylura > Condylura cristata. Next base: position 20,271,884 of record NW_004567110.1, read on the forward strand.
CGTATGGTTACAAGTAAGGAGTCATAAATAGTAGTCTTCTAGTTTAACTGTCACTAATCCACTGACTTCTCCTAATTTACTAATAGCTAAAAGAAAACAAAAAGAGAGAATAAAAAGAAAGCAAGAAAGTAATTTATTTATTGATTTGGAGGGAAATGGGGTTTTTATTTTAATCTACAATTATACCGGGCCCTCCCTGGTGGCACGGACGGTTGAAGCACAGCACTAAGAAGCTAAAGCCACTTCAGCATGAGTTCAATCTCCGCCCTGGAGGTGACCCACATGGCTCCACAGACCTCTACTGACCTGCCCACTGCACCCCCCAGCAGTGTACTTCGTCAGTCGGCCTATTCTGCTCCCCACTCTTTCACTGGTGAATCCTTTCACCGCCCCTGCAGCTCTGGCCTGTACCCCAGTTCTGTATGCATAAATAAATACATTTTTATAAATAAATAAATAAGTATTCAATTCAGGTCACTGTAAAATATTAATGTGCTTTTGGATATCTTGAGTGCTTTGTTTTAAAAAAGACTATATATAAAAGAGGTCCCACAGGTAAATACAAAAGGCTCACAGATTGTAGCTCTCAGTGCAGCTAGGAGGTTGGAGGATACATATATAACATACATATTAGTTTAATGGGTGACAGCATTTGATTGAATCTCCAAAGGAAGAGAGGCGTTTGACTTTCTCAAGCAGGAAATTACTTTCCTAATGTCAGTACCTTGTTTTTGTCATGAATTAGAGATTTATCAGAGCTCACCATACTTAAAACACTGATTTTGTTGACATTTGCCCCACACTTGTCTTTGTGTGGTGTTCACTCCCAGATTGTTTTTGTGAATTAAAAACCCTAGCAGAGGCCCTCCCTGGTGGCACAAGGGGTTAGAGCACAGCACTGCAAGCTAGCTACAGCTGCTTCAGTGCGAGTTCAATCCCCGGCCCAGGAGGTGGCCCACATGGCACTGCAGACCTCTCCTGACCCGCCTGCTGCTCCCCTCAGCAGTACTTCGTCAATCTGCCTATTCTGCTCCCCACTCTGTCTCTGCTAAGTCCTCTCACTGCCCCAGCATCTCTGGCCTGTACTCCAGATCTTGTATTCATAAATAAATATATCTACCTTTCCACAACAATGAAAAAAAGTGGATAGAATGCATGGGTCACTCAAGAAAACAGGGCAGGCAACGCCGACCTTCATGTATCTTCTGTGTTTAAAAGCATAATCAGTAAAAAAAATCACAAATGCAGTTAGAAGGATGAGAACCCAGAGCTCCTTCAGGCTATTAGTTAGCCTAAAATTTGTCCTGCTGCTTGTATTCATCATTGCAACATTAGACCCATTCTCCAAAGGGTGGTATCTTCCAGGGCAGTGTGACTGGCTCAATACCACGTCATCTCTTGAGGTTGGGTGCTAACCCCAAGACAAGGGCCTTAAATGGGACACTCAATGCTATTCTGATAAATGCTGAAAGGAAGTGAACGGTTGAATTTTTCATTAGGATAAAACTAAATGGAAGATAGTAAAGTCATTCAATTTTTTAGGGCAAGAGTTCTCATTTATAAAATTGCTAGTTGAGACCATGTATATCATACTTTGGGGGCTGGATATCCTCCATAAGGTAGCAGTAAACCAGTGTTTAAAAAGACTGAAAATAAATAGATGGCCAACAGGTGAGCAAGGCTTACAAGAATATGCAGTCAAAGAACTTGAAATGTTTATCATCCCTTTGAAGGCCTGCCTGCTTCAGTGAATTCATGTGGGTGCTTCCCAGTTGGCTAGAGAATGGGGTTGCTCAAAGGTTTCAAGTTGAAAAGCTTCACATAGCTCTCTAGGCCAGAAGTTTGGCAGTGTACTGAATCACTACAAAGACAAATCCCCAAATATTTCTCATATGATTTATATTCTGCAGTCATTTCTAGTCTCAATGGTAATAGTAGAAGGAAAAGGTGAAGTTAGGTTACAGGAATAGAATGCTAAGAAATGGCCTGAACACCTAATCATGGAAAGCCCAACATAGGCCCCATTGTCAGTCTCTTCATATACCTCAGCAAAACAAACAAAGTGCTTTTTGGCAACAACAACAGTATCAGAAAAGCCCATTTTTGAAGGAAAACTATATTCCTGCTGATTAAAAAAATAGAATCTTCTATTCAGAACCCCCCCTTGTTATAGCATTATTTTCCCTACTATATTTGTAAATTATAAATAAGTTATTGTCATGTACTAAAGTTTAATAATAGAACTATTACAAAAATAGACTGAATAATTGATTATATTTTAGTACTTAATGCTCTAAAAGCAGCAGCACTTTATGAAAAAGGAATTCAAGGGATTCAGCCAGAGAGAAAGATTTACTTGATTTTCATCTGACAACATTTCTTCCTCAAAAATAAAAATATACAGCAATTCTCCTGGATATTAATAAATAGGTTCTTCTGTCATTATTTTCTTGATTTATCTCTAAATATGTCTAAACCAGAAATTGAACTATTAATATTGAGTCATGTCATTATCCTGAAAGTATAAAATATTTTACTTTAGCAATAAAAATTGTTTAGTATGTTAAACAGCATGGCTTACTATTTGGATGGAGTTCTTCTGCCTCTGTTCTCTGTGATTCTATAACAGTCCAAACTTTCTTATTGCACTGTGCAGTGAAGGCACAGAGTGAAATTAAAAAAACCATGCCTATTCTTTACACCAAGGCAAACTACTTAAATGGCTCCCAATATTTACTAGAGTTCTGGGTACATAGCAAGGTAGGACTCAGATAATATTGACCCAATAAATAACATCACTTATTTGTTAAAACTCTGGAATTCAAAGGATAAGATTTGCAGCAGTAAAAGTATAATTCTATAAAACAACTTGTGAGTTTTACACGAATTGCCTAATTGTTATTTGTTTCATCTCACTATATTTAGCAATGAATACAGTTCATATTTCAAACACTTTCAGCTAGCTATTATTGTGTATTTAAAAGCCAAATATGAAAATCAGAAAAGAACAACTGACATTGTATAAGCAGAAAAAATAATAACTGACTATCTGCAAAAATAACAGATGTTTAGCGTGAGTGATATAAGCACATTGTTTTTAATAAACTCATAATTCTGTACTTAGTATTTCAAGCATTAGGAAATAAACTGCTCTCAAGTGTACTTTAAAAGAGTTTGTAGCGTCATGTTTTTTAATGTTCTCTTTCTGAAGTAAAATTTTTCCAGATTAAAAAAAAATCTTACCAAGCTTTGAAATAGATCTGCCTAGGTCATATATCTATTTTAAAATTTCTATTTTCTTGACTTTATAGTAATAAAGGCTTAGAACAACTCAATCATATGAATATTTAAAAATATTAAATACCAGTGACTTTTTAAAAATAAAATTTCATCTAGAATGGTTTTGTATTTCAATATTAAAAGTCAAATAAGTGATAGAAGAAAACAGGAAGAAAAAAAAACATAGCAAGGACTCCTGGGAATATTTTAAAATCGAATTCTTTGACCTCTCTCTCAAAAGAGAGTCCATTAAAATAATGAAGCTAAGATTAATATTTTATAATAAATTGGATGAAATGAATGCATTTTCTCTGGCAGAAATTTTTCAAGTTATACCAACTCATGTCATTATTTCACTTGAGAACTTTAAAAAAAAAAAAAAAGATTTATTTATGTATACAGAAATGAGATACAGGCCAGAGGTGCAGGGGCTGCAAGAGATTCAACAGAAATAGAGTGGGGAGCAGAATAGGCAGATCTATGAAGTTGCTGAGGAGAGCAGCGGGCAAGACAGGAGAGGTCTGCTGCGGCATGAGGGTCACCCCTGGGGCGGGGATCGAACTCGCTCTAAAGCGGCCACGGCTTGGCTTAGTTATATAGTGCAGTGCCCAAACCTGCCGCGCCACCAGGGAGAACCCTCACTTGAGATCTTAAGAATTATATGTAGAAGGAACAATTGTGAAGGCCAAAGGAAGAAGGTAAGGATTCAGTCGGGGAATCTTGTGAGAAATATATCAGTGTGAGAGGACTTTATCTTGGTGAACCCCGAGGCCTTGCAGCTGGGGCTAGGGTAAGGCTCAGGAACTGCTAGATACTATAACTGAAACAACTGGTGGGAGAGAGAGGCCCTAAGGGGGGAAGTAGGATGAAAACAAGACGTCAGGGCTAGGAAGGAAGGATCACAAATTTAAGAAATGACCTGAACGAGTCCTGAGAAGTAGGAAAATACAGCAGGAAACGCTAAGTAAGGAAAGCATTTAATTATGCCAAAGGCTGATGAGAAGTCAAAATTAAGATCAAAACAAATCATTAGATTAAACCACATGGAAGTAATTTGTGGCTTTGGGCAAGAGCTGCTTGATGGATAGGTGGGTACATATCACTAAGTGGGGTGAATGGGTGAAGAGGCAGTAAGAGTGTCAGATGTGAATAGAAATACTCTTTTTCATGATGTATGGGGAGAAGCATCTGAATCACACTAGAAAGATAACAGAGTTTAAGAGAGTTGCTTATTTTGTAAAGAAAAGTCTCAGCATGTTTAAATGCCCATGTGAAGTATCTGATTGAAAGCAGATCAAAGTTATCAAAAAAGGGATAATAGTGCTCTCCCTGGTGGCACAACTGCTTAAAACACAGCGTTGAGAAGCTAAAGCCACTTCAGCATGAGTTCGATTCCTGGCCAGGGAATTGACCCACATGGTATGGCAGACCTCTCCTGACCTGTCTGCTGCTCCCCTTAGCAGTGTACTTCATCAGTCGACCTGTTCTGCTCCACATTCTGTCTCTGGTGAATCCTCTCACTGCCCCTGCACCTCTGTCCTGTACCCCAGTTCTATATACATAAATAAATCTTTAAAAATAAAAGGGGGGATAATAACTAATAAGATCATCTAACACTTCCTGAACACTCAATATATATTAAACATACTTCCAAGTTTTTCAACTGTGTTAACTACTTGGATGTTCTTCAAAACCCTGCAAGGTAGGCACCGTGATTATTCCATTTTACAGATAAGGAACTGTTGATAGAAACCTGCAGTTAGAAGGAGTGACTAACTGATGGAATGATTTCTCTTGAGAAGTGGGAAAGGATAAGTTCCAAAGCTCAGGTCAAGGAATGACTCTTGACTAGAAGAAGAGGGGTGACCTTCATTCTAAAGAACAAGAAATGAATGGAAAAGATAACTTGCAGGCAGGTGAATTTAAAGACCCGGAGACAAGAGATTTAGAGTGTTATTTTGATAGTTCTATTTTGTTTGTCAATCAGGATAAAAGGGAAACTGCACATGAGTTCAGAGGCAGTAGGCAGATACATCTGAGTGTGGAAGTTTCAGATGGACCCTGTGGAGGTTGGTGGGGGGAGACTACTGACGAGGGAGCATAAATTAAATAACAAGTAGTGTAAAGACCCCAAACACTTAGTGCTAATGGAGCCACTCTTGTATAAAGTTGTGGATCCTACCCTGTGCTCAGTTTCATGTCCAAGGAGAGAGTCCTGGTAAGGAGAGAGTCCTGGTAAGGTGATCCAGAAAGAGCCAAAAGTCTTGATGTTGGGTGACCATGGAGATTTTGAAGTGTTTGGATGCAAACCAAACAGGTGGGAGTCTTAAGTAGAGCTAGTAAGAGGTCAGGAGTGTAGATCTTTTGGATAGGTACTTATTTGCAGATTCTTTAGCAGTAGAGTATAATCATACTAACTAACCACGAAGACAGGGAATAGATTCTGTCCAAAGAGAAAAAATAACCTTTGGTGAGGGAGTATAGAGGAACTGTCTATTTTCTGCTTCATTTTTCTGTAATTTAAAATTGCTCAAAAATACATAAAGTTTATTAATTTGAAAGAGAGACCCAGGAATAAATAGGGTAAAGATTGTCAGAATACAACTACTATTCTTGTTTTAAAGGATTTATCTGAGTGTTCCATTAAAACTGAATCACATTTTTCACCCTCATCAGGGTCATAATGGGTTAAGGAACAGAAGAAGTGAGATGACAAGAAACCTACCCCTGAATCCTTAGTTTGTAGAACTGTGTTGGTTTTTTTTTTTTTTTTAGTAAGTGGCTTAGCCACTTCAAAACTAAATTATGAAATAGAAATATACTGACATGTTACAAACTAGAATACAAAGTCAGATATTGCTTGACTAAAGTAGCTTAGTGAGAAGAGTTTGCACCATCGTCTATCAGGCCACCATTTTCTTATTACCCCATATACAAGGAATAATGCTTCTATTCACTGGTATTCTGTGGTATGTAGTCTTAACCTTAGAAAGGTTTCTGAGAAGTCTTAAGTTTGAACAAAGGCAATACTAAGCTTTGTTAAAACTTGCTTTGTTGCTAAACAAGTCAAAAGAAAATTTACTAGTGAACCAATAGGTGGCAGTATAACATGGTGTTGTTGAAATTGCAACTAATACTGCTGACCAGCTTTTGCTTGAAACACCAGATTACTGTCCGTGGTACTGTGCTAGGTAAAAACTGAGAAAAAAAATCCCCTTTCCCCCCAAAGATTACAATTCAGACAATAAAGCTTCAAGGGCAAAACTCAAAGCTCCTCTCTGCTCCTGTCCATTGATGACCGGCATGTGGAACAGCAGAAATCTCTGAGTGGAAAAAGAGAGAGGGTGAGGAAGGCAAGGAAGGACATAAAAGTGAAGGGAGAGAAAGAGAAGGGAGGGTGAGAGACCAGAAGGAGAGATAAAGAGAAAAGAAATTTGAAGGAATTAAAATCATAATAAGACCTAGTCATCCTTCAAAATTCACCTCAAAACACTCCTGGAAGCCTCAGGATTGCCCCTGACTCTGGCACTGGCAAGCTTGAGTGCATCCATCAGTCACAGTGCTGGAACCCTGAAATAGTGTAGAACTGATGAGCTGTCCACAGCTCTATTAGATTGTGAGATACTTGAGGACAGGAAATGCTTCCTCTCTGAACACTGAAAGTAGTGTCTGAGCCAATGAGTGGCTCAAAATAGGAATGGCATAAATGTGGATGGAGTAAGAATGAGTGGATGACAGGTACCAGGCCATTTATCATGCTTCCTACCTCTTCAATCTACCTTTGGAAAGGAATGTTATATTAACATCTTTTTAAATGAAAATTTCATTTCCTTTATCTCTTCTAAGTCGTTTTGGGAAAAATATACTATTTCTCTGTGTGGAAGTTAAAGTGAAAATCTTTATCATGAGAAGTGAAAAAAGCAAGCAGGCAATGATGGTGGTTGATCCCAAGGGAGAGAGGTACCCATTACACTCTAACCACGTGCCACATCAATGGTAGGGTTTACCTGTATTCTTGTCTAATCTCCACAACAGTATTACAAACTAATTACTGTTATTAAACCCAGTTTATAGGTGAGAAAATGAGGATCAGAGAAGTTAATTTGCCCAAAGACATTAACTGGTGCAACTTGATCTTCCTTCATTCCCTTCCTTCTTTCTGTCCTTCCTTTTCACTTTTTTCACCATGCCCTGACCATGTACTAAGTACTAAAAGAGTTAACCATTTACCTAAAGTCACACCATCAGAAAGGGGCAAAGAAGGCCCAACATTGAGGCTTTTGGGACTTGAAAATCTATATATGAAACTACATTTCTCTGTTTTCATTCTTCTCTTTGCACTTTGAGAAACTGATTTCACTTCCTGCTTCTCCTTGAATCAATGTGACATCATGTAAGCCAGTAGCCAGGCTTTGCAACAGAAAGAGATACAGGTGTCTTTCTACCACCCTTGGAGTTGAGGTCATCTCTCCTGTCTCAGATGTGCTTATTCTGCACATTTCTGAAGTTTTTGACATTGTCAGTGGCCACCAGGGCCAAGAACCTGGGAAGCCATCTTTGTGCTGCTGAAATTTAGGTTCCAGTAGTGTCCCCAGTGTGCCCAATGAGAGGACAGAGGTGAGTAACTTCATGGAGAAACAGTGGACATGTGAACCTGTCATAGCCATACAAAAACAACCAGATGTTGTGGCATCAAAAGGCCCCGATGTTATATGTCACTTAGAATTTTATTCTCAACTCAACTGTGCTATAATATATGTATATATGTGTGTGTGTGTGTGTATAAATATATGAATATATATATATGTATATATATATAGTAGATAACCCTGAAAGCAAATATACAAAAACACTAACAGAAGGAATATGAATAATTGATGTTAGGGTAATGAAATGATGAGTAATAGTGTTGTTTATTTTCTAAAATGTGATGCTATAGGTTTAATTCCTTTTTTTTTATTAAAACTCTTTCTTTCCCTCTTTGAATAAACAGCATTCTCTATATAGCTAGAGAGGACACATGGACAGATGAAACTACCTAGGGCACTTCCCAAATCCTGGAATTTGTTTTCCTAGGGATTTTAGAGAGGAGCGCCACTTATATAGCAAGGTTGAAATCTGTCACTAGTTCCCAAGATTTCAGGTGGAAAAGGAAAATGGTTCACAGGAAGGGCTTAGCAGATGGAAATAAAACAGCAATCAAAACCGTTCTCAGCTGTACAACTGCAGAGGTAACCCCTACTCCCCCCCTCCCCCACCTTGGACCCCTACCGGCAGCAGTCTGGCTGGCCTGGTGCTTCCTGGCTCCCCTGGGCTCTGTCACTGTCACTACTGGCATAGTAGTTGGCCTGTAGAGGCGCTATGCTCCATTTCATGCAATACTGCTCTTTTCCCATTGAGCAGACAGTCTAAAAACCTTTGCTCCCAACCCACCCCCCCATCCTTTAGCAGACATAAAGGCAGAGCTATTAAACATCATCATCGTCATAAGAAGAAGAAGAGGAAGGATTCTTTACTAGAAAGTGAAGGGAAGACAAGTACAGAATCATGGAAGCAAATGATATAAATTCTAGACTTTTCAGGTCATTCAAATCTAGTCACAGATCTGCTTTCTGAGAACACAGATTATATAAGTTTCTTGTCTAAGCTTCAGTTGCTGTGGGTGCTGAATGAATTTCTTATGACCTCCAGTCTTGGATACTTGCTCTGTCCCTGCCATGCCTGAAAAGGGGGTCAGGCCCCCCCCCATCCTCTTCTCACTGACTTCTGATAGCGTTCTCCTGCCCTGCCTTTCTCATCCCTTCTAGTCTCTTGGAAGAGTAAAATGCTCTTCTCTTAAGCCCAGAATTCAGTCTCTGGACTTAGGCCTCTCTATGCCTACTTCACAAATAACTTCCTTTGCCTGTCTCTAAGTCCTGCACACCCACACATCTCCCCTGTCTTATCCAGTCATTGGAAATATTTCATTAGGTAAATGTCAAGACTAAGTTTCTGATACCTGGATGGCAACCTGTAGACTCACACTTTCCAGAGCATCTCCATTTCAATCACACTTTCCCTGTAACTATGTACCCACCTGTCCAACCCTGTGTCCCTGATTTAACACAATCATTATACCTATGTCTTTGACTGGCATCTTTCCCTGTTCACGCAGATGGACAAAAGACCACAGAGGCAAAAGCGTTTTTTGGAGGATGACATCATGTCCGAGTCCACATTAGGCAAACAGGAGACTGCACCTCTTCCATCCTTCAAAGCGCCCAACCCCCAACCTCTGACTCCTCATCTGGACCTTCCCTTAATTCCTGTTCTTCACTTGCTTTGTGTCTGACTGAAAATTCATTAGCAGAGTAGAGGTCATTGGCACAGTCTAAACCCAGTGAGGGGTTCAGCCGGCCTTGCCTCAGCTTTCCCATCCTTCTCTCTGCCCCGTGCTCTCTGGGCCCCCTCCTCAGGGAGTATTCTGGCAGAATTCTACTCAGTACAGTTTAGAACAGCCAAATCCCGTAACCATATAGTAACAATAACACACATGATAAGAGGAGCGTTGATCACTCACACATGCTCTTATGTACGGGGAAACAGGCAGCTCTCTCCCTGGTAAGAAAAATATGGGTCTCCACCCCACCACACAAAAATCCCAGAATGCCCCAGAATGCAGCTTCTTTTCTTCATGACGTGTGGCAAAACACGTCAGCTGCTCCTTGTTGCTGAGCAGATCACCCAACATCGGGTCACTGAAACAGACGGCAACACTGGCTCGACACTGGCTCGCACAGCTGATAGGATTAGGAGATGGTGCTTTGTCAGCCCTGACTGAGTCCGAGAAAACCCCCAGCAGACGCAGGTGAGCAGTGAGGAGAGAATATGGGGGCTGTGGTGTCTCGGTCATTATGGCATTATGGTGCACACATTTTCTCCTCGGCAGTGTATTTGTATTGTTTTTTCTATGAAGTTTGCAGGTTGGAAGGGGGTCCTATCTATAAAAACCTGTCCTTTATTACTTGTCTGACTTCAGGGATTGGCCACATACACCTCACAGGATTTCTGTGAGTCTCATATAAGGTTACCAATATGCCCAGGCTCAGAAAATCTAGTTTTGTACAAATAAAAGGGATGAATCATTAAATTACAAATTTCACACAAACAACTTATCAAATAACACACATTTGGGACCATAATTACATGCACACATTCGTTCCTCCCCCTCCCCAATCTACAAGACCCCATCTCCTCTGTTCCCTTCCAAGGCTGGAAAGGGCTATTATTTATCATCTTTATGGGTTAGCTTTCTACAGCAGTTGTTATTTCTAAAAATCAACATTACATTCACTGTTAAAGGAAAAACCACACAATTACAAAACCAGACAATAAGTATTTAAGTAGAAACTGAAAATGATGCATGAGAACATTTTAAAGCCGATGAAAGATGAATAGAGTATGCTGAATTCGATTATGTTGCTTTGATGATACAATGCAAATGTTATAACATATCCCTTAATGACATGAGAAGCACTTGAATGAAATTAAAGGCAGCATAGATATTATCATTTGTAAAACTTGCCTTATAGAACAGCAGAAAAACAGGCTTGGGTTCCAAAAGTACAGAGCTAAGAGACGTTTGAGCACTAAATCATCAGCTTTTCCCTGGCAGGGTTGCTATGGTGACAGGGGGCTACTGCACAGCCTACCGAGCCTGCACTTCTGCAGTAAAAGCTCTCACTGAACACATGTTGAATTTTCTTAGGCACACACCCCTTTATCAAATACAATGGCACACTGGAGGCAGCTTTTCCTGAGTCATTTTCAAAACAGAAGTTTTGTCTAATTTTTTATCCTGTATGGAGGGGTCCTTCAGAGAGTTTATAGGATGGACTCCTTTATGCACTTATTCCTGTGACTGTTACAAATTGAGTGCCTACTACCAGGCAGGACTGTGCTGGGGGCTGCCTACCATCCCTGGTAAACATACACAAATATTGACAGTGAATTCTGATACAAATTTTAACAGCTCTCTTGGGGTCAATTAAACACAGGTGTCCTGGAATTATAAAAAGGGGCAATGAGGAACTTCCTTGGGGTCCTAGGGAGGTTTCTTGGAAGAAGTTGTCTCTATAATGAAACATAGTATAGCTTTAGGGGTTTGAGGAGGATGAATGGATCGGGAGGGAAGAAAAGCTCTAGACAAAGATACCAAGCATGTGCAACAGACTAGAGGAAAAGAAAACATGAACAGGGAACTGAAAGTTCTAGATGTTAAGGGAGATCCATGAATACATAGAGGGACTGTGAGGGGGAGAGTAATGGTAGCGAAGGGTTGACAGCAGAAGAGGGTGGCAGAAAATGAGACTGGAGAGCTGAACATGGTCAGATCATGAAAGGCCTTTGTGTCATACTAAGGAGTTTGAATCTTACTTGTTAAACAACTGAGGAGCCATTAGTGAGTTTTAATGAAGAAGCATGGCTCGACGTGGCTTTATAGAAAGGCCTTGTAGAAAAATTTTAAACCATCAGGATGCCTGCAGTTTAAACTAGGCTCGAAATAAAGAGAATGGAAATGAGTAGTGGACAAACGTGATCAGATTCGAGGTGTCATTTCTACAGCCACATGTACATCACTTGTGGGTTCTGCCCTGCAGGAACCACATGAATCTCTGCCTTGACCTGCTCAGTGAAAGCTCTGCCTGCTCTTAAGAACCTGTATTTTTTTTTTAAATAATACAATAGTTTATTTTTACATCATTTTGTGCATTTTTCCATCTCAGTTGCAATCCTCGTGGGCCTCCCAACACCAAAGCACCTGTGTGCCATCACTATAGTCCAGTGCATTTCCCTCCCCCCACTGTTTTTGATCCCATTCCTCACTCCACCCCCCATAAAATGTCTCTGGTATATAGCTGTTCATTATTAGTAGTATTTTCTTGGCTGGTCCTTTACTCCTGCTATAAGTGAAACCATTCATTCTTTTTCCTTTTCTTTCTGGCTTATTTCACTAAGCATGATCTTTTCCATCTCCATCCATGTTGCTGCAAAGGCATGTGCTTATTATTATTATTTTTTTGGTTGCTGAGTAATATTCCATTGTGTATATGTACCACATCTTTTTAATCCAGTCATCCACTTTTGGGTATTTGGGCTGTTTCCATGTCTGTCCAATTGAAAATAAAGCAGCAATAAACGTGGGGGTGCAGGTATCTTTTTGAATCAGGGTTTTGTGGCCTTTGGGTAGATACCTAGGAGTGGGATTGCTGGGTCATATCGTACTCAATTTTTAACTCTCAACACTGAAGCACCTTTTAACCCTAACAGTTTATTCCTACTCACGATATTTTCTTAAGCTTATAATTTGGGGGCAATATTTCATAGTCAAATAATTTTATGAATTATTTGAACCATCACTTTCCTGAAGACTGTATCAGAGACAGCTATGGGTACACAAAGTGTGAATTAACACACCTTCCCTCTGAATAAAGAATGTTTAAGATTTCCAACCTCACAGATAAACCTCGCTAAGTACATTGAAAAGGTATGGAACAAAATGTCTGAAAGTATAGGAAGAAGGCTGATGGCTTCACAGATCCTCTGATTAGTGAAACCAAGAATCTTTCCACATTCCTATACTTGAGAGTTGAGGATTCAGCAAAATGCTGTCTGGAGTGCAAATGGAGATAGTAGAATTTCAGATACACATTTCAAGGCGATAGTCTTTCCAGTCGGGACACTAGGCAGTAAGGATCAGACAGTTCCTCCCACATGGCCGTTTAGCGTACTCTCACACCCCAAGTAAAGGCCATATAAGTAATTATAGATGTTAAATTCCATCACCAGATAAGATTTAAGTGTACCCCATGTAATACAAGGTTCATGACCCAACCAGTGCATCCCCATGCTAATGGTGTTGGACAGGTTTTTGAACTTCTTTCAACACATTTTTGTCTGCCTTAACTTGGTTTTTCTGCCACTCTGTAAGAGAGATAGCAAATATTATATGCACCACTTGGTTGTGGCTTAACTGCCCTTTGGAAAGGTACAGCTGGGTACAGCTGTTTAGGCGTCATCAGCCTAATCCTGACAGCCACCCCGAGGTAGGTATTATTATTATTAACATTACCCCCCATTTAAAGGAGGATAAGCTGTAAGTTCAGAGAGGAGTTCTAGGTATATAAGCACTCAGCTCCACTCAGTGGAGTTCTGCCTTGGACTGGGGTTTGAGTTCAGGCGCAGAGTTCTGCCCAAAGCCCGCGCCTGCTGAGCAAAGAGCAAAGGCGGCTGGGGCCCCTGCCAGCCGGCTTTCCCAGAGCCGGGGAACCGCCCGATCTTTCCTCGGCGCCAGCGCCAGGCTGGCAAGCCCAGGAAGGCCCTACTGATGCAGATCCCTCAGGAGAATCGCAGCCTTTGAGATCCGGGAACCTAGTTGCTGTGTCAGTTCTGCAGCAGTGGCTTGGCTGGGGTCCGGGTGGAGAGGAACCCGCCCCGTCTCTCTCGGGCGAGGTAATTGTGGGGAGCTGTATATTGACTTAAAACCGAGACTCTGGGAGGAGCCGGGAAGGGAAAACTTTCCCTTTCCCCATTTTGGCCTTGGAGTGGCAGCTTTTCCCAGCTCTTTAATACGACGCGCACCCCTTTTAAGCCCGATGCCAGGCGCCAAAAACAGGGCGTCGGGCAGCTGGGGATGCTGCGAGCCCCGCCAGCCCCCAGTGCGTCGGGTTCTGCAGAGAGGGAGGGGCGCGCGGAACTGGGGGCGGGTGTGGGGGACGTGCCCGCGGTGCAATCGGGCTGGTGGGAAACGCGGAGGACCCACCCTGGGGCGGGCAGGTGAGGGCGTTCCGGGGAGGAGGCGGCGCCCTGGGAGCCACCGCGGGCGGCGGCGGCGGCCACACCACGTGTCTGGCCGGGGCGGGGCGGCTGGGCGCGCCTGCGAGCCGAGCGCGGACCCAGGCGGCGCTGGGGCCCCGCAGCATCAGCAAGCCCGCGCGCCTAAGCGCTGTCTCCTCGCTCCGGTGCACGCAGGTGCCTCCTCCTGGGCGGCGGCGGCGGCGGCGCGGGGAGCCGGCTGGCAGCTACGCGATGGGGCCCCTCCGTGAAACCAAGGTAAGAAGCGAAGTCACACGTCGTGGGGGCGCCGGAGGGAGCCGGAATGTGGGCACTGCGGGGCTCGAAGTGGTAGGTGAGAGCTGGGGGGTGGCATCTGGAGTCGGGGTGAAGGGGAGCCAGAGGCGGTGGACAGGATGAGAACGCAGAAGGGCATTTGCTCAAGTGATGGGAGTCAGAAGAAGGGAAGGTGGCACAGGAGGAAAAGACTGCGGGTTTGACAGCAGGATTTTAAAAATTGACTTGGAGGGTTAATCCGATCTCCCGGAATTGGGAGTTTGGAATCTAGCTCCCAATGGATGTCCTGGATGTGTGAGCGAATAAAAAGGATTTGGTGTAATGGTGATTGAAGTAAGCTTATCGGTGACCCAGCCTCGGTTCGGGGGCTGCAGAATGCCCAGCTCGTGGCTGACTTGTGATACCTGCCGGGTGTCTGCTGTGCAGCGCAAATCCAAGGACTGGGTGTGGCTTTCACCCCTGGAATGAGGTGAAATGGGGAGGAACCCCAGGGGTTCCCTGCGGCTGGGGCTTTCCCCTCAATTCCTGCACTTGCTGGCCTCCCAAGAGTGTTTACTTAGGCAGCAGCCCTCCCTGTGGAAATGAGCAGGAGGTCATGTTTCAAAATAGTGTTTGTTACCTAATCCAAAGCTGTTTTTTCAACTGCAGAGGTTGGAGGGAGCTGAGGGTTTCTCTGCAGAGCTCCTCCTAGGAAACCATTTTAATAAGGCTGGGTGGTGGTGACCCTGAAAAGCACTGGACTCCAGTCCTGTTCTTCTAGTTGATGTGATGCAATGTGGTAACTAACATCTCTTAGCCTCAGTTTCCTCATCTGTAAACAGGGACACAAACTAGTGTCCTTTCTGTGGCCTGGACTGTAAGGATCAAATGAGATAATGGTTTGGAAAGCACTTTTAAATCTGAAAAGCAGTGCCCATGTGTTACTTTTTACACATTTTTATCAAAGCATGATCCTCTCTATCTAGTGTGCTTTTAAGAGAAGAGAAAAATATCTCTTCTCATGGGTGTCCTGTCAGGGAAACAAAAGCTAAACATGCTGTAAAAGGTGGAGCCATCTTACTGGGTATTGGATTTTTGTTTGCTCTCCTGTTGGCAACAAGCCTTGTCTACCAGGATATTAATGAATAATTAAGATCCTGGCGGGAAGAGGAGGGATTTGAAAGATAAGGCAGTGTGATCTAACAAGAAAGGATTGTTTCAGGTATCCGGATCTACTTTGTAAGGAGAGAGGAAAACAGAAGTCAGATATTCATAGCTAATTCAGGGAAAGCAAAATGGAAGTCTAGAGAAAAATCAAGCAATAAGGCAGTGTCGGATGTGACAGAAAAAGCCAAGTGGGAAGGAGAGTTAGGAGTGGCACAGGAGTGTGGAATGACCTTCCAACTCGGGTGTGTGTGTGTGTGTGTGTGTGTGTGTGTGTCTGTCTGTCTGTTCACGTATATCTGCATGAATACTTTTTAGTAGATTAAGTTTAACTCATTGACAGAGTTTTGGAGCTCATATCAGTGACTAAGATAGGTCTAGTGTGAAGATTCAGTATTCAGAAATGTGAGTTCTTAGAAATTGAGCCTAGAAGGACTAAAGATAGGAATTCAGAGGGGAAACAAATTTCCTTTTGTTTTCTTTTTGATATCCAATTTTGAGAAGGAGCAGAGAGTGCAGCATCATGAGAAGGAGATTTCCCGAAGCCGAATTCCCCGTTTGATTCTTCGACCCCATCTGCCCCAACAACAGCACAAAGTGTCCCCCGCCTCTGAGTCTCCCTTCTCTGAGGAAGAGAGCAGAGAGTTCAACCCCAGCAGCTCGGGGCGCTCCGCGAGGACCATTAGCAGCAACAGCTTCTGCTCAGGTACAATCCCCACGGGAGGCCACACGCAGGCATGAGTGTGCGCCAAGGTGCATTGTGAGTGGCCTGCATCGGACCCCTCAAAGCCTAGACCTGATCTTCTGTTATGAGGATGTATTGTGTCAGGGCAAATCTTTTTGGCTGCTGTGGGCTACACATACTTCCATTCAGTGGTTCAACTGAATGGAATTTCATACCTGTCTTTATATGTGATTCTAGTGTATAATTTACTGGGTGCATCTAACTTCTTTATTATATATATATTCCTTTATTAAATCTGCAAAATGTATTAGCTTGCATTTTACACCAGCAATCTGTGTAAGCTTTGGATTCCACAAAGATAAAGTGGTTCCTAATGAATGAGGTCAAGATCAGGAGGTTTATATGTCAGGGTTAAGCTGACCTTGTAGTTTCAAGGAGAAGAGCCTTTATCATCTGCCAGACCTCACCTAGAATTCCTGTCCCGTTCACCATTTGCAAGCCATGTGACCTTGGGCAACTTGCTTAACTTCAAGTCTCAGTTGTTACATCTATAAAATGGGATGATAATATTTACCCGTAGAGTTGCTGTTAGGTCAGAGGGACACCTGTATCTAAATATGCTCTTAGCACAGTGCCTGGCTTATAGAGGTGCTTAATAAGTGGTGTTTCAAAGAACTGTGGATGTCAGCTCTGGCTCGGGATCATGGAAGTTTCTGTACAGTTGTGGGCATATTTGGTAAAGACAGATCTCTGTGGTTCTTAAAGATGACAGAAACTTTTCTACCCTGGAAGCACATGACTTTGTATTCTTTGAGCAGTATTAGGGATTTGTGTAAAATTAAAAAAGGGTGACTTTTCTGTGATGAAAAAAGAATGTGAGAACGTAATTTGAAGATTAATATCTGTATCAAAGAAGGAATATGTGAGTCAATATAGTATGGCTAGTGTCCTAACCTAACTGGATACAGTATTTCATTATATTTTTCAGATTTTTTAAAAATACAACATTGGATTTATCACATACTTTCACAAAATAATTCCACTCTATGCATAAATTCTATATTAAAATATTTTGTTGCCTATTTTTACTTTTTTCTTCTCTGTAAATGAGATTCTTGGCTTGGTTCTGAAAAAAATTCTATTAGAATACTGTATGTTAAAACTTACTTTTTGCATTTGAATGATAAGAATCTGGCTCCCTTGGTATTTTCCCAGGAAGAAAACAAAAAGAAAATGACACATGGGAACACTTAGAGTCCTAGAGTCATGTTTGCAGAATCTAATACTGTCTATCTTCATTCTGTTTTGGAGTTCAGTAATCACCCTGGCTGAGTGTGGATAAGCCCAGGGAATATCATTTCAAACGGACCCTCCTCTGTTTGCATAACTCAACCCCACATGTATTCCTTAAATTTCTCCACATAATCATTTTCTCTGTTTCGGACTTCCTCTGTTTCTGACTTCAAGATGAGTGGTCTTGTTAGGAAAAAGACAAAGTCGGTGAAATAAAACGAGAGTTTCGAGTACAATTAGGGAAATAATTTGGCAAACTGATAAAATTATTAATCTTGGCCATGAATCACTGTCTCCAAGACCCATTTCCTGCCTCATACCTCCTTCCCCGGAGACCTGTCTCCCACTAAGGCCATAATGCTGTACATGAAAATCAGAAGTAGATATTGATCCTTCTGCCATTAACTAGCTGAGAATTGAGTGGCAGAAGCCTCTAATTATGGGTGTCTATAAACCCACCTTTTGCTCGGTAGCCTTGCTGGCATCCGGCTTCCAGATAGGATTCCCTTCTTGCCTGGGCTGCATCTGCCTGTGCTGGAGAGTCCCTGTGGTTTGGGTTGGCGCACAAAACAAACTGCACTTTGCTGTGGAACCCTGACGGACCCCAAGATGGCTTTAAATGCTGACAAAAATCAATAGGAGCAAGGACTTGAGGGGTGGGTAGAGTTTGGAGGGGAGAGGTGTGCTAATGATGCTTTAGGAGGTCAGTCAATGGATGGGAAAGAATGGTCTTGTTACTATGGGGAGCAGTAGAGCTGCAGGCCAGAGGTAGAGAATGTGAAACATGTCCAGCCAGCAGGGGAATATAACTAGTTTTAATCCAGTCACTTTTTAACCCTTGAGGCCAGAATATATGTTAGCTGCTTAATCATGACAGTTAAGTCAGAGACCAAGACACATACACATATTAAAGATGTCACCCTCTGTTAGGTTGAACCAATGTTAAAATAATTACAGAAGTATCTATGGCTACTGTCGCTTCATGACCTTAATGATTGTCCTGCAGTAAGTTATATTTATAAATCATCACCTTCATGGAGATGTGAGGGGACAGGTAAGGGATTCTTACAGACTGATATTAGATTATAAAAGAAGATATTACTCAAATGCAATGCAATTTAACTTGAAAGTTACATTTTTAGAGCTGCAAAATGAGGACCGTTTCCCAAACTCTTGTATCAAAGGTATTAATGGCGAAGAGCATTATATGTTCAAAGCTATTTGGTTTTTATAAGAAGCTACTTATAGTGAGTTCTTACAAAGCAAAAGTTACTTAATAGAAAAGACCAGGCTTTATTTTTCAGAGCCTAGCTTCCTTATCATTGGCCTATCACCAAAGTTACGGCAGTGAATGGTACAGATATTTCGGCAACATAAATGACATTTCAGTTTTGATGTGTTCTCCAACCCCAACCTTAAGTTTGTCGTTCATTTTGGCTGACCTGTGAAATGAAAAGACAGAACTAGATTCAGAGTGCCCATTCTTCTCTACTTTCTCTACCCCTTCCTGCATGCTGTCTTCCTTCTTTTCATCCCCTGAGAGCCTTGACAAGGAACATTTAATGACTTGATATTCTATATGCTAATTTGCATGTTGTATCTATTTCCTTTCAGAAGGAGGGAGCTGTGTGTGACCTTTTGTAATTCATTTGGGGTGTGTCCCCAAAGAGCTCTTCTTTTAATAGCTTCTTCTTAGCACAATTTCTTTGAAGGGAGGCAAGTGTTTTGTGCATTTCATCAGCACATGTGTTTTTGCACTTGGACTTTGTTCTCCGATGAAAACAGTCTATTCTTTGCAGTCTGTAGTCATCTTAGTCACTTATTTGAACAGTCAAGTTTATATTGGAGGTCAGACTCCATTTTATGTGCATGGCAACTGAAACATTGCACATTTGTATTAAATCCTGACATTTTCTTTAAAAAAATCATAAAGAAGTACAATCAGTAATAAGTTCATAGAAACAAAACACCTGATTGCATATCTCTTCCCTTATCTTGAATCTGAAATTTACTGGTGTTTTTGGCATAAAGATACCATACCTGGGCCCTCCCTGGTGGTGCAGTGGGTTAAAGCACAGCATTAAGACGCTAAAGCCACTTCAGCATGATCCCCGCCCCGGAGGTGACCCACATGGCGCAGCAGACCTCTCCTGACCCGCCCGCTGCTCCCCTCAGCAGTGTACTTCATCATTCGGCCTGTTCTGCTCCCCACTCTGTCTCTGGTGAAGCCTCTCACTGCCCCTGCACCTCTGGCCTGTACCCTAGTTCTGTATACATTAATAAATCTTTAAGAAAATAAATAAATAAAAGATACTGTATCTTCTACCACCATCCTTCACTGTGTTTCTTTCAAGAAACATGTCCATGAGAAGTAAAAAAAAGTTGTAAATGTGTCCCATAGAGAAATGGCCTTTGTCCATTTCTCTTCCCCGTTTACACTGGCAGTCAAGGGTATTTGACAGTGGATCCCAACCTCCATCACTATTAGAAAAGCCGATGACCTGGGAGCGTCCCTCAGCCCCATCCATCAGTCAGTCACCTGACATGGACAGTAGCGTGCTGTGCATTCCTTTTTGCTTAGTTGAGGCAATAATTACCCCTTCAAACAGCGAGGCAGTTGGATGGCTCAGTTTTAAGCTAGATCTCCTTGGAGTGCCTTGGAAGTATGGCAGGTGGAACACATTATGTATATAGAACACTGGTCGCTTTATGGGAAACCAATGATTTTTTTGGTTATTTCCATTTTTCTAATATGCACACCCTGAGACAGAGGGAAAATTTATGAGCTAACTCATTACAAAACATGTACTAGGTCAATGAGCTAAATGGTCAGAATCTGAGATCCTTGGTGGTATAACCCCTAGTCAGATGTTTGCAGAAAGAATTTTGGCTTCTACCATGGCTTAGGAGATACCTTCCTAGGAGTGCCAGTGACCTAGAGGTAATTTTGGCTGCTGTTTGTGGAAAGAATTAGGGCAGTGTATAGCCTGACCAGTGCTCTGGTATGACAGTGCCTTCAGGAATTGGCTAGGCCTTGCCAAACAGAAACATTCTTGCTATGCTTTGTCCAGTTGAGGAGACTTGGCGTCTGCACAGAGTAAGCCTTTGAACATGCTGATCAGAATTGAGATGCACTGCTTAAAGTGAAGTGAGCAGCAAGACCAAATTACAGGATAATGGAATGACTGCCAACCTGCTGTGAAGCAAAAAACAAAGAGCCTAAGACCTTAGAATCATTTTAATGAGGGTGGGACCTTGGTCCACTTGATAACATCTATTTGAAGTGTTTAGCTGCCTCTGCTGCAAAACTCAGTATCTAATGAAACAGGTTATAGATGAAGGGTATGGAAGTCATCTCTTTGAGGATGTGGTAACTGCAGTTAGGCAGACAGAATAAAATGTTTACCATTTAATTAAAAAAAATACTTCGCAATAAAAAACATGAAAGGTAATCATGATGGAAATGGAAACTAAGTTACTGTCTTTCACAGGAAAGCCTTTTTCTGACAGAAAACACTTGTCTTTATGAACATGGTTTTCAGTTTCTGAGAATGATGTTTGTCTTTCCTCAGGAAAGTTTGTTTAAAATGTTGGTTTTAGGCCAAGACCCTAACCTAACCCACCAGTCTCAGAGCAGGCGGGCCCAGGACTCTGCATTTTGTGACCTTTCCAGATGACGCTGCTGCCAGCTGAAGCCTGAACCTCACCGCGTCTTTGTGTTTGGGGATTTTGCATGAGGGATCTGCAGGGGATGTGCGAAGTGGCATCACACGATGAACAAGGAGCAAAGAAGGTGGCCAGTCTGCTACCCAACCCCATGGCAGGCAGCAGGAAATGCCTCCATATTCCTTGGAAATTATAGCTTCTCACTCGTTATTTACAGTTGCCATGTCATTAGTCCTAGCAATCATTTTATTTATATCTACATCATGGGTTTGACTTATGTTCAGGTGATAGAAAAGCAAAGAGGAGGAGAAAACATTTGCTTCCTATATAATAGGTTCTCTGCATTTACTATTGTTAACCATACTTTATATTCTTAAGCATTTTCCCTCCTTGGTGTTAGGATGAATTAGGGTAGCTGATACCAGGTATACTGGGTATACCACATGTGCATCCTGCACACCTAGTGAGTGCACTGAAGGAGAAAGAAAAAGACAGACTAGCTTGGAAGTACCAGGGCATGAAGCATTTTGCAAGCTTCTGCAAAACTGTATTACCCAATAAATAATTATTAAATGCCTGCTAAAGACCAGGCATTGTGCTGAGTCTATAAAGCTGAATAAAACACAGAGGTTGGAAAATCAATTATTTACTGTGTTAACTCTGGCATCAGAATAAGTAGGATGGCAACTTTTGGGATGCCATACGACCACGTTTCCTCACTTATCTAATATCCCTGTCCCTCTTCCCCACACCCCTTCCACCCCCACTCCTTCCTTGTAAGGTGAGTCTGCTGCTCCATTTATTATCGACATAGACCTCTCACATTTCTAAAGCCCAAGGATTCAAAGAAGTAACATTAATTAGTGTGGTGTAGTAGGTAAACATGAGCCTTGGCATCAGCAGACCAGAGTTAAAAACAGAAATGATTAGAAAGGGGAGCTGGGCCAGATCAGGAAAATGCCCAGCTGAGAACCTGATCCATGAGCTCATGGCGCCATACAAAAACTAGACCAGTGATACAAAGGGTGAGTTGCCTGGACAGGGACAGAAGAGGGCATTTTAGAAATAGACAATGTGTGCCCCTTCGGAGTGTTAAAAACTCAGCTTTTAAACTAACTCCATGGGCCAGATAGCATGCAGAAATAGCAGGATAGGACTGGTGGGCTGCCATTTTTCAATTCCTGAGGATCTTGTTGAGCCCGTGAAGGAGTTTCAGCAAGGAGGAGTTATGACCAGATTCCGAAAAGATTTAGAAAAAATCTTTCTGATATCTGCTGGGTAGTAGATGGGAGGCGTCAAACACTGATGGTGAGGAACCTGGTGGGTTTGAAGGTCATTGGTACTATCTACAAGATATGAGGATTGGGGAGTAGGACAAAGGAGTCTTCAAATAGAAATGACAGGAAGGATTATTTCTAAGTTTTCACTGAATGAATGCACAGAGATGAGTAGCGGGTTTGGGAGGAGTACTGTCATGTTAAAAAGAGTCCAGATTCAGTTTTGTTGCATTTTAGGTAATACTTACAGTCTTAGGATGGTGAAGGTCTGGTGCACCGAAGAGAAATCAGAGGTGGTGACTGAAGTCAAGGGAAGGGATCATAGAACCCGAGGGAGTGCATGGAGGAAGATGAAAGGACCAAGCCTTGAGCTCTGCAATAAGACAGCGCAGGCAGAAAAGGGCAGACGAGGCACCAGAGAACAGCATTCACAGTGGTGGAAGGAGAGCCAGGAGTGACAGCGTCTCTGCTCGCAGAGGGAAAGTTGCAAGAAAAAGAAGCAGATGCATTAGGATGTCACAGCAGGATTAAGTCAACTGTACCCTAAAGATTGCTTAGGGATAAGAACCCCTAGGCTATCGGAGACCTTAGAAACAGTCTCAGAAAATGGAATCTTAATTAATTACATGAGGCAGTTGGCAAAGACTGTGAGAAGCTTCATGGGGACAGGAAGAAAAATTAAAATAAAAATTAGGACTGTGTTTCTAGTCAGGATGGGGGGGGTGCTTACAAATGACAAGTGTCTGATAAGGTTAACTAAGGGGAATTTGAAAAGAAATTGGGGAGAGAGGTGTAGAGTTGGGGTGGGGGAAGGAGTTTGAATTTGAAAATAGTAGAGAAGTAATAACTCTGTTTCTAAACAGGGAGTAACCCAAAAGAGACACATAAAGGGATAAGGCAGACTGTGAATCTATGTAAATATATTTATAGATCAGGGCAGGTACCTGAAGGATACATGTCAAAATCCTGCTCGTCTCAATTTCTCTAACATAGTCCATAACCTGCTAGTAAAATTTCTTATCTGGTTACGTCTCATTTGAGTAGGTTCTGTGGGGACAGGAATCATGGTTCCCCACACTGTTCCTGCTTACTACGTGTCTGTCAGAATTTGTGAGAAGGCACAATTATGTGAACAGGACACTCCAAGTTTTTCACTCATTTAATAAAATAGGTTGAGAGAAGGTATTATCTAGTATTTGGAGAAATTAAGCAATTAGAACCATCCCCGTATTGAATTGCATGGGTTTATGAAATGAAGGAAACACTCCTGCTCTAGGGAGTTTCCAATCTTTGAAAGCCAGAGTCTTAATGGAATGGCCCAGGATCTTGGTGCTGCCTGTCATTACAAAAAAACTAATGAACAAAACATTGATGAATTTAGAAGCACTTTCATTTTCACATCGCTGGTTATTGATCTGAGAGCATGGTGGGCCCAACACCCTAAAGAACCCGCCCTACCTTTGTGTCTTGTGCTGGACTTTTTATATTGAGTTAAATGTAGACAATTTGTCATAAGCAAACAGCCCACAGAACAGCCCATCACAGTTGATATTTCTGCTATTTGTCTTGTTCCACTCGTCCGAGTTACTTAAGGTTAGAACATCACAGCTTGCTGATCCTGGCCAATTTTTGATGGCATGAATAGTACCCTCACTTCAGAGCAAGAGTTTTCAAGAATATAGATCATATATTGTGTTTGTGCAGCTTCTGCTAGGTGTGTACATACAGCTTCCTAAATGCCGCCCTTCCCTTCGTCCCTAGCCACCTATCACGAATAGGCCCGTGACCATAGTCCTGTGCATAGCTAGAAAATCTTGCTCAGACAGTCAGAATATGCTCCCCTCAAGAGCTGGTGCTTGAGCAAGACTTTGAAGGCTGTGTAGGAGTTTGAGAAGCAGAGCATGGCATAGCAGATAGATATCAGTGTGTGTGAAAGCACAGTCCTGAAAATGCAGGGCAGAGTAATCTTTATTTCCCAATCACACAAGCTAGGCGAAGAAAGCATTAGAGGCAAGAAGGTATTCAGCTCAGAGTTATACTGTCAGTGCCTAGGAGTCTAGCTGGTCACTAGTGATCACCTTACCCTATGCCCAGTGGTTTATACTTGTCACCTCCCACTGACCTGGGGACTGGTGCATGTCAGGTAGACAAGTCTGCTGTGAGGACTGGGTTGTGATGTGGTTTCTTGCTGGCTCTTGGGTTCAGTAACTGCCTGAACCT
The DNA here is from genome assembly GCF_000260355.1 of Condylura cristata. Taxonomy (NCBI): domain Eukaryota; kingdom Metazoa; phylum Chordata; class Mammalia; order Eulipotyphla; family Talpidae; genus Condylura; species Condylura cristata. Next base: position 20,296,556 of record NW_004567110.1, read on the forward strand.
CCCCTGCTACTCCACTTCCCGGTCTCCCTTTCCAAGTCACAAATCAGCTCCTTTTTCTCTCAGATCAGATGCAGCTGCACCTCTGCATGAAAGCTAAACAGTGTGCCCAGAGCACCAGTGCTTTGGGGTCCACTTCTCTGGCTGCAGAAGGGCACCAGTCATGGCAGACTAGCTCCCTGCTTCTTAGGGAACCCAACAAGCTTCCCAATGGGCTCCTTCCAGCACTCACCCCATGGCAACATGTCCTTCCACTTGACTGGCTCTGGGTGGATATACCTGGTCTCCCCATCTCTCAGCTGGTCCAGTCTTTATTCTCTCTTCCTTATGTGGGTGCCCTTGCAGATAGGATTCCTCTTAGACCCTGAGCTGACTCAGAATTCTGGAGACCTTGTGAAGCCTAAACTACCCTAACAGTCTGAAGTGTTGGTGAGGATTTTATTTTCTCCAGTACTGATGCTTCTATTTTTCTAATGTAAAAATCATAAAAATTTTTTTCAAACAGGAAAACCCCCAATGGAGCAATTGCATAAACTGTAAAATAGCATTTTTTTTTTTAAAGAACACATCAGAATGCATATAATCCCATTTATAGGATTTATCTTGTTTTGATTTTTGCCTGAATGAGATCCTCTGTGGGCCTGGGGTCCTTCCTGTTCATCAGGGAGGTACATGTTGTGGAACACCTGTTGTGGACCACACACTGTCCTAGAAGCTGAACTAGAACAAAGACCTGTGCCGACAGGTCTCCTGCCCTCAAGGGATGTGCCATCCAGGTGACCTGTACCTGGCAGGACTGGTCAGCCCATGGACGTCCCCCGCTTGGCCTTCCTAATCGTGCAAGTCGTAAGAAAAGCCAGCAGCCCGCTGACAGTCACGAAGCCAGCTACGCTTTCCACTCTCCCGAGAGCCATCATTGTTGAGCTGTTCTTTGGTGGATGGACATTACATCTGTAAGGCTGAAGTTCAGCATTGAGGATTTTATTTTATGAACATCACTGGAATTAGACTGTTTATGAGCCCATGTCTTCTTTTCTCTCCTTTCTTTGTTCCTTTGTAAAATGAAGCAAGCACCAGAATACATCTGTCATTTAAAACATTTTTTTTTTACAAATAGGAAAAACTGCATGCACTTGTAAAGTAGCATTTTTTTTTAATTTAACTTCCATTTTTATCCATCTTCACCATCATTATAACACTTCTCCATGTGAGAAAAAAATATACAAGGAAGAAGGGAGGGAGAAATATATACATCACTAACAGATGGCTCACTATATAACTCCTGTGTCCTTAGGATGGTTTTGAGTTTTCTGGTTATAAGATCCTCAAGAGTTGACAAGGATCCTTCAGATCCTTCCAGTCCCCCTTCCTCCTTCTCCTTCACATCCTCTCCCACAAAAGAACCTTAAAAAAAATACCACTGAGACTTTAAAAATTCATCGCTTAGTAACTAGATAAAAATTCTTATTGCTAAGAAGAGAGGTCACGAGTAGTAGTAATATGCCTGTTTGGGAAAGATTACATCCCTAGGAAAGAAGGCAAAAGACATAAAAGTGAGAGCCTCAGAAGAATTCACACCCATCCCCTTTCGGGGCTCACCTCTCCTCTGGCAGCAATAGCGACTCCTGGTTCTCACCTCTCTTCTGGCAGCGATAGGATTCCTAGTTTCCAACTCCAGCATCAGCTCCTCCCTCACCAAAATGCCTAGATAGACATGTTACTCACACTATAGAACGTATGGATCAAGATACTTTCCCATCCAAATTTTTCTCTTGTGGCTGCATTTGCAAATCAGACATCTTGCTGCTTGGTAGAAAATGTGGAGGCCCGTGTTTCAGAGAGAACAGGCGTCTTTGCAAAGATACAGCCAAGTGCTTCACTCCACTTCACCTCCTCCTCCTCTGCCAAGGCTACATATACCAGGGTGACTTTTATGGGAGCATTTGAGGCTCCAAAATAGCTCACAAGTCCTGGGAATGTTTATGTGTGAAATGATTATTTTGTCTCTAAGGAACCAGGGAGATGTTCATTAAATAACCCCTCTACTCTGTGTTTGGTGATGTAGGTTAAATGTCTTAGTATGTACTGTTCCATTCAAATGCCTTATGCAGGCTTGTTTCCATCACTATACATATCTTTTCAAGAAAATAAGCTCCCTTTGACCCCTTCATTTTCTTGCAGCTGCCTTTTATTTTTCTGCTGCCCCTCAAAGCAAAACTCCAAAATCCTACCTCCAGAATTTGCCTTTGTCAGACACGTGAGTGACCATAATAACAAATCTAGCATTCTCTTGTCTGCCCTCATTTCCCTTGACTTCTTCTATGTGTATTTTTACTTGTTTACTAAGTTTCTCTGTATACTAAAGGAAGGTGAACTATTTGAGGACAAAGAATCTCGATCATTATCATATCCCTAATATCCAGAAGACTAAAACACACACACACGAAATAAAAAAAATATTTATGGCACACATGAATGGATGGATGGACAGATGGGAATCCTATACCTCAACTTTGGGGATTAAATCCTGTTACATTGTATAATACGAAGCAAAATTAATGTAGAACCCTGTGAATGAGACTTGTGAATTCTCACTCCAAAAGATGCTAAAATAAGGTGAAGGAGCAGGTCACATTTTGCTATGGAAAACCTAGAATGCAAAGCTCTCTGAATCGCAAGCAGTGTATGGTTGACTTGTGTCAAAGTGAGAATAGTGGAAAAGTAGAAACAACTAGAAAGAGTTCCTTGCCTTGTATTATTCTGTAGTTCACTTATTATGGAATGGCTTCTTTCTAAAAGTTTGTCTGTTTTTAATTTCTCAGAATTACTGCTGTTTCCTCTTAGAACAAATAAAGGTAGAAAAAAATAGAAACAGCTATCTTGTGGTGGTGAGAAGAACAAGGATTTGAGAATCAGACCAACCCAAGTTTGAACCCCAAGTCAGTTAATCAGTAGCTGTGTGACCAGGGGATTCTTAACACCTCCTTGCCTCGGTTTTTCCTATTGTAAAATAAAAATTATTAAAATTATAAAATAAAAATGAGTGCTACCTGATAACTAATTGATGTTACTTTTCTCATATTATCTGTATCCTTTCAGTGTATTTGAATGATTCATGGTAAGAATTTGACAGAGTTCAAATTAACCACGCATTTAAGCTGTGACATTTTAAGTCTCCATCACACTGTCTCAAAAATTGCAATATCTGCAGTAGTAATAATAATGACAGCATAAATACCTGTTGAATGGATAAGTAGGTCATCTGTAAACACATCATTCATGAAAATCAACTAGATTTCTGTATAGTTTAAAGTTTTCTTACAATAGCAATTTCTTTTCTCCAAATTATGCAACTAAATATTAAATAGCATGTTTCAAGGCATTATGGCACAAAACCACGTTTCCCTCCTCCTGATGTTATTTTTAAATGTGTCTTCTGGAATTGTTTAGTTCAACATTTTGGGAAACAAATGTGCTCTGTCGTCTAAGTTCAAAAATGAACCAAAAGTTTTAGAGATGTTTCTTGGACTTCAGAGAATTATGTAATTTGCAGTCTTCAAAGTCCATTTATTTGCTCTACTATATAATTGGTATAAGGAGGTTGAAGTAGAAAGTTGGTCAACATAGTTGCCACCAAATACATTTGATGGCACTGATTGCTTAGCACTTCAGTTAGAGATCAGAAAATTATGTAACACACACTCTCTCTCTCTCTCTCTCTCACTCTCACACACCCACATACAATTTGGATATCCAAGTATTTTGAAATGTACATCTCTGTACATATACTTCTGTATATGTTTTTATTTTGTCAAAAAGTAAATTACTTTTAAAATGTCATAAGAAAAGCATGAAAAAATGATATGAATGGGAAGGATAGATGTCCTAAAAGTGAAAATACTAAAAATATAGTTAGCATCCAATCTCATACTGCATATTTAAATGAATTACAGTAGGATTCATTTCAATTAAAAGTGAAGCTTTAAACATTTGAAGAAAGCATTGGCAGATATTTTGTTGATCTTGGAATAAGGAAATGAATTCTAAGCATTAAAACTGAAAGAACCACAAAGGAAAATATTAAAAGACTGACAAATAGAGAAAATGATTTAAATTGCCAGTGTTATAAAGTGAAAAGCAAACCAACCAGAAGGAATATGACAAAGGGTTAATATCCATTATACACAGGGATTTGTTACTGAGCAATAAGAAATGTTTAATATGGTTCCTCCCTGATGGCCTATGGGTTAAATATTAGTACTGTCAAAACTACAGCCTGAGTTCGATCCCCAGCCAGGGAGGTGACCCACATGGCACAGCAGACTTCTGTCTCACCCGCTGCTCCCCTCAGCATTGTATTTCAGTAGAACTGCTTGTTCTGCTCCCCACTCAATCTCTGAATCCTTTCACCCCCTCCACCACCTCTGGCCCACACCCCAGTTCTTCTACACACATTAAAAAAAAAATTTAATATGACAGAAAAATTGCCAAAGAACATAATAATTTATAAATTAAAATTTTAACATATAAAAAGATATTTTATCCTCACAAATAATTAAATACATGCACACCAAAACATCAGAAATACATTTTTCATTAGTCACTTGACAGAAATATGAACAAGATTGTATTTCTACTGTCAGGAATATAGTAAGAAGAATACCCATATACTAATAATAGGAATATAAGTTCTCTCAAATGTATTAAAAGCCTTGGCAATTTCACTTTCAGAGATATATTCTGAGATAATAAACAATTTCATAAAATGTGTTATTGAAACAATTTTAATAATAGCGAGACAATTAAAAACAAACTAAAATACCCTACAAGGATCGATTTTTAAAGGCATCATGTTTGTGTCTATTTTAAATAGTTATGTATTTAAAACAATGTTTTTAAAAAATTGAGTGCTTTAAACTTTCAGAGAAGCTTAAAACCAGAGAGAATACCACAATGAACCCTGAGAATGCTGTTTATCTACTTAAGCAGATGAAGAAGTAGGAAGATCTGTAATACTTTTTCTATTTACTCCCTTTTTTCTTTTCTTTTACTTTGTTGCAGTATTTTAAAGCAGTTCTCCAGACATCATGTCATTTCATTCTAACTGCATAGCTCAGGATACACTCCTTTAAATGATGAGCTTTCCTAGATAATCATAGTGCATTTTCATTACCAACAGAATGAACATAATTCCTTGGTCTGGGAGAGACCACTGAAACAGCCCTAGTTGTCTCAGAAGTGTCTTGTTTGCTTCCTCCTGGTATGATTTTAACCCAGAGACAGACAAGCTTTCTCTGCAAAGGACCAGATAGTAAATATTTTCCACTTTGCTGGCCAGATGATCTCTGGCACAATGATTCATCTCTGCCAGTGTAGCTTGAAAACCACAGCAGACAATATGTAAAAGATTGGACATGGCTGTGTTCCAATAACATTTTATTTACAAAAGCAGACGGCAAATAGGATCTGGACTGTAGTCTGCAGTTTCTCTCGATTTAACTCATCACTCTGTCCTCTGTATATTTTATAAGGTGAACATCAGCTTTAAAGCTCAGTTCTACGTGGGCACATTTTTTGGTAGCAAAACTTCCCAATGAATGCTGTGTCCTCATCTCTGCCCTGTCGCAGATACGTGATGTCTGCTGCCCCCCAGTTGGTGATACTAAGAATATTACTGGGTACAGATGGGCAAGGCCTGGTCGCTCTGCTGTACACTCCCTCCCAGCCTTTTGTTTAGTTTCCATCCATTATGCTTGTGCGTGAATCAATTATTTTATCAGAGGTTGCAAATTAGTCATTTTCTGCTTCTTTTACTTTATCTACTTTCATTAATCAGAATGCTTCTATATGGAAGAACTTTCCAGGAACAATAAGGGATGTCAGTTACATTGAAATATATTTGTATAGGGACAGTTGTTACAATCAGGAAAGGTGTGAATTTTTTAATTGCCAAATTTCAATACAAAGAATTGGTCCTTACATCACTTTGAATATATAGCTGTAAGTTGGACTTTTTTGAGGTTAAAAGGGCCTTTCTCTCTTTAGCTTGATTTTTTTTTGTATGAGTATGAGCTCATAATTTTAAAAATATATCCAACAGTTCTGAACAGTTATTCAATAGTTGTATTTATTACTCAGGAGAGGTCCATGTGGTCACCTCCAGAGCGGGCGGGCGGGGTTTGAACTCATGCGGAAGTGGCTTTAGCTTCTTAGTGCTGTACTTTAACCTGCTGTGCCACCAGGGAGGGCCCCACGGAGAAATTTTTAGCAGCAGAGTAATGAAACTGTCTATACTATATTTTGAAATTTTAACAAAACAAAAATCAAACAAGTAAGTCGTATACATAAATGCCAAATTTTTAAATGGCGGGGTAGGGGAGGATAGATCAATGATACAAAATTATTATTCCTTTATTTTTCTTCTTTATACTCTTCAGGACTCTAGATTTTCTACATTGAAAATCATTACTTTTAATAATTAAACAAATTAAAATGTAAAATATCCAACAAATTTCTTATAACTCAGCACACGTGCCTTTAGTGTACTTAAGGTTCAAATTACTTTACATATTCACACACACCATTTTCAGAATTAAATAATAATTGTACACAAACTACATGCCATGTTCTCAAAGAGCTTATATTATAAGAAGACAACGTCAATGAAAAGTTAATTTTTACAACCCATATGCTACAGAATCATAGTAGATGCCTTATTGCCCTATCTGACTATTTGTGTGTGTGTTTTTTTGTGTGTGTGCTAATATTAGTTTACAACACTGTATTAGTTTTACATGTGCAATTTCTCATCTCAGTAACTCTATATACCTCGCACACCCCCACTATCAAATGCTCTGTCAAGTCTACCACCAATCAATGCCCTTTATCCCTCCTTCCCCTCTGGTAACCAAACCTAAGAGTTTTTGCTTTAGTTTTGTTCATTTGCTCCTTTTTTCCTTTACATTCTACAGATGAGTGAGACATCTGGTATTTGTCACTCTCCTTTGGCTTATTTTACTTAGTGTAATCCCCCAAGATCCTTCCAAATTGTCATAGATGGCAAGATTTCATTTTTTTTTAAGTTTGACTAGATACCACATCCTCACATCTTTACCCACTTACCCAACATCAGGCACTTGGGTTGTTTCTGTTTCTTGGCAATTGTGCATTGTGCTGCAGTGAGCCTCAGAGTATTTGTACATCTTCTGAATTAGTATTTTTCATGTTCTTTGGATTCATATCCAGAAATAGCACCACTAGATCTTATGTTAGCTCTGTTTTTAATTTTCTGAGGAAGCTCCACACTGTCTTCTATAATGGCTGCATCTTCCCACCATCAGTGTGATGGCTCCTTTGCGCTCCACAGCCTTTTCAACAGATACCGCTCTTCACTTTCTGATAATAGTCATTCTCACAGGTGAGGTAAAATCGCGTGGCTTGGATTTGCGTTTCCCTGATGATATGCGATGGAGAGCTTCTTTACATTGGTGTTGGCCATCTTTATGTCTTCTTTGGTGAAATGCTTATTTAGAGCCTCTTTTTTAATCAAAGTGCATGTTTTTTCTGTTGTTGACTCATATGAGATCTTTATATATTTTGTGTATTAACCTTTTGCCTGATCTGTGTTTTGCAAATATCTTCTCTCATTCAGTAGATGGTTTTGTCCTTTTGACATTGCTTTGTTTTGTTGAGCAGAAGCTCTTTTGTTTGATGTAATCCTTTGTATTTATATTACCTTTTGTTTCTCTTGCTGTTAAAAAGAATCCATAAGCCATCACTAAGACCAATATCAGAGACACTTTTACCTTTGTTTTCTTCTGTCTTTCATAGTTTCAGATTTCCACTTAAGTTTTTTTTTTTCCTTTAATATCAGTTTGGAAAGTAGTTATTTTATTTCATTTACCCCTTTAAATACTCCTCAACTTCTAGAGGTTCCTGAATTTGTGAGTGTTCTTTCCAATATCATTAACCCTGGGAATAGCAAAAGAGCCTATTCAAGGAGACAGTATACCTTCCTCTCTGTAGATGGTGATCATTTAGATGTGACCTTGTTGAGGGTCACTTTTATTGAGTTCTACTAGGAACTATTTTGGGCCCAGGTAAGTGGGCCTTAAAAAGGTTAACTTAAAAGGAAATCATCCTGCATGTTCAAATTGATCACACTATGTGAAGCATGGAACATGGTCCTTTTGTAATTTTTTGTTTGTTTTAGGAAATTATACTTATGATGAATAATAAAAAGTATAAAAATGCAACTACAGGGCAGGTTGTATGTGTGTTTTAAAAGGAAAACTCATCTGACTCTAGTAGATTAGCAGCCTTTTACATGTTCTTCCTTTAGCACAGAGCTTCCCTTATGCCAAAGCCAGCCTGAAAAGTTATTTTTTTCAGGCATTTCTGTGGACGTTTGAAATGTTCTTTCTGGATAGGTCATTCGGGATTTCCACCATTCTCTATCCAGCAAGTTTCTTCATGGTGTTTTTTAGAAATTTTTGTCATTGAAAACTTCTTTATACTTAAATATAACTAATAAAAGCTAAAAGTGCTTATAATACCATGCTTATAAATCTATGGATCCTACAAGATAAATTGAACATTGAAGATAGCAGCAGCCAATAGAAGGCACATTCAAAAGATTGAACTGAAGCAAGTTTAATGTGTGTTGGAGTCACATATGCTTTGGCACATAGTTACATAGCAAAATCAGGCATGAACAACCAAAGAACATTAACTTTACTCTAGAATCTTTGAGTGGACTAAGAATAGTTTACATAGAATTTTAGGAAGAAGTATTATCTTCTTCTGGTTGGGTGGTCTGCTATTAACTCTGACGATGAAGTTAACAAAAAGAAGAGTTGGGCCCTTCCTGGTGGCACAGCAAGTTAAAGCACAGCACTAAGAAGCTAAAGCCAGTTCAGCATGAGTTCGATCCCCAGCCTCAGAGGTGATCCACATGGCACAGCAGACCTATCCTGACACACCCATTGCTCCCCTCAGCAGTGTACGTGGTCAATCTGCCTGTTCTGTTCCCTGCTCTTTCTGGTGAATCCTCTCACCACCCCTGCACCTCTGGCTTCTGGCATAAATAAATCTTAAAAAAACAAAAACAAAAAAAAAAACAGGAGTAAAGGAGGATTGGGGAGAAGGCTCCCAAATACATCTTCAGTACTGCACAGAGGTAATACCTCAGGACACACAGGTGACCAGATGGTCATACAAAGCTCCATTTCCTTTATTAAGGTCTTACCTTACATAACTTACTTACACATAAGTACTTTGCACATGTACTTAAAGGGTACTCTCTGTAGTTGGAAAACTAATGGACTACTCTTTTCCAAACTAGAGCTCTTTGTTAGTGTGGTTTACATTGTACAAAACACACAGATGTGCCATTCTTCTTGGCTAACCCAAGAGATTTCCCAGGATATGGATTTGCATAAGCAGACTTGCCGTTGTACAGGAACTGTGCACTAATGTACTATTTACCCAACTACTATCGGCTTATTTAAAAATTCCATCTGAATGGGTACTGGGATTGCTACCGGTGAACTGGTTTAGTACCAAGACTTGAAACATCTTTGTTTAACCAAGGAGAGACCATGACTTATAGTCCTATTGTCTCTCCTACAATTTCATTCTCCATATTAGACAGGTGATGGTTCAACACTAGTTTATATCATGATCAAGTGCTACGAAAGTTAAGGATTTGTTCAGGTATTTATCACTGTCTCTATCCCTGCCCTTGGGGTACTCACTCCAGGCAAACAGTTGCTACTCTAAACTTCTCTAAACTGCTACCTAACTTTTGGTTCCTAATTTTTAATCTTACCTTACACTTACCATTGTCATTAATCTACTGAAGATATGTTCATATTCTTTCTTATTTAGCTGTAGCAAACTAATAATGATAGAAACAAAGAACATTTGCTTTCTATTTATTTGGAGTATAATTTTGACAGTGCTTCTCAATGCTAGAAATTATTGTACTTTGTCTCTGAGTCAGAATTAAGAAAAGTTACTTTTTAGTTTTCAAAATATGAAATGTGGATTTCTACTTATTCCAGCCATCTTTTTTTCAAAAGAAGTAATTTATGGAGCTGATTCATAATTTTGAATGATTAGACTTCACTCATTGCTTTATCTTCTGTGGGACAGCAGTCAAGAATGAGGCTTTCCTCAGGCAGTCGCAGACCTGGTGAGCCATGTAGAAGTTCTGGAATCTGAGTAATTAGCAGCTTTGCACCTTTTTGGAGAAGAGCTTGATTTATTTGGGTTGAAATTTCGGGCATGCACATATAAAAGAAAAGCAGAGACAATAGGTGATGAAATCGTTGAATAATAACAGCCAAGAGGGGTTGTCATCATTCTGTAATTTAGGGCCAAAGTTCCTTCAGGAAGAACGGAGACATTTCAAAGAGCAGCAAAGCAACTGGTTTGAGTGCTGCACCAAAAGCCTTTCACTTCCAGAAAGAGATCACTGAGGTGGTGTGTATACCCATATGTTCAAAAGTGAAAAAGGCTATCAAGAGAAACAAAACATTTACCAGTGTCCAGAACTGGGACATTTCACAATAAAATTGAAAGTAAAAATGAAGGACAGCAGTCCTTTTTTTAGATGGATTCTAGTTATTGTAATTCAGGAGATCAAACTATTTAATTCAGTGTTAGTTCTCTTTCTGTCTTTATTCAGATTATAAAGATTTAAGATTCTTTTCATAGGCAGCAAATTATTTTAGTTCTTTTCATATTTATAAAAATGTAATAGCTCCCAAAGTTATTAGCACTAAATGCCTTTATTTTGTGTTTTTTACTGAAGTAACTGACATCAAAATATTTCCATCTAATAATTTCTTCATAATGAAAATTGATTGGTTTTAAGTAGTCCTGCTTTTAAGTCATATTGATTTGCTTTAAATTCCCATACAAGTCTCTTCATCAGAGTATAAATGAGTTAGCCAAACATCATGAATATTTAATATGGAAAGAATTTGTAGGTGTCAGCTGTATGACTTTACTGTTTGCTTAATAGGCAACTTCATAGATCACTTCATATCTGCCTATTAACGTTTGCTAATAACTGTTAAATATCTGTTACTTGATAATTGAAGGAGCATTTCTCATTTGAATATCACTTTCATTTTATAAGTTTATTGCAGACAGCAAGAGATCTGTTTGATTTATTTGGGGTTGAATGTAATATAAAACAAAATGACTTTCAGCTTCCTTGAACCCCTAAAGCCAGATAGATCTCTTTATCTGTCAAACTCTATTAGCCAATAGATAGGCTTAGAGACGAAAAAGTGAACATAGTATTATGCAAGCAGCTTTTTTCTGAACACATGAAACTCTGTAGAGTTCACACTCATAATCCTCAGTGACTGTAGTAGACTTTTTACTATTAAACTGTGGACAATGATGACCTGAAAGCGTAAGATGTGGCCCCATGAATATCAAATATCTATGATCCAGAAAGCTTGTCAGTTTTGGCTTTGCAAGATGTTTTATGCTAGTTGCATAAAACATTTTGTTTGTTAACTTGATTGGTCAAAATAAGGAAAATGAAAGTTTTCCTGGGCAGCAAGGGCAGAGTTCATGTGTGCTCATGTGTGTGCGCAATCTGCATGGCTTCTTGCTGCCACTGATTTCCTCATTAACCCAGCTTAATTTCCCCCCAGTTTTCTTCGAAAGACATTAAAATGAGCGCGTATAAGGTCAAGACGCTCGGCATAGTGGTTGGATGTACACGTACTGGGAAGTGATTGTCACCCTTGTCTCATTAGATGCTTCCTGATTCCTGTCTTCCAGACGACACGGGCTGCCCGAGCAGCCAGTCAGTGTCTCCTGTAAAGACACCGTCTGATGCCAGCAACAGCCCTGTTGGCTTCTGCCCAGGAAGTGATGAAGACTTTACCAGAAAGAAATGCACAATCGGAATGGTTGGTGAGGGAAGCACCCAATCAACTCGATATAAGAAGGAACCAAAATCAGGCCTTGTAAAGCCAGGTGAGTGCATGGATTCTTGGTTTTATCAGAGCAACATGACTGGAGCAATTCCACATTTTTGTTTAGCGAGGTCGGAAACACTAATGTTGTTCCCAGTACTCAGCAATGTATTTTTTAAAAGATTTATTTGTTCATCCATATAAGAACTGGGGTGCAAGGCAGAGGTGGGGTGGTGGTGAGAGTGTGGGGAGCAGAACAGGCAGATCTACTGAAACACACTGCTGAGGGGAGCAGCAGGCAAGAAAGGAGAGGTCTGCTGCACCATGTGGGTCAGCTACCTGCTCTGCTGCCAGTTTTAGTATATGGTGACAGCTTGATAGTTTTCTTTAACCCCTGAGCAACCAGGGAGGACCCCAGCAATATTTTTTTAAATAATAGAATAGCTTATTTTTACATTTCCATCTCAGTTGTAATCCCCATGGGCTTCCCAACACTGAATCACCCATGTGCCATCACCATAGTCCAGTGCATTACCCTCCACCCATTTTTGATCCTATTCTCCACTCCACCCCTATAAAATGTCTCTGGTATATAGTTGTTCATTATTATTATTATTTTCTCCCCTAGTCCTTTATAATCCTGCTATCAGTGAAATGATCCTTTTTTTTTTAAGATTTATTTACTTATTCATACAGAACTGGGGTATAGACAGAGATGCGGAGGGTGAGAGAATTCACCAGGGACAGAGTGGGAAGCAGAACAGGCAGGAAACGATCTTTTTTTTTTTTTTTCCTTTTCTCTCTGGCTTATTTCACTAATCCAGCAATATATTTTTTAAGAAGTTGGAACAGAAAGTAGAATATTTTCTGTAATAGTTCTTAATAATTGAATAAGTATAGTGACATCCAGGCCTGTTATAAAAACATTTTTAAAGAAACAAAGTTGAAGAGATGTAAACTAGAAGGTCTAATAAACTTTTACATAAGAATTAATTCTATTATAAGCAATGCTAATAAATTTTGGTACCATCTATAAAAGTGGCAAATTATGAAAAGGAACCAGCTGATCTACTGAGCTGGATATACTTGCTAGCCTGTTTTGTTTGCTTTTAAAGATTTAAAATGTTACTTGTATATACACATGAAGATGTTCAACTGTTACAAGGACATTAAAAGCTGTGGAATGAGATGGAAATCATTATCACAATGGATGAATGCCATGGGCATCAGAAAAGGTCATTTCTCAGAATTTGCTATATAAAATACTCATTTTTAATTCAGAAATATGTACAGTATATAAGAAACTTCGTTTTAATAAAAGAGAAGTTACGACTTTAAAAATAAAGGGATCTGAGCATTAGTGTTGAGAGACAGCCTACACTACCCCCTGGCCCTATAGATCTACCTGTTCTGAAGATCTCACATAGCTGGATCATATGTGACCTTCTGTGTTGACTTCTTTGATGTATTATGTTTTCAAACTTTGTCAGTGTACTGTATATCAGTGCTTCATTCTTTTCTTTTAACCTGGGAGTAATTATCTGAGATCTGCTTCTCTAACACATGGACTATAAGCTTAAGAGCAGAAACCGTGTCGCCCTCTTTTTGTGTTCCTAGCACACAGGGTCTGGTGCCTGTTGGGGGCTCAACCATTGTTACCCCGCAGTAGAGACAGGCTGCTGGGCTGAGATGAAATGTTGCAGAACAGACCATCAGCATCATGGATTGCAAAGAAAAAATAAACTTCATTGGGAAGGAATTGTGGGATTTGAATGAGATTATTTTGCATGTCTACCTCTACCACTAGCTTCATTTCAAAAACATTCTACAGTGATTGCAATTTAAGGAAATACTAAATATGGGGCAGCAAGAAACAGACTGAAATGAAGTGTTAATTTAATGCTAAGTTAAAATCATCATTGTTCTTCTGTATTCGTAACCATAATAAATTAATTATATGTTACCTTGAGCTTTAAAACCCTGTGAGTTTTATAGATTCTACATAGAGAATCCTCATTGAGCAATCCCCTGATGCCACCAAAAAGTGCTAACTTTAAAGATCAGCCACTTGTCTTACTGAGAAGGCTTAAGAAAGAAAATGCAAACAAAAAAGAAGAGACATGGGAGGAAGAACAGTGGAGGACAGTTGTCCTTCATGGTGCTTTGATTGACTGATTCTTTGAGAATCAAGACCATGCACCCATATTCCAGAAAAACAACATCTACACAAAATACTGGTATGCTACTTCTCTGGCTTCTACAATGTTCTTTATTAGGACATATGAATCCTAGTTTAATGACCTTGCTCAGAGGCACAGCCTGAAACACCGCTTTTGTTAACTGCTTCTGTTTTAATTGTTTGTAGTAACCTTTTCATGTATTTGCATTTACCCAGTGTCAAAGGAAAACCTAAAGTTTTTTTCTGAGTTACCTTAAATTCCTAACCTCATCATTGAAAAAGTTGTTCAAGCTTTTGAATGAGACCCAGTTTATACACTAAACTCTGTATTTAGAAAAACCTGCATTGTGACCTATAGTTCTCTGAACTTTCAGCCAAGTAAATTGTCAGTCTGGTAAATATGAAGAGAGGAAATCCTGGAAGTGAGGCCCCTGGATGACTCCAGAATTTATAAATTGCAGAGACATCCTCTGTTCAAGAAGATACTGCTCTCAGGCTGAAGTATCTTGCCTCTTTCAGAGCCCCAGAGGGCCACCTCTCTCCTCGGCCCAAACTGCTCTTCAGCTCTTGATAGATGCTCTACTTTTTAAAAATAAATCAACTCATTAACCAACACCAGTTTATTAAAATAGTAAGCAATTAGTGTCTCTTCTACAGATGCTTGGAGCTGCTTTAACATTAAATAACCCAAGCCTATTTAATGTTAGACCCTTTGTTCTAGATTCTGGAAACCTCAGACAGGAGTTATTGAAAAACCTCTTTGGTCATTCAGATAGAGAGTGAATAATGTTCACTGAGTAGCTGATGCAGAAGGAGAAGGGAAATGTGGCACCGGGTCCCGGGAGGGCTTACGAGGCGAGCTGAGCAATATGCCTTGGGCACCCAGGGCTTGACAGCTGCCTGCCTTTCTCCGCCAAGGTGTGTTCTGGAACTTCTTGGAAGCAGTGAGCCTTCTGTCATTTTGGCTCTGTCACTGAGTACCTGTGTGGATTTAATTAAAAATTGCCACCAAAAGCACAAGAAAATCTCCCTGTAGTCCAATTGAGAAATGGCTTGGCATTTTCTTGTTCTCCTTTTCTCTACAATTCAGCAGACACTTAAGACTGAATTGCTGGACACTCAATCACCCAATATGGTGTCTGACTAAATACTGACTAATAAAAGCTCAAATGAGACCAAAGTGCACACTTGATATAAGGAATTATGTTTAATGTGGAAAAGATGGGGCAGACATGATCGCAGCATCAACCCTGCTTTTAGGGAGCTTAATATTTAAGGTCCGGGCTGTGTAATAAACCTGCCCTGTCCTACAGATTAAGAGGAAAGGAATTCTAATTAGAAACCTTTTGAGGAATCTTAGGTGGTACCATTTTTTCTCCCAGATGTTCTCTTATATTTAGCTTATAGTCAGTTTTCCTGATGAGATTTTTTTTTGCCTCGGAAAGGAGAGGAGGCCTAATTGGGTTCCTGCTATCGCACTGAAAATTGACATTCCTGGATCTCCCAGAGTGGTTTATTTACTACCTGGGAGTATCTGAACGAAAGAAGAAAAAAACTCAGTGTCATTGTTTTACAGGCCAAAGCACTAAATCCTTTTCTCTGCAAACTTGCTACAGAGTAAGGGGAGCAAATACACCACTTAAAAAAATAATTAGAAAATATGAAAGGGGGGGGGGAATACAAAAATCACCTGTGTTTCATAAGATAGGTAAAAAGCAAACAGTTCTGATCACCATATTTTAAAATAAATCCACATTTAGAAACTAAAATGCTGAAATCTGCATTGGAAAAAGCATGTATCGTTAGCATCAAGTTTAGTATTCCCTCGTCATCAGACACCACTGGGGCTATAATTGGACACCTGGGCGCATGAACTACAATAACCTCACAACAATAACAGAGGATTGTTATTTTTAAAGGACTATTTCCCACATAGAAAGCTCAGAAGATACCAGCAAGGTCAATGATTGATCAACACTGGTTCTCTTAATAGATGAACCCTATTACACAGCCTGTAACCCTCACATTTCATGCTTTTTACAAGCATCCCTGTCACTTCAAAGTTAGTGCTTGAACTAATAGAATGCTAGCTAGCCTGCTTTGGGGAGTGGGTAGGGAAGGGGGATGGTGCATTCTCATTACCACCTTGAGGAGCTTAGGCTTACACAGTTCTCCCCAAGTTACCCAGCCGTCCATCGTGAGGGTAGGGAGTTGTATGTTTGGTGAGGAGAACACTTTCTAACCACCAGAAGAGTCCAGTCTACTAGATTCAGGTCTGCTTACCATAACTTTATAACTGTGTGCTCTTCAGCTACTTGGTATTTCCTTCTACACTGTGTCCTATGTCTGTAAACTGGAGAGTTGTAAAGGTTTAATAGACTAATAAATACAAAATGCTTAGTGCTAGATCCAGCAAATATTTCTAAATAAAAGTTAATCATGACTTTTCATAGTTCTTCAAATAGATGTCACAAGTTCCATGCACTTCATATAGGACAACCTTTAAAATTTCCACAGGGAACGTATATTTCCAGCCTGTCATGTTACTCCAGTCACAGGAAATGGGGCAAGAGTTTGCTCTAGGAGGACACGGGCAGGAGTAGGAACTGACAGCTTGATGATGAAGAAGGAGACAGGAAATATGGAACAGCAAAGTGAAAGTGGTCTACTGACCACTACGAAGTAGAGAGGCCTTTAATTTTAGACTTTAAATGCTTTGTAGTACTTAGTGCAGACACAAATGTTTGAGATGCACCAGAGCCACTGTGATGGTGGCGTTGGCAGGAAATGTGTGTGAGGGCAGAAAAATGCTCTAGGCATTTAGGAATATTTACATGGAATGCAAAAGTTTAAAATTCTAGTGCTAAAGGACAAGATTTTAGTTATATGAAAACTTTGTGTTCTTGGGCAAGGCAGTGTTTTTCTAGCAAAAGTTTCAATCAGAGGTCTTCCAGCAACAAAATCCAGCCTCAAATATAGGCTATAATCTATTTCAAACACTGAAAATATTTTAGTCATAATTGTGGGTTTGGAGGATGCTGCAAAACTGGATTTATAATTTTCTTTAAACTGATATTTATTGAGCATTGATTGTCCCAGCTCAAAATTCCAGATATTTCAGTCACTTATTCCGGACATCAGTGTGAGAAAAGGACAGCACTATCCCATTTTACAGATGGGGAAATTGATGCACAGAGAGGTTAAGTAACTCATCCAAGGTCATACTACACATACAATTTCTGTAAATGGAATTTAAACAGTGTAGTCATTCTCCTAACTCTTAACCATTCATTGTACTAATTGGAAGGTCTGGCTTTAAAGGGAGTGGTTTTAATTTCATTAGGGGAGTGTGATCATTGAGAAAGATGTGTTGATACAAGAAGGAATTTCTTTAGTATCTATACATCCCTAAAATTCTTATTAATTTTATACTGATATAATCCACATGCCAGTTATATTGACTTGTTGATAAAATCAGTGAAATTCTCTGTAGCTTCAATGATTTATATCAAGTTGACCACATACAGCTGTGTGAATGCACACAGTGAAATAAACCATCAAAGGGATGTTAAGATATTCAGTATCTTCTACTTAATCATGATCTAGTCCTTTTTCTACTTGCCAAAATGTTTTATGCTTGCCCTACATATCATGAATACTTTTGCATCATTAGACTTTGACTACTTAAACAAGAGATTTTACATATGTGCTGAAATGAACCTCCAGAATGTTCTTATACTTTGAGACAAAAAATGCTCATCCAGGACACAGTGAAGTTCATGTCTCCCAACAGAGACCAGACAGGTAAAATCAAACTGAACAGGATAAGTGGGCCACCTGTGTTTGCTTTACAGCAGCGTTCCATATTGACTCTCACTTCTTGCTCCTTCTGTGCTTTTGATGATGCACCCAATCGATATAATGGTGCCAAATGGTCCTTTAAGGGTTTCCCCCCAAGAATTAGTCAACGATAATCCTTTTCTGTCCTACAGTAACTGCCATCTGATTCCTGAATATACTAGGATTTATTGCATGTACAGTGTTCTAACCACCGACTTGGGAGCCTGCCAAATGCTTACTGAGTGCTCCACCGTGTTGAGAAGGAAGCATTCTAGGTCTCACATACATCGCAGATGCTCCAGCAGACCACACACCCACTGTTAACACATATTTATCGTCTGCCAGAATAAGAGGAAAAAAACCTGGAAACCTCTTTGACATGCAAACTTAGAAACCAAATGGGGTAAATCATGCTTTAAGTTTTGTGTTTTTTTTCCCCCCTAGTTGAGGAAGGTTTATTGATGAGACCATCTGCATGTAAATGTTGGGAAAGAGATCAAGGGGGCCTAAGGAGACACGGTGGAAAACTTGGCACTTCAGCCTCCTTGGAGCCATCCTCATGTCCAGAAGGGCAAGAGGAGGGGGGAGTTTCCCAGACCCCAGAGAAAGAGAACCCCCAAGGCTGTGTGAAGCAACTGTGCACGCTGGTAGTACCTGATGGGAAAGAAGTCAGACAGATAATTGTAACCTGTATTCTGTCTCTTCTGTGTCGGTCTAATTTGTCCTGTAGCATTTTCGCCTACCATTTGCTTATTGACACAGGTGTGTATTGACAATGTAGTATTCTCTGTCGGGTAGGTCGCCGAGTAACAGTCATCACCTGAGCCAACATCTGGTAGTAAGCAAGAGGCATAGTGGGCTTCGTCCCAAGAGGGACCCACAGGAATGCATGTGGCAAGGTGACTGATTCACAAGAACACATACCACTGTCTGACATGACATGTAAAACAAGGTAAAGAGCCTCTGGTTCTGGGGCAGGGAGTGTGGGGGAGGTGACCTTTGAGCTGAGAACTTAGCCATATTCCTTCATGCTTAGGGAGGAAGGACAGTGAGGGGAAAGAATGGTAGCCCGGCAAGGTGTTTACTGTGAGAGTAATGGAAGCTGTTTTGAAGAGAAGGGACAGAATTTCATTTCTATCTTTGAGACCCCTCTAGCTATTCTGTGGAACTTGGATTATCAAGAGATGAAACTGGAAGCAGTTTGCTTGGTCTGGTAAAGAGGCAGTGAAAACAGCAAAAGGGTGGAGGGACCACATCTTCCTAGTAAGATTTTAAAATGATTTATTTGCTAACTCATATCCAATTGTTCTTTATTCTTTTAATTAAACATCTTTACTCATCACTAGTGCTATTTTTCAACTCATCTAAGAGTAAATTATCAATAATTTAAAAAAAAGTAAATTATCTTCAAGTCCACCCAATTTATTTGATAAAAAGCAAGTTTGAATCCATTTCTGGTGCTCTTGTGGATTTTTTAAAAACCTACACCTATGGTAGGGTAGGCACTAAGTTCCTATGAAAAAGAGATCCCCAAATACAGAAGTTAAAACCAGTCTAGAGTATTTTTTTTTCTCTTGTGAACATCACCTGGGCATTTTGGTGATTCGGGCTGTGGATGGTTATGCCAGGTTGACTGTCCTCCTCTAGGCTGAGGGGACACTCACCCAGTCATCCAAAGGTCAGGAAGGTGCAGAGACACGTCATTTCCAGTTACACCCCAGGACATCTGACTGGCATCTGTTATTAGGGCAGAAAGGGAAAATGGAGGAGGACAAGATGCAGGTTGTCACAACATCTGTGGTAGAATATGGGACACCTGTCCTTTTGTTCCTGCACACGTGAGTGTAGGCATGACCCAGAGTGCATCAGCTGCTGAGTTCATTTAGCGAGAGCTGTGCATCTTTGCAGCCCTTGCCTTACCATGGACTGTATTGCTACTTGAAGTGACCTTTGGAAGGCTGGAGAAGTCATACACAGGAATAATTGCAACTCTGCTTTTGAATTTCTTGACCCCTTTCATTTGAAATAATGTCGCTAGTTGACCTTGAAGGCCACCCAAGCTAGTGCAATGAGGTCAGTTCAGACTGATGGGTCTTCTTTCAAATGACAATTCTGATTCAAAGAAGGCAATTATGAAAGAATGCTCTATATAATAAGAGGCATTGGAAAGACTAATACAGGGCATTTCTTTTTTTCTGTAAGGAAAAAAAACATCGAGTAGGGTGGAAATTGCAGTCACTTGCAGAATAGTGGGTAGGAGAGAGAGCAGTGGCAGAAGAGGTTTTTGTAAAGTAAGGAAATGGTTTTTTTTTCTTCGACTACAATATAAAGAAATCATTAACATTTAACTTTTTCAGGTTGCTGTGAGTCTCATGAACTATGTTACAGATCTAGCTGAATCATATGCACTACAGAAGTAGCAACATGGAGAGGTAAAACTGCAGACCTCTTAGATCTGCAGACCTTTTGTGTATTAGCAGAAATCAGCACCAGCATTTGGCAGGAAGCTGTATTTGTAGTGACAGAATTTGCCCAATAACACATATGTACTGCACAAGTGAGTGCTGCCATTTTTATCATTTATCTCAGTGTTATAAAATGGGACATGAGGAAAGTTTACAAACAGCACAACTGTAAGGCATCTGGATATCTACTCAACATCTTGTCTGCCCTGGTTCTACTTGGTCACAGATACCGCCTTAGAAAGCACTATTCTGATAAGTGGGGCTCTGGTGGAAGCTTAAAGAAGGTGTTTGCTCACAGCAGTCTCCTTTTGGAAGAACTGTAGCCTCGGTTGCCCAGCGACCCCTCTTTTCAGAACAGTAAATTTCTCCTGTTCCTCTCGGGCAGCACTGCTTCGAAGTGCCTCGCATATTTAAATAGCTGGAATCATGGAGTTTCCCATGCATTTACCCCAACGTGTCACATGCTGACCATTTTGGAATATGTGAGGTCGTGATGTAATTTCTTCCTTGCCCTTTGGGAACCATCAATGTAGAGAGACTCACTGTTTTGCTCTAACTATGTCAGAAATTAGCCTTGACTATTTTTGTGGGCATTTACTTCTCTGTGACAATTTGGTGTTTCTTTAAATGCTTTGTGTCCATTCATGAGGCCATGGTTTCATTTGAAATGCTGCAGTCACCAGGGAGAAGCTCCTGGCTCTTCCCTGATTGGCCAGCCTTCCCTCTGCCTCCTGTTGCTATGGTGCCCAGCAGAGTAACTTCCTTGCCCTGCACATGTAGGAGGCTCGGTCTCCATGGATACCTACTCTGAGACTGTACTCCACCGAGAGATGAGCTGCACACACTGTATTTCTGCACAAGACCTACCCTCGCCTATGGTGGGAGGCTGTTTGCAGAGGCAGTGTTTGCCATGAAAGTCTACGGACCTTACCTTCTAAGTAAGTAGTTTAGGCACAGTAAGTAAATAATGATATTGGGTCACAGAGGATATGGGGTGTGAGTGTGTGTGTGAAGTTAGTTGTGGTAAGCTAAAAATGTGGCCCAAGCAACAAATATTCAGCTCTGCCTTCCCGCTATTCTGAATGCAGAGTTTACATTGAACTTTAAAAAATATGCATATATTGTTTTAAGTACCCCTTGTCATTTGTGAGCCTGCAGTGCAAAGCCAAAACAAAAAAGACGGACCACAGAAGCTTACATTTCAGAAAGCCCTTCTAACTGAGCATGGCCTGCTGCTTTTGTAAAATGCACAGCCTGGCTTTCCCCAGTGGTGTGCTTTGGGAATAGACAAGCACAGTCACAATTAACGCTAATTGGCATTGCATGGAGTTTGCATTGGGCCTCTGTGTAGGCCAGGACGCCATGTATCTATTATCAAGAGAGCCTGCTCATGTGAGCATGTCTGCCAGTTCACAAGAAAGTGATTCAGGGCACATCTCTGACCAGCTTTAATTTACTTTTCTCACATGGCATCTAGTAAAAATTATGAAAAACTTCATTCTATGAATTTGGAAGGGGAAAGGTTTTTCTTTTTATTAACTGAGTTGACCTAACACATCTTCTTTACTGTACTTTTTGAGAGCAGCCGGGTTGAGTTTGCAATGTTGTGAAACACATGAGTCATCTTAAAGTGATTTTCATATGCTGGGCAAATGATGAATGCCTGTGGTGTTAAAATTAATTGGTAGAAATTAAAGAAAGACTGTATGTATACTAAGCTAATAACTTTAGAATAATAAAACAAAATTAAGATTTTTAGACTGTCCACAGAGGATAGCTGGCATCCACTAACTCCAAACACAAAGTGGAATGAACATGACTACACTGGTAGAAGAGAGTCAGGCTGGATTGTAACTTTCAATTTTCTGTACTCAAGATCATTCCAGCAAACAACCAGTGAGTTGTCATCCTTTCCAATGTTAGTCACAGCTGAATTTTAATTCTCCCAATGGCAACTATGTGAGAGGTCACTTGGAGAATGTGACTGTCTTGGTGATTCCTCTGGCTCTGACTTTGTTTAATATTTTATAAATACAATTTCCATTCATCAAGGGAGCAGCAAACGAGTACATGATGTACTCTGTGAAGGTCACAGTTTTGGAGACCTGGAAGCAATGTTGATGCTATTTTCCCAAAGTTGTTCACCTCAGTATTAGTTACTGCAGTATAGGGGCGCATTTCCCTTTCTCAGTGCCTGTGATGAATTCTACCACCCCTCTGTGAGAAACAGTGTCACACGGGGGGTTTTGATCCCGGGACATCTGAATCTTCTCTCTCAAACTCTTTTTTCATCTTTAGAGTGGAATAATACTAGAAACATGTCGTAGGCTGCTTTGGAAATCCTAGGGACATGTCAGAGGCATGTGGCATGTATCAGGGTCATTGTTAACTGGGAACATCACCATTCCACAGTGCCCAGGAGTCAAGAAAGACGTTAGCTAATAGCCTGAAAATGATTTGGTTTTTTTCCATTCAGCCAATCAAAATTCCTGTTAAATTACTTACTAACAACCCAACTATGTATTTGACATTCTGGTAGGAGTATCAGCATTTGTGTTAGTTATGTGATAGTGTAACTAACAAAATGAAAGGCCTACAGTGGTATTCTCCTTTCAAAAAGGTGACTAATGGTTATGAGTGGCTAAACATGTATGTCATAAACTATTTGGCAATTCATTTTACTGCCACAAGCACACAGATATTCAGGATGCCAAATGGAAAGAGAAGGAATTCGGGGCCAGGCCATAGTATAAATCTGGTTATCACTTATAATTTAATATGTAACAAATAACAATTTTAATTAAAAAATTTTTAAAGCTCACTTCATTTCCTGAAAGGATTTCCTTTCAGAATACAATAAAAGGTGTATTTTGAACAGAACAGTTTCATTAAGTTGAAAGTTTGGGGGATGATGGGAGAGGAGAGCATCGGAAATGATTGATTAATCTGTATAAAAATAGGCCCCATGCTGGGATTTTTCCTTTTGCATTAATCCTGTGTGACATCTGAGCCAAGAAAAATAGAAAAGCAAAGCCATGTGTGTAGAGCCTGCTGGTACTGATTTTCAAACGCATGAAGAGTTGACCCAGATTATACTTTGCAGCTTTATTTTCATTTTAATGACATTTTCATTTTCCATTTCTCCTTTCTTGCATATTGTCTTCTTCCATCTGTTTGCCCTGGAAAGACGTGGCTTGTGCCACAAGTACTCTATCAGTTCACTTGAATGAAAAAAGAGGAGGATCTTTGTAGGATGTGATTTAAAATGAAGTCTCCAGAGCTTGGGGATCTGGAATCAACAATGTCAAGAAATACTAAATGTATTTTGCTAAACAGGATTTCTAATGCAGTATTATTCAGATAATCTTGCTTTCTATTGTCACATTTCAGGGCAAAATAAAATCCTTAGCAACATCCCCACTATTACAGAGATGTTTTATTTATACTTGACTGGTCTGTGACCAAAATAATGCCCCACTTTCTTTTTCATTGTTTTGCACACAGACACAGGCACCTGTTCTGACGTGCACAATTTGTCAAGTATCCGTGGGGTACTGGGTGCTGCTGTCATGGAGTGTGGGTCATATCCTCTTGGGGACATCTGACTCACGTTGTGAGGTCTCAGTTCACAGTTCTACTGCTGAGCACCAAGGGGGTTTCAGAGGGGGGATGCTCCTTGTCTTGTGAGGCAGCAACATTATTCAGGGAAACTGGATCTTTCTGAGTCTTCAGTTTCTTGTGCTCACCCCCATGGCTGAGCTGGACAGGCTCCACAAGACTCTGCCAGGGAGATCTGATTTCTGCCGGGACTATGGATGGGTCTGGCTGTTCTTGAGAGCTGGAGACTGGGCCAGAACCTAACATTCGGTGCATTTCACTGCATGGGGGAAGCAGAGAACCACGCTGAGAAGCACAGGCTTACAGAGCCGTGGTTTCCCACCTGCCGGCCGTGCTTCCTGCCGTGACCTCTAGCCCTATTGGCCAGGGATGCTGCAGGAGTCTCACCTGCAAAGCTCAGTTCTAAATGGGCTTCTCTGACCCAACAGCCAGCATTTATTCAAACTGAGCCCAGCATTGCTACTCACTCTTTTTCGAACAAATGTCTGCGGACATGTCAGACAGTGAGCCAGGCACAAGGCTCACTAAACCAGGACATAGGGGATGTGTTTCTCCCCCTGTACATAGGGGATGTGTTTCTCCATTGAGCACAGGACACAAGAATCCGCAGTGGGGAACATGGAACCAGACTTGGGGCTCTGGGGAGGGTGCCAGGGAAGTCATGCTGTCCTGACACTTCCAAAGGATAAAACAAGGTTTTTAAATGCACAGGTACTGGGGGATCTGAACTTCGCATGCGGTTAATTTAAGTGCTATGTATTCCCTTGAATTTTTTATGAGTTCTGTTGTTATGAATGATATTATGTTATATGCACCAACTCTTTTAGAGATGGTTATTTCTTTAAGATGTCAGCCTCTCTAGGCATGGACTATGTATTTTTTTTCCTCCTTATTCTTTTTATTTTTGTCCTCTTATTTTAAATTTATTTTTGCTGCTTCCCTTCCTTTTAAATATTATGTACAAATATGATGTAAAGCAAAAATGTGTATATAGGTCAACTATGTGAGATTTACCATAAGGCAAACACTTGTGACCCCACATTCCACTTTAAGAATTGCCACTAAGGAAACCACCTCAGTGTTCTCCCAGATCCCATTCTCTATCTTCCCCCCACCCCCCAGAGCTAACCACTATGATGAAATATGGGTTTTCCAAAAAAATTATATAGACACACACACACACATATATATATATAGGTATTCTCATTTTTTTGAGCTTCAAAAATAATTTTACCTGTGTCCCTAAAAATCTGTGGCAACACAAAGATAAAATTTAAAGATAAAGCCATATATCTTTATATTCGCCATAATTAGCACAGCAGGGGCCTCCCTGGTGGCAGAAGGGTTAAAGCACAGTACTATGAAGCTCTTGGCCGCCACTGCAGCATCAAGTTCAGATGGCGCAGCAGACCTCCTCTCTTGCCCACTGCTAACCCTTGGCAGTGTATTTAGGTACATCTGCCTGTCTGCTCCCTACTCTATCGCTGGTGAGCTCTTTCACCCCCTCCACCTCTGGTCTGTACCCCAGTTCTTGTATGCATAAAAATTAAAATATTTTTTAAAAATTAGCACAGTACCCGGAACTTGGTAGGACCTCAGTAGATGTTTAAGAATGAATGGTTACGTCCCAGAGCTTAGAAGATAATTTGTGAAGCCAAATGCCCAGGAAATTCTAGAGTTCAACTTCTGTGGGCTTGTTCCTTTTGAGACTTGTTAGTTTTGTCTCTTTGGGGTACTGACAGATGCAGGCTGCAGAATTAGTCACCTACTAATTAATTATTTGGGGATCTTTCCCAACTACCATTTCCTTCTTATCCTCTCCATTATAACTGCTATACAAACTCTGCAGTGGGCCAAAGAAGTAGTCTGCTTTGCTTTTCCATTCCCTTTGATTTTTCATAGAACATTGGAGCAGAAAGAGATAGAGAGTGCAGAGAACATTGAGTACACTTGAATTTAAAAGTTAACTTGTGGAGGGGTGGGGCAGAGTGGCTGGCCAAGCAAAAGGTTGTCCTGGGAACACAGACCAGATGTCACTCTGAGTTGAGAATGGGAAGGTGCCGTTAATCAAGTCCACGGGCGTGTGGAGCATAATTTGCGTGCACAGCGTAACTTCATGGTGAGTGTGATTTATCTTTTTTTCTAACACTATACACCACACAAGAATCAGAGAATTTTCTCAGGGGAGCATTCAAGAAGCTTTTGCTCAGAAACTTGGAGATCAAATAGCAATGATACCAGGGGAAATGCCGGAGGTGCGGAATGCCTTGTCTCTCCCCAGCATGCACCCAGCTCTGAAGGCCACAGTGGGAGCATGACTCCTCAAGAGGCCCCCACCCTCGGCAGTGCTGGGCTCCACTCACGTGTGGCCCAGAGTGACAGTGCAGGAACTGCTCAGCTGTGTGGCCCTGCTTTTTCACGCCCACCCCTAACCCAGAATTCTCCATTATGCTGCCAGGACTTTTCCTGGAAGTTTTTCTGTGTGACTTCACGATCCTCTCCCCTACTCTCACTTTAGTTCCTTGAATACTCGTCTGATTTAGAACAAACCCCACTAGGCCCCCCACTTCACTGCTTTTGTTCTAATGCTGTACAGATGCCAGAAATTGCCAACATTTACCCAGCTTGTTTGTTTTATTTTATTGACCTTTGTGCTTGCAAATAAAAAATATTTGCGTTGAAGATTGATTAAATTTAGCGCTGGTCTTGGAATATTTCAGTCCATTCCAATTATATTATTCAGTTTTTCACATTGTCTTTAGGCAATAGGAAAGAAAGAATTTTCCCCTTCCCCCTGACTAAACTAACTCCTTCATTGTTTGTTTTTCCGCCCTTTACTGCAAACCAATACACACACACCTCTGTTCATTTGTTCTTCTGTCTGTAGCACATCAGTCAAGGTGTAACAGTAAAATGAAACAGTAAAGTGTTTCTTAATGTTTAACTTGCTTATAGTTTGGGGTTTTCTTTCTGTTTTAAGTCCTGCTGCTCACATAGAGTTTTAAATGCTCTTCATTTTGTGACCCTAAGAGCTATGCAGAAAGTGTCTCTGTAGTCAAGGCTCTTTCCCCTTCGGCAAGGCCTCTCTCCTGGCTTTAATCTCACCAGCCTCCAGCCCCTGACCAGATATTCCTGCCACACAATCTCCAAAAAGCCTTGTTCTATTTTAGGCCACCTACTTACTTCTGAATAAGTGCCCTGAGCGATGCTTTCACAAAGTTCTTAAGTCTCTGGCTACAACTGCGTTTCACATCCAACCATTGAGTGCAAGCCAAACAAAGCCTTGGGTATAGTCTAACTGCCCTGCATTTTCCTTGCTTTTGTGTTTCAGTTCGCACCATCCCTCCCCCCCTCCCCCCATCCCTCCCAGGTCTGCTGCCTCCATCCCCAACACTGTCCATATCCTCCAGGGAGTTCAGGGCCCAATTCAGGGGCAGCTCTTCCACTATATCACCCCCTACTTCTTTCCCTTTGCCCCGTCTGAGTATTTCTGGTGTCTCTGTGTTCTTTTAGTGCCCACTCTAGATACTACACTCACCTTACCCTGCCCCAGCTCCAGGTGGTTTGGAGAGAGCTTGAGCACCAGGATTACTCGTCCATAACCCCCTCCTCCAGCCACCTACTCACTCAGCACTTTGGTGTGCAGGGCTCAGCACATGTGTGAAGTTACTAAATTGCATGTTACCATATGGGCTTCTAGCTCTTAGTTGTGAATTGTAAACTCTGGTCTCCTGGGCTGAGGCAGGATAAGAAGAGTGCAGTATCTAGAGAGTGGTCACTAAAGGAACACAGAGGCGTCAGAAATACTCAGAGGGGCAAAGGGAAGCAGATGGGGGAGATGGTGGAAGAGCTGCCCCTGAGGAAGGGCCTTGAGCACCTTGGAGAGAGGGACAAATGTTGGAGATGGAAGTACCAGGCAGAGCTGGCAAAGCAGAAGCCCTCTCTGGAGTCAGACAGCCAGCACTGGGTTTGCCAGCAGTGACCTGGAATAAGACATGACCACATAGAACCTTAGTCTCTTCCTCTATACCCTGTATTTCTTTGGGGACATAGGATTAAGGGAAGTAGCAGAGACAGAGTTCTTGACAGAGTAGGTTTTTAGTTCACTGTGGCTAACTACTTTTAGTATCTGATTCTGTAACAGGGTGGTGCCCAGGAAAGGGGAGGCCCCAGGTTTCCTGCCGTCCCCAAGAGAGGGTAGAGCTGAGCAGGGAGGAGGAACATCAGGAGAGATTGGGGAAGGAAGGAAGGGAGCAGGATGGAGAGTCAGATGGAGACCTGGAGGAGGCACCAGGAGCAGAGAGATGGGTGAAGAAGGTACACTTGCTTTTCAGTGCTGGACTGGATGAAACGGATGTGGGCGAGAGACCTCTGGAGAGGTTCACAATGGCAGCTTTGGGCTTGATTATGATTTTGCTCTTCTCCTTCCAAACTTGTCTAGCTGTTTCCAACTCTTTTCTGAGGGGCCACCCTGTTACACTTCTATTGTTTGTTGGATTAGTTATCCCTACAAGGTGTGTAATCTGTAGTCTACAGTCAATATACCATGCCTTCCCTGAATTCATACAGTTCATTAATAAAGTATGTTAAATAGGATGAGGGCATGGACAGCCCGGGCACACACGCCTTGAGAGTTCCCTTGAGGTTGGCAGCACTCTTACTCAGCACCCTTTGGTAGTGAACTATGTCATCTTCCTGTGCACATGTCAGCCTTGTTCATGAGACTATCCTAAATGTTTTGACTAAAGGCGTATGGAATTTCAGATATGCACACTACAATTATAACTCACAAGAGGAAGAGAGGTGTGTTTCTCATCTTCCATTCTCAGCAATTTCTTTCTGGCTACTACTCTTAGTAAGGGAACTTTTCTACAATTTTACTGGAGATCAGCATGAAATTTAGCTTTTTTGTGTTTCCTCTGCTTTGATAGCCTGGATAGTTTTTATGCAGTTCCCATCTACTACCTAGTTCCCTCAAGATTTCTCAAAAATTAATGGTGCTCTTCTGTACTAATTCTAAGTTCTTCCCATATCAGCCATTTTTCATCTGAGTATGCTCTATGCCCACCACTGTTACTTGGCAGACACAGTGATGAACAAGACAGAGGTCTTGCCAGTCTGCATGGTTTTTGCATGCTAAACTCGGGGTGAAACTTGAGTTTGAAGAGATTTGAGTATATGAGATGAAGATGGAAGGGAATATTTATTCTAATTGTGATAGCACCAGTCTGTCAACCCAACCTAAAGAAGGAAATTGAAAAAAGAGGGAGGTGGCTTAGTAGAGCTTCCCAAGAGCTCTTGCTGAGTACCAAGAGTGAGAAACTATAATACTGTGAAATCTTTCTAGGCAACAGCTCACACTGTGTAACACTGTGTACTAAATGCTGCATTAAACCCTGGCATACAATAGTGAATAAGCCCTCAAGGAGAAACTCAGTTGTGCTAGGCAATTGCTGTGCCATGATAAGATGCTTATTAAGTTATGGTGGGGTGAGGACATGAGGGAGGAGCACCTAATTCCCTTTGTAAAGCAAGTTTATAAATGTCAAGGCTCACTTAAGACCTGAAGACAGACTCCAACCCGGAAATAACCTAGGTGGAAGGAACAGAGTGAGTGAAAATTTGTCTAGAGAACCTTCAGGAAATGGTGAGGGGTTCCAGTGGCTAAAGAGACTATGAGAAGCTATGAAATCCATCTAAGGAGTTTGGACTTTGTCATAAGGACATGGTATCATTAAAGAAATTCAATGAGGAAATCACCTAATGAGATTTAGTCTCTGGAGTGGTGTGGGAGAGGGAGTGTGGGGGTTGTGCTGAGCTGCTGGGACACAATAGTGGCTGCTTGAGCAATTCCAGGCAGGAAACGAGGGCTGGGGTGGCGTGTTCAGCATGGAAAGAGGGAGACAGATCATGGAGTCACTAAACAGATTTGAGCAAGTGGCTAAAATTTATATTGAAATATTGAATACAAGAACCATAGTTCTGGAATGTCAGTATGTATAAAGATCACATTGGCAGTATTTTCAAATGTGGATGCTGGAGATGTCTTGAAGAGAGGTCAGGCAACAGATAAAGGTATTAGTCAAAAATCTACCTTTTTAGCAAATAGTGCCTGTGGTACTGGTGCAGAGGATCCTCAGAATACTTATGAAAAAACCCCACCTATTCCGTGCTTTAAAATGGCAGGTTTGTTTTTTTTTAAATAATGTATTCTTACTATGCTAACTTTTAACAGTGAAGCTATATCTTCAGTGCAGAGAGGAGAGTGGCTTGTTCGCTAGGGTCTTCTTGTGCTAATGGCCATCTGCCTGCTAATGTGGTCAGTGCTCACCAGTTGTTTGCTCTCTGAACAAGGACGCAGAGCATTGATAACCTTGCGAAGATCCTTGCTGCAGATTGCTTATACATGAATTTTCAAAGGTATCAGTAAGCCTCTTGTAATATCAAGCAAGCCCACATTCAGGGGGAAAAGAAGTTCCCCTGTGCTTAAAGTTCCATGCAGGTGTGTACCCTTAGAGTATAAGCTGTATTTTGAAACTCTTAATAGTGTAGTATTTCTAATGGTAAAAGACTGCCTTCAAATCCCAGTTTTGTCACTTACAAACTTGGTACCTTGCACATGGAAATTTTCTCTCCTCTCTCATCTATAAAACAGGAATAAAGTGGTATGTCCCTTTTAATGAGACTATCCGTATGGCACATTAAACCATGTGAGGAAATGGGCTTTTCTAGACTAACCACAACAGAGTAGCCACCTAATCTAATAAATTCCTTCTCTGTAGAGGTCCAGCCTGTAAAAAACACTTCACCTTCTTGTTGAAAGCATGTAAAAATGCACACATTTATGCCACAACTCTCAGAGAAACATAGTATTTGGCAGCACACATACCAAACACACGGAACAGTACTCTGATAATGACGAGGACTGTTGTACCCTTACAGTGATCTTTATTGTCACTTAATTCTCACAGCAACCCCATGAAATGGGCACTCTGATTCCTTTTTGAAGTGAGGAAACTGAGGCATAGAGAGGTTAAATGGTCCCCAGAAGTCACACTTATATTACATTATCTGGGTTCAAAATCACAAATGCTAGAACCAGCTCTTCACCACAGCTGTTAAATATATAGTATAAGTTATGTGAACATCATAACAGTATCATGCCAAGTAAATTAAGAAAATGACGCATTTTGAATGAGAAATATGTCAGAATTATTCCTAAAATGGAGACTGTAGTACGTAAGCTATATTTTAAGCGTCTGTCGAGCCTGGTGATCTGTTTTGCAGAGGGAGTCGCTCAGGAAGCTGTCAATAAGGACCTCGTCAAGAGAGCCCTGAAAACAGTGGCTCTCAAATTTGAGTGTCCTGATACTGAAGGGCTTGTTAAAACCTGGATTTCTGAGCCCCATTCCTGCCTCAGGAGTGTTGTCTCAGTAGGCCTGGAGTGGGGTTTAAGACTGACGTTCCATCACATTCCAAAGCCAGGTGCTGCTGGTTTGAACCATACGTTGAGAACCATGGTCTTTGAGGATGAGAAGATGAGCGGTACACTTAGGAGCAGAGATGGCTTAAAATCCACTCTCTAATCACCTGATGCGCTTCACAGACTTATTTAACTTCACAAAGACATTTGAAGTGGCAAATCATCTGTAACATGTACCCATTAACATTTCAAATGCTGGGCAGTTGATTTCTAATAGATTTTAAGCAATTGCATCCCCTTCTCTAAAGAGGCCTGTTTTAAACCCAGATGTCTCACTCACCTGTGACTCAGACTCAGTGTTTGCCTACAGGTAGGTACTTAGCCATTAGGTGCCCCGATGTATAAAGCACCACACATCCCAAAGAAGACCCTACCTGCCTCTCCACTCTGGAATATGTGTTCTCTCCCTCACGGAAGCTGTAGGTGTAATTCTGTAACTCTGGGTCAACTTCTTACTTTCATGGACTGGCCCATTGCCAAAGCTAAGGGGCAAGGTCATAGAGTGATTGATGCTAAACCCACAAGGACATCAGGTGACTCATGATCTTTTAGGATCAATACTACTAGGACAAAGTGCCATCTTATCCAGGTTGGACCCTTAAATTGGGACAGAGCAAAGTATAGATCCTAGTGTTACCTTGAACCCTTGTTTCTTTATAACAATGAGAGGTAAAGGTGTGGAAGGATTAAGTATTTAAGGACATAGGATCTGCCGAGCACTTCTCTTACCAGAGGCAAGATCCCAGCCACTTGCCCCTTGAAAGCTCAACCTGGAGAGGCAAGCGTAGGTGGAGATAATCAGGTTTAATCAGGAGCCAGCACCAGCTCCCATCTCTCAGGTTGACTGGAGGGTTTTAAAGTGAAAGGGGCTATGTGGGGTTCTATTCTGATGCTATCTTGATTCATGACTATCTGGTTAATGTGCTGCTGTTGTATGTTAAGGGCAAGTGTTAGTGATTCACCACAAAAGTCTCAGTCAGTTTGCCTGATTTTGTCTTCAGAAACAGAGCAAGGATAGAACTGACAGTTACCAGATTGGTGCTACTTCTTGTCATTGAAATATAGTACATAAAAGTGGATTTACTCACTCTTTTTGATGTTTTTCTTAGGGAGAAATGTGCCTCTGGAAATGAAAAAAAAATTATCAGAAGGGAAAGTCTAGCTAGTTATCTAGAATAAATCCAACTTATTTTCTTATAATTAGATAAATAAACAAATTATGGTGTAAATCGTACTATGGAACATTATATAGCAGTCAAATGAATGCGCTGCCACTATGTGAAGAATTTTAGCACCACAATTTTGAGGGAAAGTTATACCAAAAGATTATACATAGAATCATAACTAGTTTTATTAAAAAGTTAAGAACAGGCGCAGCGGGTTAAAGCACAGCACTAAGAAGCTAAAGCCACTTCTGCATGAATTCAATTCCCGCCTGCCCCGGAGGTGACCACATGGCGCGGCAGACCTCTCCTGACCCGCCCGCTGCTCCCCTCATAATGTATTTCGTCGAGCTGCCTGTTCTGCTGCCCACTCTGTCTCTGGTGAATCCTCTCACCTCCCCTGCACCTCTGGCCTGTATCCCAGTTCTGTATGCATAAATAAATAAATCTTTAAAAAAAAAAGTTAAAAACAAACAAAACAGAAAACAAAAAGATCTTTGTAGGAATATAATGTAGATAGGATCATTTTCCCTAAAAATGTAAGCAAGGGGAGAGAATGAAGGAAGCAGATATAGGGTGCTTTATTAATATTATTAAATATTTTTAAACATAAATTAATAATACAAAACTATACCAGTAAGTAAATGAATATAGTACCTGGCAAGCAGCAGGGCGGGCAGTCAGGGCAGCGGGTGTCCGGGAGGCTGGCAGGCCCCCTAGATCCCAGCCAGTCTTTACTCCAGGCTCTCTCTGTTCATACCTGTTCCACTGTCTTCTGACTGCGTGACGCCGCCCTTATAGCCTCAGCTCCCAGGATTGCATGGCCACTTACGCATGCCCACGCCACGCTCCAGGTGGCCACCATCAGGCATGTGCGCCCTGGGCCACAGGTGCCGGTCACCTGTGCTAATGCTAATGGCAGGAGGCTGGAAAAAGCCTGATCACTGCTTTTACCCTGCAGTAAACAGAAATTGCCTTGCATGGGCCACTGTTGAGCATCAAGAACCAGGGATGTTAGAAAATTATGTGCTGAAATACATATTTAAAAGAGGAGAAGGAATAAAAGTTCCATATGTTCCAGTTATGCACTTGTGTGTATTTACCCAAAGAATACAAAAACAGAATACCCACATGTTTATTGCAACATTATTTACAACAGAAGTGAGTTGAAAACACTAAGTACCCATCAGCAGATGAGTGGATAAAGATGTGGGATGTATGTATGCACAATGGAATACTGTAAAAAAGAATCCTGCCATTTGTCACAACATGGGTGGACCTAGAAAGTAGTATGCTTAGGGTAACAAGTTAGATGGGGAAAGACAACAGGATGGTTTCACTCATAATGTGATCTACAGATGTATTATATCAATTTTTAGACATTAAGAACATATTAGTGGCTTCTAAGGAAAAGGGGAAGGGAAATGGGTAAATTAAGTAAAAGGGACCAATTTTAGAGTGAAGGAGCTATTGGACTTTTAATGTGGGAACTTGATGTTGTTTATGCACCTGTTGACTTAGAAAAAATGCACCTCTGAAAGCTATACAATGTTACTGCAAAGCACAATTTAAATAAATAAGAAGAAGGGGACATTGAGAAAATAGCTGGCATTCTGGGTTGCAGGGAAAATAATAAAATGTCACCTGTTAGGTCCCTGCTGGTTTTCCATGCAGCACTAGAGAACCACACTCTCCCATTACTCATTTCAGTTACCCCCCCTAAGCAAAGGGGTCAGTAGACCACTGCAGGCCATCAGTGAAATCACTTCAGATAGATTTATGGCTATAGTATCACCAGGACAGGAGAAACATGCTGGTTTTGCTTTGACATTCATCTCTCTGTGAAAGGTAGCAAAGTAGGAATTTTAGAAAATAAATTAGACCTCTGTGACATGTATGAGCTCAGAAGTTCTCCAGTCCCAAACTCTGGATCTGTGGCTTAGAAGGATTTCAAAGAGCCTGCCCCCAAATCACCTGGATTGCTGTGCTCCCGGTGGCTTCACTCCCTGTGCTAGGACCTCCATAGCTATATCCCTTCCCAGGACAGCTAGTTCCCAGCGCCTTAACTTGAATAGTCAGCAATAATTTCAAAAGCTAATTGGTTGCAATAATTTCAAAAGCTAATTGGTTTAGTGAGCCTCCTCCATTGACAGTGTTTCCCTTTTTTGATCTCTTTGCACACCTGTATAGGGTTCTCCTAAGGTATTTACCTCTTGTGGAGGATAACTTGTGTCAACCTGATGTTCACTAGGTGTGCTGAGGACCATTACAGATAGGAAAACTCCTAGGGAGTTGTCTCCCACACTGTGTGCTGTTTGTCATCTACTCACCCCAGAAGATTTGATAATTAGCCTCCCTATTGTTGAGCATGCTTTCGTCTTTCCTGTGAAACTGGAGAGTTCGGCCAAATACAGCCCAGGTCTGAAAGTGTGCTCCTTGATTTACGATCTAAAAGGCAGAGTCTTTGACAGTCTGTCAAAACCATTGTCGGTTTATTTTTATGTGAGTTTTGATACAGCCCACACAAAATAGCCTGACCTCACCCCAGTCTCTTTCCCAGGTCTTTTTCTTTGATTTTGGTCTCACATGTGTTGAGAACTACTACCCCAGAGAGGGTAGTGGTATGAAGAAAAATAAAATAATGCCAGTATTTTTAATGGGTTTACTGAGTGCCAGACACTAGTTTTAACATTCTTCACGTTATTAATGTACACAGTTCTTAAAACTTCTCTGAGATGGACACTACTATCATTCTCCTTTCATAGAAAAAAGTGAGGACCTGAGAGGTTAAGTAACTTTGCCAAAGTCACACAGCTAGTAATTGAGTAATTGAGGTAAACCATATTACCTCATAAAAAAACCTAGAGAAACAACTTCCTGGAAATAGCAAATGCAAGAGAGAAAGACAGTAACTCATGACACGAGATGAAAGGATGTCAGGATCTTAGAATGGAGTGTGTTCAGGTTGCTGACCAGGCCCAGCGATGTAATGCTGCAGGCAGACTGGTTGTGAGTGGAGTGAAGGTGAAGGTCAGGGCTGCTGAGAAAGGCAGGGGAGTTAGCCAGGTGTGAGACCTGCTTCAGTGAAGATTGTAGACACTAGCGCTCAAGGTGCTGCTGCCAAAGGTGGAAAGGAAGCTGGGAGTGAAAATTAGGGAGGCCCAGTGTGTCCTTGAGTTGCCACAGGCAGGCACCTCCAACCCTCTGATCAGAGCGAGGGGAAGCAGTCAAAGCTCTCGAGTCATCGAGTCAATTTTTAGTTGTTAGTACAGCCGTGAGATTAAAACAACGGCATTTTAGAGTCCTGTTGAAAGTCTGTGCAGTGAGTTGTAGTTTTGTCTTTTTTTCCAAGCAGGTGAGTGTTTTCGTTACATTCATGGCCTGGAATTGCTTATACTGAGAAGAATGGAAAGTGAGGTGTTTCTAGAAAAGATCCATCTTTTCCGTCCTCCTTATTCTGGACTTAAGGTCATCCAGAATTAAATCCTAGCCCTGCCCCATCTTGCTGGCATCTGAGCCCCCAGTTCTCTCTCCCACCCCGTCATCACCTCCTTCCTCCTCTGTTAACTCTCCGTACACTAACACTGATGCTCACAAGCCACCATCAGCACCTCCAGTGCCACCTTCTCTGGATTTAGGTCACCCTGCTAGACTCAGAGGCAGGCACCTCATTTTGATAAACACTTCTCCTTCAATAGAAGCAGCAGGCTCTCTAGCTAGCATTTTTCCCCCACAAAGAGTTCTTTTTATTTATTTATGCATACAAGAACTGGGGTGCAGAGGTGCAGGCAGTGAGAGGATTCACCGGAGATAGAGTGGGGAGTGGAATAGGCTGATCTACTGAAATACATCGCTGAGGAGCAGTGGTTAAGACCAGGAGAGGTCTGCTGCACCATGTGGGTCAGCTCCCAGGTGGGGATCTAACCCTGCGCCACCAGGGAGGCCCTCTAGCTAGTCTTTACAAGGGGCAGAAATTCAGTTCAGTAGTTTATCAGAAATTAAAGATAAGGAACATGTAAGAGACTAAAAAGTTCTTGAGGGAGGACTTGCTTTTAATACTACCAACCCTACATATCTCAGCCACTGCACTACTAGGTCCAGTTAGAAGTAATAGTAGCTAACAGACATGGTGTACCTGCCAATTGCAGGTGCATTTCTGAAGTTCATGGCTATAGTGCAAGCAACCCTTTCCCGGAATGATCAATGAAGAGCAGCTGGGGAAAGGGCAAACCTCTGGGCCCCCTTGCCAGATGCTGAATCAACACAGAAGATGCTATGTCAGCCTGTGTGGCTCCTTTGGGGCCATTCAGCAGCTCAGCCTTGGTCACATCAGCCTAGCCGAAGGCAGCAGATTATGGCTGGTGAGATAATACAAATGGAGAGGATGCCGGGGACTGATGTTTCTCTCTCTTGAATGGCATTTGACCCCCAAATCCAAATGGCCAGCCCCTCCTCTTTAAAACAGAATTATGAAGATTTCAAACCACTGACCAACTACCAAGCATCATCTATCTGTACAAGCCAACAATTGTGTGTATGTTTAGCTGGAATCAGTCCCTTCCGGAACAACCTATGCCTTCTGTGTGTCTCCTCCAATTTTCTGGAAATATGTGTGGCCCAGAAAAGTGCTTCTAGAGAGGTGTGACAGAACAGGGCATTCTGAAAGTGAAACTTCTCTTCCGGTTACTTGGCCTATGAATTGACTCCTTTTCTTGGTGTCCTGTCTGTCTTCTCCTGACTCACCTCCCACTCCCCAGTGAAGAAAGCCCTTGTAATTTGACCCCAGAGAGAGGCCAGGTGCTCTTACCTCATGGTGTAACCCTAGGGCCATCGGCTGCACAATCATGTACAGTGATTAATCAAAAGTTGGTTCCTTGCTCTTGGGTTCCCTCTGAACTGCAATTTCTCTCCGTGTTGCCCAGAGATCTGTAATATTCAACTTCGCCAGTAATCCTTTGCACAACAAAGTTTAGAAATTATTGCAGTGTTAATAATTTTAAAATTAGTGTCTATGAATGTTTCAGGGACTTCATGCACTTTCCATACATTTTAACATTTCATTTTTACATCACTACCAGGTAGGAATCATTACCCACCTAGAGCAGGGCTGACAGGCATTCAGTATATTTTTATTATTAAATTTATGGGCACACACACACTCAGAAAGACTAAGAGAGGTTAAAAACACATGGCCAACAGCATAGCTAGTGAGAGTTGGAGCTATGTTTTACAGAGCCTTCCCTATGTCAAGCTTATTGTTGTGTGAATTTTGGGGATGGCGCCTCCTTCTGGTGGTTATGTGTAGTGTATGCAAGTGGCTCTGGAGGAGTCCACAGGGAGTTTATTTTGGAACCTTAGATCTTTAACCAACCCTATTGTGTGCACACATACCAATGCTAATAATAGAAACGTGCTTTCCACTAGAGTATGACAGAGCAAAGTCACTTCTGCTAGTTAAGGCAGAAGTTCTCTTCTGACTCTCAGTGTACCAGTAGGTCCAGATAGAAATAATAACATGGTGTGCCTGCCAAGTCCAGGAGCATCTCTGATTTGCATGCTTCACTTAATTCCCACAATCCCTTATCAAAACTTACTAGTAGTATTTTCACCCCCATTTTAGAAATAAACTAAGTCAGAAAGGGGAAATAATTTGCTCAAGATTTCAGAGCTAATAGAACTATAATTCAAATCCAAGTGGCTAGACTCCAAATTCTCTTAATATTGTTATTACATCATAGCTTAATTGCTTTTGCTTTATGAAAAAATGTTTAATTAAAAATTTATATTTTTGATTATAAGAATGTTATTTTGTGATTATCTTACAAATTTTATTATAAAATACATTTATTTCACTTTTTTATAGTGGGAGGTGTGATTAGAAAAATTGATCTAGGGGGCAGTTATAAAATATTTCACCCAATAACTGCACGATCTACATTCTTCAAGCATGTGTGGCTATTGAGTTTGTGTTAGTCCTTAAAGATAATTACCGTATGATCCTGTGATTCTACTCCAGCTGCCTACCCAAAGAATACAAAAACACTAAAGGAGAGACACACACACATGTACACTAATATACACATCCTATCTTCAATGCTGTACTATTTATAATAGCCAAGTTTTGAAAACAAAGTGCCTAACAACAGTGGACTAGATTGAAAAGATGTGGTATATATCTATCTATATACCATATATATTATTAAAAAAGTATATTATTAAAAATATGTGGTATACCATATATATGGTGTATATATGTATGTGTGTATGTAACACACACCTACATACACAAAACAATATTACTCTGTTATTAAAAAAAGACGAAATATTGCCTTTTTCAACCTAGGTGGAACTAGAGGGTATTATGCTAAGCAAAATTAGTGAGGAGAAAGATTAAATCCAGATTATTTCTCTCACATGTGGAATATAGATAAACAAAATAAAGGAATAGACAAACTAAACTAAAACAAACTCTAGAAATCTGACTTTAGAATTGAGGCTACCACAGAGGCTGGGGAGTGGGGAGCGATCAGGGGAGGGCACCCAGTGGGCAATGATGGAGAACTCTGGGTGCTTTGGTGAACTGAGTGCTTTGGTGTGGATGCAGTGTGGTAATACATAAAAGAGCCGTGAACCTATCTGTAAGTTATATGGTCTTTATATCGCCCCTGTCCCACTCAAAGACAAACTAATTTTAATAGATCTTTTCTTATCCCTCAACATAAATGTTCTATATACATAAAGCATATACTGGTTCTATATTATATAAACATTTTCTTACATAAATGCAGACATCCACTATTCTGTACTGGTTTTTCTTATACAACAACAGCTATCCTAGAGTTTTTGCTTCAGTCCACAGATTCATTTCACCTTTTATCTTGATTGCAGGGTATTCTCAGAGGTTGGTGTATCACCTGACTTCACTGGACATTCTTAATGGAAAATTAGGTTGTCTTGGTGGATTCTTCTATATAGGATAAATCCCTTAACAGTACGGTTTGCTTTTTTTTAAGCACACTGTATTGATTCATACACTCCTTTACTTTTTTCAAAGTATCTTTTTCCCCAAACCTGTAATAGAATCAGTGTTATTAAATAAATTAAAAAAAAATTTACACCATTCCATCCTTGAACAATAATCAAAATGAAGATAAGTCCTTTCTGAAATGATACAGGGTGGAAGTAATATTATTTTTCAGGAAGACTTCTGAAATGCAAGAAAACCTGTATGTGTGTGTATTCACATATATAGCTCAGATATTCTCTTTTTGGATGAGTATCTGTAGGGGATTCAGGGAACTGTTTGCAAAAATTAAAACAAATGTCTTCTTTAGACTGTGAAGCACTTCTTGGATTACTTGGCTGGGCCCCCAAAGCTTTGCAGCTGAGAGTCAATTTTACTGAATTTATTTAGGGTTGCTTGCTTTAATAGTGTCTTATATAATTACATGTGTCCACTGCTCCAGCTGCTCCTTAATAGCTCTGCTTGGCTTCAGCGAAAATGGCTCCTCTCTCCTCCCTGAGGACCTTTAAATAAAAGATCTGTGTATCTGTGTGTATGGTTGGGGGATGGTAGGATGAAGTGATGGAGACTGTTTTTGTTTTTTTCTTTTTTAATTTGCTGCCTGTATTTGAGGTGGGGATGTAGGTGGCCAACCTGAATTAATTTGATAGCTTTGTGGTGACAAAGGATAAAGAGGGTTTGGGTGGTTTAGAATGGCTTAACACAGCTTAGTAGACTGCCGGATTGCTCTGGCCTCAGAGGCCTGTGATGTTCTGATGTATGAGGACTCCACAGTATTGTGAAAGCAAAATAAATAAAGTCCTAAGAGACCAGGCAGTGTTTTAAAAAAAGTAAATCTCATTATCAGTTTTTGCACATATTTTTTTTCCACTTTTCCTTCCTTCTCAAATTTCTGGCTTCTCCATCACATGCACAGAATGTTTTATGTGCATGCATAACATTATGACATTATGAATAAAAGTAACCCCTCTCAAGAGAGTCCAGCACAAACCACCAAGTCTCTACAGCTCAACAAGCCTAGACTCCTGACAGCTGGAAATGCCTTCTCTACAGGCTACTTAGTCACCAAGACCTTGACATCACAAGTTATCGTAAAGGTCATCAAGTTCACCCTCCCCATTGAGTCCTGCAGCCCTCCACCACCACCAGCAGCTGGTCGAAGGAAATACTGATGAGAAACAAAGATGGTATCAATGAGGATATCCTGGATCTGCTTATCTTTAAATTCTCATCTTCTCAAACACCACTTTTCAACAAAGATTGCTTCCCTATTTTTGTGAAAATATTCTCTGGGCTATCCAAGACTTACTCACCCCTTAGGTGTTTATAAACAGGCAGATGGGGCCACTCACTTGATCCCTAAACTTGCATTAGACTAATGCCATCCAAAGAAAGATACCAATGGAAAATGAACAAAAATCTTTAAGTTGAGCATTTCATTTGGCTCAAAATATACTAATTCTAGGGCCTCC
>NW_004567110.1:20338793-20340351 GCF_000260355.1 Condylura cristata
CATTTAACAGATTAAAAAATTAAGAGCCAGAGAGGTAAAATAAATCACCTAAGTCCTCCATTTAGTAAGAAGTAGAGGTAGGATTTGAAACAGGACTGTCTGACTCAGGCCTATATTTTTAGCATAGGCCCTCTCTTTGTATGATTTTAAAAATCTACAAGAAGTTTTAACTACATCAAACACAACAATGTGTAGTTTACCACTATTTAAACATAAAGAATGCCTCTCCTTAATTGTATCTTCATTCTCAGCTCAGAGATAAAAGGGAGCAGGAGTTACTTCTACAGCCTTTTAGTTATGTTGCTTCATAAATGGGGAGTCAGCTGATGTAGCAAAATTGACTCTTTCCCTTAAAAAAGAGCACATTGGCTTTACATTGCTTGAACCCAAAGAGAAATAGGTAATGTGATTTTAGATCACACACGGAAATAGCTGAGAAGTAGCTTATCTATTTTTGCTATCATATTAATTCATATTAACTAATCCTGAATATGGCTGCGGGCATTCAGTCCTGTAATCACTTTCAGATGTACAGAAGATAAGTTAGAAAAGTACAGGAACAAAGCGATCTTCATCTCTCCATAGGGTCAATATATTGAGCTCCAGTAGCATAAAGTGTAGAACAAAGTTGTCCCTCCAGTTCCGAGTGAATAATTGCAGCAGATCAAAGGCATAATGACGTGGCAATGGATTTCCACATTGTCTGTTTCTGTTTCCATTTGTGTACATATAGCTCAATTATAATGGCTGGCTTTTTGTATATCTCTTAACGTATGCAAAACTGGTATTTCAGAGTGATATTACCACCTTAGAAAATGTTATCTTAAGCTGGTGACTGCAGCCCAACAAGATCTATTTTTGTTTGTTTGTTTTTGAAGTATTTTTAATAATTGTCCCCCTTTATCATTTATAACCAACCTATACTTTGCTAGCAGACAAGACTGGTTGAATTAGGCAGTCGGAATTAACATGTCGCTGGGTAGCACAGCCAATCTTGAATCCTTGAATTTTAAAATACTAGATTTGGCCAGTTCATTACTCCGAGGCAACTAATTAAGTGCAGGGAGCATCTCACAGCTTATTACATCATTAGACAAAGTCTCTGAAATCCAGAAGGAATAGCTACTGTTGGTCCTGATAAATTGCCACTGAATCCTCCCAGAATCTGCTGGGAGTTGGCATTCACTGTTGTCCTCTAAGTGAAGGGGTCATTCTGGGCTTTTTTCTCATAAGAGGGAGAGCTTCCTGAGGTGTCCTGGAAGCTACAAAAAGGATTGTTCTCCCTCAGCCTTGTTGCCTTTCTTTCCCTTGTGCAAAAATTTTTAAAAACTATAGGTGTGAGGATTCTGTTTACCAGTGGCCAATGAGGCTGCTTCTTGTTCCTCTGGGCTTTGGGGGACTTGGTAGTGGACAGTTTATGTGACTATTTCTCCCATCCCATTCCCTAGGATACAGCATCATATTGCAGAATGCCAGGACTTGGTCTTAGGTAGGATTTGTTACCCCAGAGCCTTGGACAAATCAGTTTCAGTTTCATTTTCCTCCAAAGTATAGATTA
>NW_004567110.1:20341096-20354915 GCF_000260355.1 Condylura cristata
AAAAATGTGACCAGGTCATGAGCTCTAAAGCAGGTGAGTTACATTTTGCGTTGTAGCAGTTGTGAGGTCACATAAAATTGTATACCTAGATCAATTTTCCAAAAGTCTATCTGATTTTTTGTTGTTGTTGTTCAAAAAAATCTTCTTTCTTCTCACTTGTCCACTCTGGCCTCTTCCAAACCTCTTTCCTTCCTGAGGCAAACTGTGCAATATTCCTGTTACTACTGCTCAGAGCCTTGTAAATATTTGTTACAACTGAGTTGTGTTCATTATTCTACCACAAAGAATAGTTCTAATTATACCCCTAATTCTTGTCTGTACTCAAAACATACTGTGATCTTTGTAAACTAATGAGCAACACCCTCAAGCCCCCATCATGAAAATTACAAACTTCACTGTCATTCATATGATCCATCACAGTCACGGTGAACTGTTGTTCATTCTGTTTGGACTTGTTTGATCCTGCTTTTTGTTAGGGTTGTGTTCTGTATGGCAGTACAGCTGAGGTGGAGAAAGTCACGGATCCCACAGAGCCCGTGCAGCAGTTACCCTGGTCCAGCCCTTCGTCCTGGCGGCTTCTCCCTGCTTGATGATCTCCAGATCAGGACATGCTAGCTTAAGTGTGGCCAGCCGATTACAAAAGCCCAAAGATAACTTCTTGGAAAAACTTCTGAGGGACTGACCAGTATGTTTTCACGCTGCTCAGAGTAGGGTGAGCACAGTGCTATAGCCAAGGACCAGCCTGAGTCGCAGCACCCTGCTTTCTCTCCCTGCGCTTGGTCCTGGCGGATCATGTTCTG
This sequence comes from Condylura cristata, assembly GCF_000260355.1. Classification (NCBI taxonomy): domain Eukaryota; kingdom Metazoa; phylum Chordata; class Mammalia; order Eulipotyphla; family Talpidae; genus Condylura; species Condylura cristata. Next base: position 20,341,897 of record NW_004567110.1, read on the forward strand.
GAAGCAGGCAGTTTTATGACCCACAGCCTTGCTGTGCTTCTGAGCTCAGTTTATGAAATGATGTCCTTGTGCTTGCTCCTGTCTCATCTGCTTTGAGGAAAACAGAGCCTGGACGCTCTGGAATCTTGCCATGTGCTGAGTAGGAGAACGCAGGAAACCAGGGGCTGGCCAGGGCAATCTCATGTTCTCAGGTTTCTCTCCTTCACACTTCTCTCTCCCCTGTTGTTTTTCAGGTAGTGAAGCTGATTTTAGCTCCTCGAGCAGCACGGGCAGCATTTCGGCTCCTGAGGTCCATATGTCTGCCCCCGGGAGCAAGCGGTCCTCTTTTGCACGCAAGTAGGCACTGTCTTCTGCTCTGTAGTTCTTGAGATAGTTTACACGGTGACTTACCTGTGCTTTATGTTTCTCAAGAACCACCTGGCTTCCTCTTTGTTTACATTTTATTTTATCCATTATTATAGTGGGTGGGTTTTGCTTGGGTCACGTGACTTGGCCTGTGTCTACCCATTACTGTCTCATATCCTGTCCTTGCTGTGTGCACCCATCCTCCTCTCCCTTCACCTTCCTTCCTTCACCTGTGTACTCACCTGGTTAGAAAGCTCCCATTTCCCATCCTGCCTTCCTTCCTGAATCTGCTACAGCAGGTACAGTTCCATCCTTGCGCTCCTCCAGCTGCACTTCCAGTTTTCATCTTTGAGAAGGAAGCAGAGTGATTTCCTTCCGTCTCAACCTTTCCTTGGGGAAAGAGTGAAGGGAGGACAATGGCGTACAGGGCCCGCACCTTCAGAGGCCATAGAGCAGAATAGCCAAGAATGCAGACCCTGGAGCCAGGCTGCCTTGGTGCGAATGTCATTCCACTGCCTACAGGCTGTGTGGCCTGCACAAGGTGCTTACACCCTCTCTGCTCAGTTTGTCATCTATAAAGTAGGGTTTTACTCATATCCACCTTGTCAGGTTGATTGTTAGGATTAATTTAGATAATGTGTGGGGCATAGTCAACACCCACAAATGTTCACCACTGATGCTGTTTAAATTGGCAGAGAGAGAGAGACTGGGGAAATTGGGAGCTCACATTGACGTTTGATGAGCAGGGTTGGAGCCGAGGACCCCCTGCCACCTTTAGTGGCTCCATTTATTCACCCATCCAGTGTTTACTAGGCATCTACTGTGAGGCAAGTTCTGGAGATAGGGCACTAGACAAACTCCATGAAAATGATGGCCTCCTACTGAGGGAAGTAAGACATAATAATATGAAAAAAATATCATGGTTACTTTGTAACACCTGCAGTGCAGGGACATAGATGGTAATGGGACATGTGATATGTTTTAGACAGACAGGATCCCGGAGACCTTTGAGGTGAGCTCTGAGCAGGACCTACACAAATAGCTGCAATGAGCCACAGAACACTTGCAGAGGACTTGACTTTAGATTTTGGGCTAATCCTTGTCTGCATTTATGAAAAGGAGTTGTGAGGAGAAAAAAAAAAAAAAACCTTCATTTTCTCAAAGCTTTCATTTTCAAAAGTCAAGCATTTCCATTTCTTTTGGGGGGAGAGGGGTGCAGAAGGGTTCACTGATGTTCTAAGGGGATCTGAGGACACATCTCCCCTTCACCCAGCCAGTGCACAGTCTTATTGTTAAAAACAAAGCTGAAATCAGACCAAGCCGTAACAGAAGAATGGAGTCCTCAGTGAAAGGACACAATTGCTTTATCCCCAAACACCATCTATTTGGGAAATAAAGTACCTCTGGGATCAAGGACATGAATATAAACATTCTCTGTATAAATCAGATGGGACTTGCTCTGAGAATAAACCATTTATCTATCCCATTCAAGAAATTAGTGCATAGCCATGTACCAGGTATCAAAGAACAGAGAGGCCAAAGAAAAATGATACAGTCAGTAGAAGAAAGCAATTTTAAGCATTTCAAGGGAATTTGTGTTAATGATTCAATTCCAAGGTAGAGTCAGTAATTTAGAATATTCTAGTCTGGAATCTGTAACTTCTCAAAAGTGATTAGAAATTGATGGTTTAAACATAAAATAGCTAAATAGAATTCTCTGTAAGTCAGGTATATATACTCAATAGGTAGAAAGTTCAAATTGGAAATGTATCCACTATCCTCCCTTTTTTTATTGACTGGCACAGGGAACTCACTCTGTAGGTCTCTGTGATGACCTGGCTCAGCCATTTCATGTAATCTTTATGTCCTGCAGGACCTGCCTTGGTATCGACTCCCCAAGGTGGGCTACATACCCTTGCCAAATGCTGTAAGGGCTCTGTCATATTCCTCTTCATCAGCTCATTCCCCCATAAAAAGGAATTCTCTCGATAATTTGTTCTTGGGAAAATGCTACTTTAAACATTTGGCGAAGAATGAACATTTGGTTGGAGAAATAAGGGACTGGTGAAGTAGATAAGAATACCTTTGACAAGTAATATTAAAACAAAACTATAAAGACTTACAAATGAAGGCCAACCACTATTTCTACGTAAGTCTCTCTTGAAGGTACTATCTGTGTAAAGTGGGAGATATTTCTGTAGAGTTCAGACTTGGATTTAAATCCCCATTCAGCTGTGTCTTGTTGGACCAGTTTTTGTTCCTGAAAAGCAGTTAGTTCACGTAACTTCATTTAGTGTAAAAGGCAGGTAGCTAATAATTGAACCGTCTTTATAGCATGATGGGCAAATTTAAGTCAAACAATGTTCATAAGACATCTGGGACCAGGATGAAAGGCACAGAAGGGCCTCAGTCAGGCTTCCCTCAGAATACTAGAATTCTGGAGACAACATTAGAAATAATTCTTTACTGCTTCTCCTAACTTATGTTTAATTTTCCATAGTCACAGTCATGTTGAGAAAATCAGTTACATTTACATAACAGATTATTCGATAAATGGAAACTCACGAAAACGAGCAAACATTAATAAAGAAAGTGAAGTCTCTGATGTCAAGACAGAATTGGGGAAGGGCAGCTCAAAGAATATGTAGGATAGTTGGTGGTGGGGAAATACTCATGTAACCTAGGAGACAAAACTTGGAAAAGGAAAGATATCAGGCCAGTTAGTGGCAGCTTTAGAAGCAAAGTGTGGAGAAGCAAATTCAGGCCAGAGCACATGCTCTTTCCTGCAAGTCCTCAAGTCTCCCCACCACTAGGATGCTGAAGTTTATTTGTCAGAAAGCCATTAGCCCATCTGGTCCATATCAAGCGTCCCCTCACAAAAAGGAGACAGGCCATTTGGATGATTTTCACTAGGAAAAACTTTTTAATTTAAGAGATGTTGTACTTACATGTGATTTATTGGGTTGAGAGCTACTTGAAATTATATTTGATTTTAAATAACTGTGGTTTTGGAGCCAAGTATCCCTTCACGCACGCTCACATTCACACGCAGCAGTCATGGTGTCAGCTGGACACAACTGCAGTTAAAAGTGTCAAAGAGCAACACTGCTATGTGAAAGGAAGCTGTTCTCTTTTGTTTCCCTGTCATGTCACCAAGAATATTCCTGACAGAACTGTTACCCTATGTAAGTAACATTGGCAATTTCAAAATACTTCCTTACCTAAGTGGATGTCAAATCTCTGAAACTAGATGTACAGGCCAGGCCAGACAAGTTCCTTACAGTGGAATTGTCTGTCACAGGTGATTGCCAGGTCTTCTTTGACTTGATTTTCACGTCAACTCTGGAAGGCAGGCAGGAATGGTTATTATATACCCATCTAGATTAAGGGGTTTATTGGCCTGCAGTTCTGATAAGCACCAGTGTCAGGACCCAAGCCCAGTTTCCTCATCGAGCATACCCTTAGGGAGCACCTCACATGTGCCAGGAGGCAGTGGTGGAAATGCAGAAGCACAGGCTGCTCAGGTGCCCTCAGAGATGCCCGGTGGCGGGGGGTGGGGTAGGGAGAGAAGCAAGTGTACAGTTGTGCACAGAGGACTAGAGAGCACCAAGGATCAACACCGCCTCCACTCGCCTAGGAGCAAGAATCCAGAAAGGCTTCTTGGAGAAGGCTGCTCAGTCTTGAAGTAGGAGGCACCAGACACTTAGGCTGAGGAGCAAAGGGAAACATTTTAGTAGAGAAAATGTAAGTTTACACCTGAAGCTGATGGAGAACATGGATATCAGGAGACTAAGTGGTTGGGGGTACTGGCACACAGAGGGGGTAGGAGTGGCAGATGGTGGGTTGAATGGGGTGGTCAGGTTGACCTTGTGAGCTGTATTAAGAAGTCTGGCCTTTATTCTGGGGGGGGGCAGCAGAGAACCACTGAATGACTTTGAGGGAAACAGTGATATTCAAGCTCTATTTTAAAAAGAGCACCCTGGCCTCCTTTCAGGAGGGCTTAGTTAAGACAGGAGACAGGAGTGAAAAGTGTTGCCAGATCTCAGCACTTAAATGATAAAGGCCTCGTTATCATTGCGGATGGAAAGAGAAGGTGGTGGAGGGAGGGTCGAACTGGTTAAAATTATGGAGTTGATACCTTTTTTTGTGGGCTGTTTATCTGTCCTATTTTGTCCTCTTCCTTTATGGTGAATCCCTATCTTCTTCAACTTCATTTTCTTACCCCATCACAAACCAAATCTTTTTAAGCTGAAGCAGGTACACTGGAACAAAAACCACATCTTCAAAACAGCCTCCCAGAACCTGAACCCAATCGAAATGTCACATGGCTTGTGTCCTTAGCAGGCAGTGGCACATAATCCAAAACAAGCCTTTATGGTCAGAGGCTGTCTGAAAAGACAGCAGAGGGAGAGGCTGCCTGGACTAGTGACACAAGGCGAGAGAATGCCCAGCAACTATGAAGGCCAGTTTGGACCAATACTTCTTTTTCCCCTTCCATCTCTATCAAAATTGGATTTCTTTAGTGATAACTAGTTTTAAAACAGAGTGAATGAACATTGCTTCTGGAGTTCCAAGGATTTTAACCTTTTCTATGGGTTTCTCCCAGTCGAGGTCCCCATGGGCGGAGTAATGGAGCTTCGTCATACAAGTCTGGCAACAGCCCCCCATCCCCACGGGAGAAGGACCTTCTGTCCATGCTGTGCAGGAACCAGCTGAGTCCCGTTAACATCCATCCCAATTATGCACCTTCTTCCCCTAGTAGTAGCAACTCTGGCTCATACAAAGGAAGCGACTGCAGTCCAGTGATGAGGTGAGTGCTGTTCCTCCCCCAATTCGTGGTCCTTTGTCTTGGTAAGTTTTTCTTAAACACACACACACACACTTATAAAATGCTTGATCCCCAATCTTATTCTGCAATAAGACACTCCCCCCCGCACTCAACTACTTCTTCAAGACTGCTCTAGAGTCTAAATCACAATTCTAATAAGCCTCAGCAGTCCAAGGAGTGAACGGAGAGGGAGGAGAAATGGCATCGTGGCAGCAAGAATGTCTTGCTCATTTCCCAGAAAGCAAGGAGGTTCCTTCACATATTCATTCATTCAAAAACTAGATGTTTATTGAGCACCATGTTTTGCCAGGTCCAGGGTGAAGTGCTGGGAATAGAGCAGTGGACAGCAGAGAAAGTCTTGTGCTCAGCGCCCAGACATGTTACTCTTCTAACAGCAGGAACACATTAACAGTATTACTTGAGTACCTGCTGCTCTGTGTGCATGTAAAAGGTGGGGAGGCCAACTCAGCTGGAGGAGCAGGGGCTTTCTCTTGAAGGAAGTGAAATTGAAATGAGAGATGAAAGCCAAGCAAGGAATAAATTCACCCCTGGCTGCAGGGAAAGGTGGTAGGGAGGAACTGCATTCCAAAGGGCCACCGACCAGAGGGCTGCAGTGGGGGAGGCAGCCACGATTTGTCCTGGATACTGGGTGTGGTGAGCGTGTTACTTGGATGGTGTCCGGAGTCCGGCGAGAAGCTGCCAACCTCTTCCTTGGGCCTTCTTATTCCTCGGCATCCCGGCTAATTAGTGGCTCTCTTACAGCCAGGATGCTCACTCTCCACCAGTCCTGAGGGGGCAAGACTCCAGTGGGGACATTTTGTAGCACACAGGGGGCTTCTTTTACAAAACACACTGTGATGTGAGTGGAGTAAGGCTTGTTCCCTTCAGAAGAAGAAAACTTCCCTCCAAATCACTGCACTTGGGGCTGATTTCAGAGCCATTTGCGTTCAACTACCAGTCAGGATTTCTGGGCAGTTGCTCATGGTATGGAAAGTTAAGTCATCTCGCTCCCCTGCCTCTCTCCCGCCTGCCCCTTCATTGTCCTTTAACTGGCAGCATGTTACTCTGAACAACAGGCAGGCTGGGACAATTGTGCATTATTGTGAGATCATTCCTAAGCCATAGAAAATCCTCCCTCTTCATGTCCTCACCCCCCACCACACACACACACACCATTGCCAACCAAATAATGAATGGCAGGCATGTTTTCCCCTCCTGAGCATTGAGATTTAAAGCAGTAACACAGCTGCCACTCCTCCTTGAGCTGCTACCCAGGCCTTAACTTTTCTTTTTATAGAAAAAGTACATTTCATTCTTTGGATTATTTCAGGCGGTCCGGAAGGTACATGTCCTGTGGTGAAAATCATGGCGTCAAACCCCCAAATCCTGAGCAGTACTTGACTCCTCTGCAGCAAAAAGAGGTTACAGTGAGGCACCTGAAGACCAAGCTGAAGGAATCTGAGCGCCGGCTTCATGAGAGGTGAATTGTGTCCCTTGTGCACTGAGGTTTAGGGTGTTTTCTTTTTCCATAGATGAAATAGAAACCCAAACTATGAAAAGTAGAAAAGACAAAAAAAAAATTCATTTTGATTTCTTAAATCTATCTCTTAAAGGGGCGATTTCCCAGTCCTGTGTAATGTGGCTCCTCTAGGAACTCAGGGCCCTCTGAGGGTAGAGACACCGTTGCTGTGTTGGGTGTGTGCAACTGTGACTTGAAGAGTTGGGTGGGCGCACGACTATTTTTAAGTGGCAGGAACAATCGCAGGCCTCTAGTGGAGTGGGTCACACACACGGGTAAGCTGTTTATCTGTGAGAGGCAATGACTGTGTGCATTGTGATTCCTGCAAGCTATTTCTGGGCTGAAGGAAGAGGTTCGTTATTCTTGGCCAAGTGTTAAGGTCAGAAAAACCCAGCTTGTACTTCAGAGATCTTATCTCAGAGAACAAACCTTTGACATGTTAGGTAGACCTAATTTCTGCTCACTGCTTTCCCTGGGACACTTTGGGAGAGACAAGTAAACTCTGAGCAGGATACTGTGAAGTTGGGGTGAGAGTGGCATGACTCAGACCTTATCTTCTGGAAGTCTTTGGTTTATGATATTTGGGGAGTTCCAGGGAGGATTTGAGTGCTCATGAAAGGGGCGTGATAAAGGGAGGCAGTGAAACAAGAAAATGTTAAGGCATAATCTTGAAAGGAGCAGTACTAACTCCATCTCTTCAATATATATGAGGATCCTGACTGCCTGGTCTTCATATATTCACTGAGAATATGAGGACATATATGTACATTGACTATGAAGATATTACATGCAAGGAAACAATTTTTTTTTTAAAGATCTTGAAATAGGATCTTGTGAAGGATCAAAAAAAAAAAAAATAGTATAAGGGGGCCTCCGTGGTAGCACAGAAGTTAAAGTGTCAACTATTCCCAGACACTGTGACACGAGTTTGATCCCTGGCCAGGTTGATGACCCACATGGCAGGCACAGCAGACCTCTCCTATCTCGCTCACTGCACAGCAGTGTATTTCAGTAGCTCTGCCTGTCCTGCTCTGACTCTGGTGAATCATCTCATACCCCACAGTTCTGGCCTATACCCCAATTCTTATATGCATAAATAAATCTTTTTTTTTTTTTTAAGTAGTATAAGATGCATTCTATATCCTCTTACAAAAGTGTGAGTCAAGTAATCTTTTCACAAAGTTCTTCCTTGGAACATGTAGCATTTTACTATTTAAAAAATATATTTTTAATAATCATTAGATTATGATCAGAATAATTTTTCAAGGCTAAAGTTTATCAATCTGCCTTTTGTCTTGGATAAGCACTTAATAATAAAAAGGGCTTTCCTCCCATAAACTGTGAATACATGGGAGTGCAGGCTTTGGAGATAAAAGTAGGCTAAGAAACTCCAGTGTGGCCTAAAGATAAAATTTCAAATATTTAGTATTGAAAGATCATAATGCTTATAAAGTATTTGGTACAGTACCTGACATACACTGAACACACAAAAAATAAATAGTAACAGTAAGAATTTTTATTCTGATTCTAGTTACTATTATTTTTCAGCTATTTTAAAAATTGAGGCAGAATATTCGTGGCTCTCCCTGCAAAAGAAGGAAATTCAAAACTGATTTAGCCTGTATGTTTCAAGTGGCAAAGCACAGGCTTCTCACTGTGTCAGAACTGCTTACTGCTGGGTTCAGAGTTGACATTTCCCTTCACCATCCTTATCTTCTCACTGTAGGGAATCTGAAATTGTGGAGCTAAAGTCCCAGCTGGCCCGGATGAGAGAAGACTGGATTGAAGAAGAGTGTCACCGGGTGGAAGCGCAGTTGGCCCTCAAGGAAGCCAGGAAAGAGATCAAACAGCTCAAACAGGTCATTGAAACTATGAGGAACAGCTTGGCTGATAAAGATAAAGGCATTCAGAAATACTTTGTGGACATAAACATTCAAAACAAGAAGTTGGAGTCTCTACTTCAAAGCATGGAGATGGCACACAGTGGCTCCCTGAGGGATGAACTGTGTCTAGACTTTCCATGTGATTCCCCAGAGAAAAGTTTAAACCTAAACACCCCCTTTGGCAAGATGACGGATGGGCTGTCCCTAGAAGAGCAGATCACAGAGGAAGGAGCTGACAGTGAGCTGCTGGTGGGAGACAGCCTGGCCGACGGCACAGATTTGTTTGACGAGATGGTAACAGCCACCACCACAGAGGCAGGAGGCGTGGAGCTTCTTCAGTCCGCTCCAGGAACACCGGTCCTGGAGGTCCTCTCCAGGGCAGGGGGGCAGGAGGAGAGCAGTGTGGTGGTGGAGCAAGCCGTACAGACCGACGTGCTGCCCTACAGCCCTGCCATCTCAGAGTTCATCCAGCACGTGCTCAAGCTCCAGGACCCTTGTTCCTCAAGCTCAGCATCCCCTGAAGAATCTGTGGCTGACTCCACAGAAAGCTTTCCAGAGTCCATCTCTGCGTTACTGGTTGACTTAACTCCAAGAAATCCAAACTCAGCCATCCTTTTGTCTCCCGTGGAGACCCCATACACCGAGCTGGATATAGAAGCTCATGAAAACCACCTCATGAGAGAGCTGGATTTTGCAGGCCCCGCAGAAGAAAGGCTGGATGGCCTCATCCTGCGGCCTCAGGGGGCCATCGGGAGGCAGTACTGGAGCAGCAGCTTCCTGGTGGATCTCCTGGCGGTGGCGGCCCCCGTGGTCCCCACCGTTCTGTGGGCATTTAGTACTCAGAGAGGGGGAATAGATCCCGTCTACAACATTGGAGCCTTGCTCCGGGGCTGCTGTGTGGTGGCCCTGCATTCACTCCGCCGCACGGCCTTCCACATGAAAACCTAGGGAGAAGCTGTTGGTTCCTTGTGCCAATCTGTCCCGTGTGGCATCGTGCCAGGTGGAGAAGCAGCAGGTTGACCTATGGTAGCCCCTCTTCTGTCGTTTTGCTCCTCGGTGTTTGATTTGCACTATGTTTAGTTGAAGCCTGTTCCCTGTTTAAAGCCGGAGGTATCTTCAAGGCATGGAGACCTGGTCCCAGTAAATGTCCACCAGTGTGGTGTAGAAAGCATGCTCATGACCCTGCCGTGTCGTCTGAGGTGCCCGCTCTTATCCTAGTGGTTCAGGAAGAGAAAATGCAAACTTTGCACTTTCAAGACAGCTTCAGTAAGGCTGGCATGTTATCTCCTTGCTTTGCTTCGTGCCGTTTAAAAATGTGTAATTGTTCCAGCATTCCAATGGTCTTGTGCATAGCAGGGACTGTAACCAAAAATAAAAATTGTATTTGTGTAACTGATTCGAAGAAATCTTGAATAGCTCTTTAGTGTCTTACTTGAGGTTGATAAGGTTGAAGTGTTTGAATTTTTTACTAAATGTAGCTCCAAAGTCTTAAATGACTTGTTTGTTCTTAAACTTGTTAACTGATGAAACTGTATGTAAGTTTACAATGTATTAACTTATTTTTTGCTTATTATATATAGTGTTTTATTGGAAATTGTTTGTAACTACACACTTCAGCATGATGAAAGTAAAGATTAGTGTTTCCACTGAATAAATGTTTTATCCTCCTATAAAATAAACCTCTGTGGTTACTTATAGAACTGATAAGGCTGAGTAGATAGCAGCTTCTTCCATCTTTATCAACAGGAGTCAGTAAAAATGGAATTAAGTGAGAAAGGAAAAATATTAAAGAAATTCTTTTAAAAAGCACCTTTTCTGAATAAGGATATATTGAGTATTTTCAGAAAAGTGGGGTTGATACTGAGGTGAAAATTATCAACTGAAAGATAGGGTTTCTGCCTTCATGTAGCTTACCTTCTACCTGAGAAAAACACAGAACACTAACAAGGAACAGTATTTTAGTTAGTGATAAGAGCTTCAAAAGAAGTAAGATTTTTTTGACCAAGAATGACAAGGGTGAAAATGAAGAACACGTTTGTTGATTGATAGGTAGATAACAGATAGTCTTCAGTTTCTCCAGTAATCCATATAACACAGTTTCAAAAATAATCAGAATCCTTTACACATTCAGTTTAAGGTATGTTTAAGAAGTGACTATATTAACTGACAAAGGAGGTAGGGAAGCTGACACTCCACATAAGTCTGCTGGATATATAAATTAAAACAACTATGATGAGCAACTAAAGATAACCAAATAATGGGTACATTTATTGTATATATATCATGCAACCCAGAGAACTCATTTCCAAGGAGATTCTTGCACAAGTGAAGAAAGGAGTATAACTGCAAAGCAAAGGTGAGCTACAAATCAAATTGTGCCTGGGATGGAAAGGAATGGAACATGGTAGGTGAACATGGTAGTTTTGAGTTCTGCAAAAATATACTCAAATAAATTAAAAAATATTAGTGTTAATGGATGTAAAAGCTAATCATGCGAAGATAAAACACTGCAAAAAAAAAAAAAAAAAAACATTATGCGAAGTTCCCAAGGCTGAAAAGTGGTCAACCTGTTATAGAAGCATCAGGGAAGCCAGTGTGATTGGAGCAGAGTGGGAGGAGGAGGGCAGTAGAGAAGCTAGCTTGTAAGAAGCCACGTAAACCATGGTGGGGTTGGTTTGAGTTTATTCCCAATGCAATGAGAAGTAATAACAGACTCTAAGCAAGACAAGAGTATAATATAGTTTTCTTCTTTAAAAATTTTTTTCTTTTGATACTCAGGTTATTATGTGTAGAATGCACTGTGAGGAGACAGGAGTGGAGTCGGAAGAAAATTTAGGGATCTATGGTAACAGTTCAGATGCGTGATTATGACAGTTTGGAGATAGAAATGGAAATAGAAGTTAAGTTGAATAATTAACAATCTAGCTCGAAGATAGAATTGATGTGATTTGCCAATAGATGTGGAGAAGGAATGAGGTAAGGTTCAAGGGAAAGAGAATTAAAGATGATCAGCAGGTATCTGAGCAGCTGGATCCATGATGGTGCCATTTACTTGAAAATAAAATGAAAGACATGATGAGAAACAATTTAGAGAAAATTTTAGGTGGCTATTAAATACCAATGTAGAAATATCAAGTGAGAAATCACGTACATGAATGTGAAAATCATGGGAAATTTCAGAACTAGAGTTATCAAATTTGGGTTCTGCAGTATTTACATGGATATTAAATCATGAGATAGATAAGATCACCCCAGAACAATGTAAAGAAGAAAAGTCCAATGATTGAGACATAAGCACTCCCACATTTAGACAGAGGTCAAGGATTAAAAACCAACAAGATAGCTTGAGAAGAGGTAATCTAAGGGAGAAAAGTAGGTGACTATAGTATAAAAAGCAAGGGAGGAAACTGATTCAAAAGTGGACATCCACATGGCCTACAGACACATGAAAAATTACTCAACATCAGTTATTATGAGGGAAATGCAGATTGAAACCACAATGAGGTATCATCTCACCACTGAGAATATTCCATATATGGAATCAACAAGTATTGGCAAGGTTGCAATAAAAAAGAAACTCACCCAAGACCTTGTGGAAAACTGTACAGGACTTCTTAAGAAAGTAAAAATGGAAACTCCATATAATCTGGTGATGCTTCAATTATTTATCCAAATAAAATAAAATCATAATACAAAAAGATTTATCTACTTAGTATACCTATGTACTAGCAGCACTGTTCACAACTGCCAAGTCCTAGAACCAACAAAGTGACCTTCCTGCAACAGACAATTGGATAAAGAAATTATGGAATATATACTCAATGAAGTACTACACATGGCTATAAACACACACACACACACACATATGTAAATAAAAGATGAAAGAGTGGTATTTGGAACAAAAATGGATGGACCTCAAGGTGACTACATTAAGTAAAATAAGTCAAAAAGTGAAAGATATCAGATGGTTTCACTCATCTGTAGACCATAAAGAACCAAAAATATAAACACAAGCAAATTACACTAAGAATAAATCTTGAACTCAGTGACAATAATAAATCTTGTGCTCAGTGAAAGTATATAATGATTACCAGAGGGGGTAGTGGGGAGGGAGGAGGGCATGGTGGAAGGAAGCAGATGGGGTATGAGCCTGGGTGGTTTGGTGGAGGGTGATTGGAACATGTGAACATATGAGAGGAAAATAAATGTCAAAAAAATAAAATCTGAAAAAAAAAAAAAAAAGTGGATTACTCAAATGTGTTGATATCCTACCAAGAAGTTAAATAACATGAGAACAGATACATGGCCTGTTGGCTTGGACCACAATGATCTGGCAACTATTGAGATGGTTTTCTTTAGAGAAGTGTGGATTGAAGCCAGATTGCAATGGGCTGGAGAGTGAATGGAAGTGAGAAAGGAAAAATCTTTTTTTTTTTTTTTTTTT
>NW_004567110.1:20355245-20522825 GCF_000260355.1 Condylura cristata
CACTGGCCCTCAGGAGTTACACAGACTGGGCTGAAACGGAAAGGAGACTATTTCTGGAGGTAAATAATTGGAAGTGTCCCAAAGTGCTGAGCCATGCTGACTCAGGTCCCTTCCTGTAGTCCAATCCGGACCAACACCTAGATGTTGTTATCTTACAGTTTGTTATGTTTATTTTTAGTCATTGCTAAATTAAAACATTTTTACTTTAGGAACAATTAAAAGCCTATTTGTGTATCTACTTGTTGCTACAAAAACAAATAGAACCACAAGGCTCAGCACTGTTCTTTATCAGTTCAATATGGATGGAAACAGTCTCTGTTGAAGAAGAATTCTCCATAAACCACAAATATTTATGTTGATTATCAAACTGAAGGCAGCTGATCATAAATAGCAAAGTTGCTTTGTTTTTTAAATTACCTGGATCCTTTTCTTAAACCCAAAGATTTGAAGAAGGTTAACTTATTTGAAATACCAGGTATGCATCTCTACACACCAAGGAGATTCAAGAGCAGTTATTTTGTCTTTCTTTCCCTTTCACTCCTCTCCATGTCTCGTTCTCAACCTTACCCCTCCTTCAGGGTTTCAGTATATATAGGGAAAATTACTGCTTTACTTCAGAACGAAGTCTCTCTCAAATGAGTCCCTTGGAGTAAATAAAAGATGGACCATAGCTTGCCTTTTGGAAGCCCAAGGCGTTGGCTAGTTCTGTGGACAAGATGATTTGGACCCATAGAAAAAAAAGCTCAAAGTTGCTTTCAGTAATTTGGGTGTTTGTGATGTACAATAGGCAGGAAATTGGAAAAAGAAAGAACAAATTGCTATCTCTTCAAAGTGAATGCAAAACATTTCCTACAGTTATGTGTGCAAACATTCCAATTTATAAGAAACAATATTTCCCAAAGGGATATGCTGACTTTTCCATGCTGAGCTATTTAGAAAGGGGGAAAAATTCAATGCACTCAGATGCCAAATGGCTATGACTATGACATTTGTGGCAGGAGGAAAGGGAAGTCTGTGATTTGCATTTATCATAGTCCCTGCCCAACTAGTGGTTGGATCTGATGTTTTCCTTTGAGGCTGCTTTTCTTTTTTTATTATTTTTAAAAGTTTGGGGGAAGGGGTAGATTCTCACTTCCATTTTGGCTCAGTGAGCACTTTTAAAAAATTCACTTAATCCCAATTTTACCCCGAAAAATGTGCTCGATGAAGCAATGGTCTAGGAATTTTAAAATAACAGTTCCTAGTAATCAAATCTTGGAAGAATATCAACAAATTTCCTGGACATAAAGAATCAGAAAGTTCAGAGAGTGGATGCAGGTTTATATCAGGTAATTATTTTTAAACATACCAGAAGACATGCTTTGCTGTGACTACTGATTCTCCCCAAATTTCAATGACTGTGATCACTAGTGATTATACTAATAATACCAAAAAAAAAATTAAATTCAAAAGAGTCTAATGCTGCTCAGAAGACTTTATGCCAAAACACCAGAATATTTCAGTAGCATTGAAGTTTGTGTAAGATATAACCTTTAAAAGATGTTGTCAATTGTTTCTTGGAAATGGCAACTATAAGCAAAACCTATATAAAATGAAATCAATTTTACCATTCACTAATTAAGATAAAAAAAAAGCCCCTGTGGCATAAACAAAAGCTCCTGGTGACAAAAATATTACCAAACTTGTTTTTTCTCAATCTTTATTAGTTAGTCGTTTACACACCTACGTAATTGGAGGGGAACATGTGCACCTGCTTCACTCACCCTCTACCAAAACTCCAGTGCTAAATGTCCTGTCCTTTCCTTCCCTGGCACCTTCTTCCTCTTCCCGAGTTTCCTTTAGTGGCTATTTTTCAGAGTCTCAGAATGAGCTTGCTGTGCTTTATTTTAGCAATTTATTTTTTTTAGTTATTTATATCCCACAAATGAGTGAAACCATCCACTGTTTTTACTTTCTGATTTATTTCACTTAGCATAATCACTTCAAGATCTATCCATTCTATCCCAAAAGGTACTAGCTCACCTTTTTAAATAACTAGGTAGTATTTCATTGACCATATATTCTAGAATTTCCTTATCCAGTTGTCTGTTGGGTTTTTGGTTGGTTCCATGACTTAGCTACTATGGTAATTCTGCTATGAATGCAGGACTGCATCACTCTTTATGGATTAGTGTTTTCACATTCTTTGCATAAACACCTAGCAGTAGCACTGTAGGATCATATGGTATTTTCATTTTTTTTTTTTTTAAGGAGTCACCACATCATTTTCCATAGAGACTACCACAAATTACATTCCCACAGTGAATGAATGACTCTTTCAACACATTCTCAACAACAGCTGTTGTTTCTAGTCTTTTATATATATGCCGTTCTCATAGGGTGGGGTGACATCTCTTTGTGATTTTGATTTGCATTTTCCTTATAGTAAGTGAAGTTCAGCATTTGTTTCATGTGCTATTGAATGTCCTCTTTGGAAAAGGGTCCACTTACGCCTTTTGCCCAGGCAAAAGTTTTTTTGTTTGTTTGTATTCTTTATGTATTTTAGAAATTAACCTCTTGCTTAAGCTCTTGTCAGACAAATGATGTACAATTATCTCCTCCCAGGCTGAAGATTGAGGGGTTTTTTTGAGTGTGTGCATGGTAATTTGTTTCAAGGTACATAAGCATTTTAATTTAATATAGTCCCTTTTAATTATCTTTGTTTTTGTTCTGCTTGCTATGGAGTTGTTTCCAACTATATTTATGCACTTGATATTCAGTGTATATCACCTTCTTTTTTTTTAAGTATCTTATCATTTCAGATATTATATTCAATTTTTTAATATATTTTGAATTATGAAGTAAAGATCTAGTTTCATTTTTTAATTGTAACTATCCAACTTTCCCAACACCACTGTTAAAGAGGCTCTCATTCTCCATTGTATGATCATAGCTCATTCGTCAAAGATTTACTGTCCATATTTGTTTCTAGGTTTTTCTATTTTGTTGGTCTGTGTTTGTTTTTCTTCTAGTACCATCCTGTTTTGATTACTATTGCTATATAGTACTTTGAAGTTGGGGGGTAAGCTACTTACACTTTTCTCTAAGAATTGCTTTAACTGTTCAGGGCCTTTTGTGATAACATACAAATTTTAAAGTTGTTCCATTCTTTTGAAATATGACCTTGGAATTTTGATAGTTATTGCATAGAGTCTATAAATTGCTTAAGGTAATATGATGATGTTAACAATGTTTATTCTTCCAATCTCTGACATAGGAGTTTTCCCATTTCTCCACATCACTGAACTTCTAAAAAAGGCCCAAGACAATTCTACTATTGACAATTACTTACTTTCCAACTCACTCATTCCAATTCAGGATCCCTGATGTCCATGGCCGATCCCAGCAGCTCAGGATGCAAGGAGGGAACCCACCCTGGTCAGCATGTCTCCTATTACAGGATGTAAACACACACACAGCTCACTCAGACTGGGGCAATTAAGACTTATCAATGAGCTTCAAATGAACTTCTTTGGGATGTGGAAGGAAATTAGAGTACCTGGAGAAAACCTACCCAGACAGGGAAGAATGTGCCAACTCCACAGATGGTAGCTGAGGATCCTTTTTTTTTTTTTTTTTTCTCATCAACATTACAGGTATTGAATGAGACGTTCTTCAAAGATCTATGGACCATTAAACACACAATGTAAAGGGATAGGAGCACCATGGCCAGAGCTCTGCAATTTGCCTCCATTTCATCCCTTCAGTGATCCCAGCATCACTTCTGAGGACAGCTTTAAGACCATTTCAATCTATACCAGCTACCACATAATGGAAAATCTCTGTGGGGTAATTTCCAGTTCACCAGACTAGTGCTCTGTTTCATGCTAAAATACCCAATAGATGTTCCACTGTCCTAAATGAATGCTTAAAGGAGTTGTTTCTAAATTTTACTCATAAACCTGTTTTTAGTTGTTGGTTTAAGTGGATGTCTCACTTCTCGTATAGAAACAGTGTAATCATCTGGGACTGTGGGTGTCACTGATGATGTAAAACCCAGTCCTGGGCCTGTCCTTGTGAATGCAATTAAAGGCAGGACTCACCTCCTCTTCCACCAAGCTCTACATTTTATTTGTTCCTTCTTCAGGAATTGTCATTCTTCTTCCCTAAAAGTGTCATTTTTGATCAAAGCAGATTTTGAATAACTTAAAAAAAAGTTTTATATAGCAGACCTGCAATAGACTAAAGATGAAAATTATCAACAACGGCAATATTTCTCTAATATGATGATGCAGCAAGGCCCTCCCTCCCCTTCCTTCCTATCAAAATAACTCAGTGTCTGAAATGGTTTGCCAGTTTCTTTCTACAGTAAACAATAGGTGCTGGCATTTTAAACTGACCTTTAATTCTTCTGAACCAGCACATTGTATCTGGCTTGTTGGCTGTACAAAGAAAATGAAAAACAAAAGCAGTCTCAATGATTTTCACATCACCACTAAAAACAGTACACAGAAAAAGTTTTTTAAATGATTATCCATCTACTATTATTATTCCTTAAGTGTTCTGTCTAATCAAGACAGGCAATTTTGAGGTTGAGATGCACTATAGAACTTCAAGAAGGAAAACTACTGTGTACTTTGAACTTAAATGAGGCCAGTTAACTATACCTATTTTCTTATATTATCTTCACTACCACTAACACAGGAGTCAGAAACTTTTTAAAAATTTATTTCAGAGGCTCATATATCTAAAGGCTATGCCATTTTCCTCCATAAAATGACACAAAGCACTGAGATTAATCAACAAGTTTGAAAACTGCAATACTATACAAATTAAGGATTCAAATTGAGACCTGAATATTTTAACAAATGAATGAAATTTATGGGCAGACATTAGTATCTTTCAATGAGCCAAAATTGACCTAACAGTAAGAAACCATAGCAACTCAAGACTTTGTCCTTTGAATATTGTATGCATGGATGTGGTTTTTTTTCTGTGCCATTCTCTTAACCAGATCAAAACGCGTTTTAAGATAACTAGGTAAGATCAAGGAGATTCTGTTGAAGGAATGTCTCTATGTATAGTGCTAATCTACACCTGTGTGAAACCTATGGCCTTGTTCTCATTAGAATTATGGCCCATTCAAGAGAGCTGATTGCCCTAGTTTTGCAAATATGTGAATATAAACCATATTTCATTTTGCCTTGGTTATAATCTAACCCATGTAAACTGGGAATACATAACATATGGCATTGACATTCAACTAGTTTATTGAAAATATGAGTCAAGCTCTCCACAGGGAAGGTACTTCTGATATCAAGGCAGGTGGGGTAAGTTATGGAAGAAGTGGGTACAGGCTCATAAAGAAGTGTACAGGGTCTCCTAACAACTACTATTTGCTGGTTGCTTATGTAAGCACCAGGCACCATACTGAACACTTACAGTATCAGTTAATCTTTAAAAGCCTCATCTTCATTTAAAAGATTTGCATACTCAGGCAATTTAATACTGCACAATTTCTACAGCAGCCCTGAGATTTCTTGAGCTCTTATAACAGATATGAAATCAACATATAGAGGCAACACTACATATATAAATAGCTATGGCCATTCCCTACTGAAAAAGAAGGTTGAGATTATTTTGGCAGACCACATACTTTCAAAGTTTCTCTGCAAAAACTACTTATGTATTAGCGGTATGAGTAGCAGGAGAGTAAGAGTAGAAATCTTTTGTGAAGTACAGAGATATATAAAGGGTTCCAAGAATAATATCCCTTCCTAGCCCTAGAAGGAGGTTTCTGGTGAAAAGCATCTTATTACTCTCAAAATTTATGCTAGTTACTGAGCTACATTAAGGGTATGACTAAAGGGACACTGAAGATAAAAGGCAGGAAGCAAAATTAAAAAGTTAAATATAAAACTGTTGTTGCTGTTACCTTGGAACAGACTTCACTGTATTAAAGTAAATCACACAAAGAAATATAGTTCCTTAATACTAGAACAACTCTAATTAAAAATATCTATGCAAATAGAAAAACAAATTTATGATGGTATCAGCTATTAAAAGCTCTTCATGGACCCACCATCTTCTTCAGTCCTCCAATTCCCCTGAGAGAGGAGTCACTCTTTCCCTTAAACAATCTGTAGGCCCAAGCATACCCTCAAATCCTTGACATTCATTTCATAACTGTTGTTTGCTTCACCTTAATGATGACTTTGAGTAAGAGGCAAAAGTGTGCAATCACTGTGGTGGGATATACTAAAACAGATCTACATAGGACTAGACAAAATGCATGGAGCTGTATCTGGCCCATATCATTCCTTTAGTAAATACATAATTGATCAAATTTAGGCTTTTGAAGCACTGGCCATAGTTAGTGACACTACAGAAGCGGCTGGTAGAGTGGTGCCGAAAGCTCGATCTAGATGTCAATTTGCACAGCTACCACCCACTTCCCTACTACCAATTCATCTAGGAATAGTCATGGGCCTGGCTAAACACAAAGACATGTCAAAACTGAGAAATGAAACTATCAATTCAGAAATGTCAACTCAATTAAATATGCTACTAATAAAGCCAAGAGTCAACTAGAGGATATTATTAGCTAGAACTTAATAAGAGAAAATAGCTGGAAACCGAGAAATATATATATAAGCAAAGTAAATTTCACATGCCTTTGTTTCCTCAGCACATGAAATACACAATTCATACAATAAATAGGACTTCACTAATTTTTTTCTATGTCTAACCATGTTTCTTTTTTCACTCCTCCTAAGCTTCTCAAGCTGATAATTCTTTACTAAAGAGAAACAGAAATCATAAATTTAGGAGCTAAATGAGCCAATTTGCTAGCTTTAAGTGTTTAAATTATGTAGTTAAATATATGGCTTCTCTTGGGATAGTATATTGGGGCAATACCCAAATTTAGTTTATATACCAACAAAAGTTTAAAAAATCCCAGGATTGTTAACTTTTTTTCCCAAAGTAAAGTATCTTGCTTCCTATTAATCATATAACTATAATTTCATACAAACTATAATTTCTAATTTCTTTATTTCTAAATAAGCAAAAACAAATGAAACCCAAGATGTCACACATATGAAAATCATGATTAAAGCAGATTTCCATTCTTGTCAGTTATAGGAGGAAGCAATACAATTTTGTTGTACTAAAAGGTACAACAGTTATTTGGAGATTATCTTTATCAACCCCAAATATATAGAAATCATGTGGCATTCCCATAATAACTACAAATAAACATATATATTAACAAAATTGAGTCTACCTCTACTTACTAGTTTAGTGGCACAACTCTCTAAATATGACAACTGAAAAAGGTGGCCAGTGATTAAAAGAACAAGAAGCTTTTCACCAGTTAAATTTCAACTGAATTCACAATCACACTTAGCTTGGAAGCTTAGGCTAAGAAGTAGAGAGAGAGCTCTTATTGTATGGTTGTGCTTTTACTATGAAGTATCACTTTAATTCATATATAATGGCAATACTTGGTCTGCAGAGCATAGCATTTAAAAACCACACAAAAAGCTAATTTGGGGCAACAACTTTTAAGAAAGTAAAAATCTTTAAAAATTCTAAAGCCATTACAAAACCAAGCTAGATATCTTTCAACTGTGGAGAAAAAAAAAAATCGTATGATTTTAAGCTATCGAATCCACACTTTTCCCTATGAACACAGTGTGTATTTCCCTAAAGCTATTTTGGAGCTAGTCAACACCCAACAATAAAAATATTCCTATCTTGGTTTATCATTTAATGAATTAATGTAATCTAAGCCAAAAACACAGATAACCTGCATCTATCAGACACATGTAACTGATACAGAATGATCTATATGTTTTTAAATATTAGATCTGAAGGCTTTCTGCATTTGTAAATTAATGGCATGGGGTGAGGGTGGGGGGGAACTACGGTATTTAATGATACCATAACATTTTAAAATCTACAGCAGCAAAAGGGAAAAACCACTTATACTAGTTTCTAAAACAAATTATAATGTAAAACAAACTTGTCATTTTCACTGGTTTTCAGTGTCTATACATGCAATATAAATTACAAATATATATAACTTTATACCATCATCTAAAAAACAATGATGTATAAAATATTTATGATAAATAAAATAATCACATTTAATGACATTTTCTGGAAAACTAAAATTGTCAAGTTAATGATTAATGTAATGTCATATCAAACAAACAATACTTGTACAAATTGGAGGAAATGTATGCCAACATTGGCTTCTGACAACAAAAATGAAGAAATCAAAGCCCCACAAGTTTTTCTGATTTATGTCAGGTAATCATGGAAACAAACAAATATTTAAAATTATTTATTTTATCATTATGCACATTGAAGGAAAGCATTATAGACAGCAGAATTCTTTCCTACCATAAATTATTTACACCCATTTATTTAGCTAGAATCACTAGCTTGAAGAGGTACTGGTAATTTCATTTGTAATAATTTCTCTACAGCAAACAATTGTCTTATCGTTGGAACACGTTGAAGAAAATATTGTGTCATAGTCCTTTTTGTTCTTTTAAGTATCAATCACTAAAAGTTCAAAGTACTTTCAAGAAATCCTGGTATCTGCATCATCTGATGAATGCATTAAAATCTGGTAGTGTGTTTGTATTCTGGAAATACTCTTAGATCATATAAATGTTGCTTGAGTGTGGAGCTCACATTTCTCCTACTGGCACTGACATCTGAAGAATATTTGTTATGAAAGTTTCACACCAATTTTGTTTTGTTCCTTCTTCATTAGCCGTTGTGCTTCCTTTTCCATTTTCTTTCTCTGCTGTTCTGCTGCTCTCTTTTCTCTGTCTGCTATCTTCTGCTGCCTGAGAAGAAACATATTCTATTTTTTATTTTTTAAAAGTACCACACAAGTGAAACAGCAAATAAATTCTGGAAGAAATAGCTGTGTCTTTTTTACTACCATCAAATAAAAGTTTAAAATGTCTCCATCCAGCTGCTTTGAACATTTCAAGCCAGCATTTCTTTACATGAATTGCAAAAATAGAATCAGTATTATCTCTTCTTTACCAATAAATAAAATGAGGCAAAAAGGCTAAGTGATTTACCTAAATTCTTAAGATTAAGTTCAAGGATAACAAGTCATATTTTCTCACTCTGTTTTCTAGATTATTTTTTCTTAAACAGCACTTTATTAGACCACAACCCTTTTTTAATATCATTCAGAAAAGCCTGATATTGAGGATGATATCTCCTGTTGTTATTGTTACAATTAAAAACAGTCAGTAGAAGGATGTCAAGAATATAACTGTACAGAACACAATACAAAAAGGAAATGGAAACTTATGAAACACCTTCCAACCAGAAGCTAGAAAATCTATTTAGGGATTGACATTTGACCAGCTCTACTAATGAGGGGGAACAGTGGTGGGTTACTTACTAATTACACATGTATGGAATATTTAGCCCCTCCTTGGTCCTTCTCAGGGCTTTCATTGATCTAGAACTATCCAATCTTTCTGCTTACATTGATTTATGTGTTTGGGGCATGGGAGTATGAATGGAAGTGGAGTGATGCAATTGGTCAAACCAAATGGAACATAAGTTTTGGTCCTGAATCTGTAGATTTAGGGTGTGAGACAATAAGTCATGCAGCATAGGCACTGAAGAAAGGAGCTGTTGGTGACAAATGGGCACAGTATAGGCAACAATAAGTTATGAGTAGAGAAATCCAGTGTAGATTTCTGTGGGACACCTCAAAGCTGACAATAGTGACACCTATATAAAATTATCAATCATAGTTATATATTTCAGTAGGCAGAATGATGAATGATTAGAACTCAAGCAAGTAGAGACTTATTTTGAGCAACATTTTGACCTGGAAATCAATTAATGTTTTTGAGAAAATCTACTTTTTATTGGCTCTTTCAAAAAAAACCCATAATTGGCACTTAAAAAATAGTCAAAAAGGTCAGTGGCCTACATGGAAACTGGAAAATAACTCTTTATAAAGGGGTAATTAGGTCACAAACAAATAAGATCACCATTTAGCCTGTTTACTAGCTGTATTACAAATATCAACAATTAGTGTTCCTGGCCAAAAAAAAAAAGCAATTTAGACATTACTGCAGACAAAATTTTCCTTAAATACATACACTCTGAAATTACTAAATCATCTTCCTTAACAATACTGATCATAACTGACAATATTTTATAGTGGCACTGAGAAACAGGAGGCATTAAAAAATACAAGGTATGGTGCTTATCTGGAGCAGTAACAATGTATGGCAGTATCCAAGTCTATTTGGATGTATTTATGCAACTTAGAGCAGGAAGCATTTCTATTCCTGAATTATAAGCTCTCTTGCTTACTTGTCATATAATGTAAACCCTAAGGTTGGGTTTTCTGGGTCTTGTTTTGCTATGGGCTCTTGTTTTGCAAGAGGATAGTATGGGAAAGAAGGCTTTTATACAGTGAATGTTAAAAGACACTTAAGAACTTATGAGAACTTAGCACATGACACAGTGCTATCACTAAGGTTGTTCAAAATGAACAAATCCTTTCTTTATCTTTGTGACTAATATTAATAGTCACTATAAATCCCAAATGTTCTAAAGTACTCAGACTTATATAACTGATTCCTCAAAAAAATCATGCAAATAAAAATGTTGACTTATTTTGATGATCTATGCAATATAAACATTGCTGTTTACAATTTGAAAAATAACTCCTTATATCAAGTAATTATCAAATAGAAATCAATATTAAAATTCTCACTTTCCTAACTTTTAAAATGGGGCTCCTGGGCCCTCCCTGGTGGTACAACCAGTTAAAGTGTAGCACAATGAAGCTAACCACAGTCACTTCAGCGTAAGTTCAATCCCTGGCAGGGAGAAAGTGAACCACATGGCACAGCAGACTTCTCCTGTCTCATCTGCTGTTCCCCTCAGCAGTGTACTTCTTCACTCTGCCTGTTCTGCTCCCCACTGTCTGGTGAATCCTCTCACTGCCCCTGAACCTCTGACCTGTACTCCAGTTCTGTATGCATACACAAATAAATCTTAAAAAAAAATGGGGCATCTTCACTAGTAAAAGTTAGTGGTTACTAGACGAGAAGGGGGAAGGTGGGTGGTATATCAGAGGAAATGGGTTAATTGTAAAGAATAAAGCTGGACTTTTAGTAGTAAACTTAATGCAAGTATATATACATGACTGACTTCAAAGGATGTACATCTCAAACTGCTATTACTCCAATTTAAAGAAAAAGCAAATACTATATAGAAAATAGTAACTTTAAATAAATAAAACATTTTGTTTCGAAAATAATTTTTTGAAATGTTAAAAACAAAAAGGACAAAATCAAAATGAAAATCAACCAGAACTCCCAGTTATTTAATTGCACCCTCTGCTGGCTGTGTAGGATAATGCACTATTGATACAAGAAAGAAAAACAAAAATGAAGCTATTTTTATTCATAAAGTTAGAGGAATTCTTCTATCCCTATTATAAAGCCAATATTTAAAACATAAGAAATCAATATATATCTCAATGTATCTTGTTACACTATTTTTAAAATGCTAACGTAATATATTTAAATATCTAAGTTTTCATCAATGATTAGTCACAAACTTTCCTAAGATAATTTTTTGCAGCAGTCACTAGAATTAAGTGTATCGTTCACAGAACCAAAGAAATATGAATATAACAACCAACAAAAAAACTTGAGAACCTGCAGAATATGATCTTTTATAATGGGCAGTTCCTGACTCATTTACCTCATTGGGCTTTAAAAGTATCTTGATTGAGATATATATAAAAATGTAGAATGCCATACAAGCTATTTTCCCTCAAATGTGCAAGTCTGGATTCTATGCTAAACCAGGGCAAACAAAAGTAAAGGTGTAATTTCTGACCCAGAAGAAGATACAGTAGGGGCTCACATTTTACACTGGGGAATTTCAAAAGACTTAATATTTTTTGTTTGTTTGCTTTGTTTTTTAAGATTTATTTATTTATGCATACAGACTGGGGTACATGCAAGAAGTGCAGGGGCCGTGAGAGAGGTTTCACCAGAGACAGAGAGGGGAACAAAATAGGAAGACCAATGAAGTACACAAAGAGAGCAGGTCAGGAGAGTTCTGCCGCGCCATGTCCAGCATCTCCGAGGACTGGGGTCAAACTCGCACTGAAGCGGCTGTGCTAGCTTGCAGTGCTGAAGGCTAGTATGTTTTATACGAAGTGAGGTATGAAGCATATAATGCTGTGTGATAGACACATAAACAAAAGATCTCATCTTCTATTACTATTTTTTAAAGTTATTTTACTTTATTTTTTTAAGAATATAATAGTTTATTTTTGCATCATTTTATGCCCTTTTCCATCTCAGTTGTAATCCCCATGGGCTTCCCATCACCTATTCTTTTTTTTTTTTTTAAAGATTTATTTATTTATACACACAGAACTGGGGTACAGGCCAGAGATCCGGGGGAGGGGGGGAGTGGTGGTAACAGGATTCACCAGAGACAGAGTAGGATGCAGAACAGGCAGACTGACGGAAATACACTGCTGAGGGGAGCAGCAGGTGAGTCAGGAGAGATCCACCACACCATGTGAGTCTCCCCCCTGGCTGGGATCAAACTTGGACTTCAGCGGCTGTGACAGATTCATAGTGCTGTGCTTTAACCTATTGCATTACTAGGGAGGGCCTTATTTTATTTATTTATGCATACAAGAGCTTGGATGTAGACCAGAGGTACAGAGGTATGTGTGTATGTTTTTGTGTAGGTGAGATATTTCACCAGAGACAGAACGGGGAGCAGAACAGATGGATTCAGTGAAATACATTGCTGAAGGGGAGCAATGGGTGAGACAGGAGAGGTCTTCTGTGTCACATGGGTCAGCTCCCTGGATGAGGATTGAACTTATGCTGCAGTGGCTGCTGACAGCTTCAAAGTGCTGAGACTTAACCCCTTGAGCCACTAGGAAGACCCTAAAATTATTATTCTTGTTTCTACAAAGCTTTAAATTGTTAGGTTTAAATACTGTGATGTCTTTCTGCATTTGTTAGAATGGTTATTATCTAAAAAACAAGAAATAAGTGTTGGTGAGGATATGGAAAAATGCACTGTTGGTAGTAATGTAACCACTGTGGAAAACAGTATGGAGATTCCTCAAATATTAATAGAAATACCATATGATACAGTTATTTTACTTCTGGCTATTTATTCAGAGAACACATAACTGCTAATTATACATGTACCTCTATGTTCACTGTAACATTATTTACAATAGCCAAGACACAGAAACAAGTTAAATGCCCAGTGATGAATGAATGGCTGGTGTGTATATATATATATATATATATATATATATATATATATATATATGTATGTATACACATATACATAAAAGAATACTACCCAGCTATTAAAAAATTAAAATCTTGCTATTTGTGATAATACAGATGACCTAGAGTTTTATGCTCAGTGAAATAAATCATATGAAGAAGAGACAAATATCATATGACCTCACTCATATGAGGAATATAAACAAAAACAAAGCCAAAACAAACTCTTCAGACACAAAACACTGACTGGGATTATTAGAGGAGAGGAAATTTAGGGCGGGTTAAAAGATTAAAAGGAGCCAACTGTATGGTGATGCTTGAGATGCAGTACACAGAGAATTGCATGGTTGTATGCTGGAAACTGATATGTTATAAACCAGTGTTACTTCAATATATTTTTTTTTAAAGTACACTAGAATTTGAGAGATTAACTGACCAAGGAACAAGTTTGGAAGAAACTCCCAAAATAGCCAGACATCATTCATTTTATGGCAACAGAAATTTAGTTACACAGTAGTTATACAGTAATAGCATTGTACTAGCACATAACAGAGGGCTATGTCTAGAGATACTAATGTTTGTTTGCAGATAGTAGCATTACAAACTAGAAACAAATTTTTCCAACTGAAAAAAAAAAAATCTGTGAGATTCTAAGTTTATGAAATAGTATATGCAGTCTGAAATACAAAAGAAATACACCATGTTATCTAAGATTCAAATGAGAAAAAAGTGGAATAATATTTGGTAGAGCAGACTTTCTTAACCTTAAATGCAGCATGAGTAAATCTAGTTTTTCTGCTCAAGATGTAATGTAAGTATTACTCAAATACCTTAGAACTTCTTCTGCTTGCCAAGCTGCATCTTCTTCTTCTTCCCATGCATTGGTATTTTCCTGCCAGGTATCCAAGTCACCTAATTCAGACTACAACAAAATACCAAACAAAATTATGTAAATAGTTGTCCTCTTTCCCCTTATGTGGCCCATATGATTTGAGCCCAGATCTGTGTGGAACTGAGGGGTCTCCTGCGCTGTAGTAGTTTTCAATAGTCAACAGTCCTGGCAAATCACATTTTCTTTCTATTTTATATATATATATATATATATTTTAAAGATTTATTTATTTATTCATACAGAACTGGGGTACAGGCCAGAGATGTGGAGGGTGAGAGGATTCACCACAGACAGAGAGGGGAGCAGAACAGGCAGATCGACGAAGTACACTGCTAAGGGGAGCAGCAGGCGGGGTCAGGAGAGGTCTACAGCGCCATGTGGTCTCCTCCGGGGCAGGCAGGGATCGAACTCATGCGGAAGTGGCTTTAGCTTCTCAGTGCTGTGCTTTAACCCGCTGCACCACCAGGGAGGGCCTCTATTTTTTATTTTAAAGGATCTCTCTCTCTCTCTCTCTCTCCCCCCTTTGGTTTTTGGAATGGATAATTAGATTATTTTCTGTTTCTCTTTCTTTTCAGGGAAGGAAGGGGCAGAAGGGTGGTAGGGAAGGAGACAGACTGAACAGATATGTTTGATGGGACTATGCTACTCTAAAAAGGGAGAACCAAAGTCTCCAATCTAGCAAAGTAATCTTTACTTAAGCATAATTAATTTAGAGACTTTTCAGGGGTACTTACCAGGCCAACAATGACAATCAGGCCAACTTTTGTTATCAGAATATTCCTCTATATTGTTATTCCTTTTGCTTGTCCCACCTTCCTAACAGCATCTGGTTGGCCACTACTATTCTACAGCCCAGAACTCTAAAAGCTCACTTTTTTCTTCCATAAGACAAAGAAAATACTCAATCTAAAACATTTATTTATGTAAGGAAATGACTGTGTGTATAAAGGGTATTAATCTGTGAATATATTATATTCTCATTTGAGTATTTATACCTAAAAGTGAAATAAAATATATTGCTTTTCCCCTCCTAACTAGAAGTATATCATCCTCTAAAAAAATTTCAAGTATCGCTGAATACCTGTTTAATATAAATTTTTAAAAGTAGTATATCTAAGTCAAAAAGTAAGGATTTTTCAAAGCCTTTGAAACAAAATGCAATGACCTTGAAAAGCCATACCAACTTACTTTTCTGACAAGAACAAAAGCCTTGTTATCTCTACCCTCTGCCAGTACTAATAATAATCTTCTTTACTACATATTTGCATATTTCTTAAGATTTAAGAATTGCGTCTTGTGATTTTATTCTAAATTTCTTTCAAGACTAATAATATCAAATTTTTCTTCATCTTACCAGGTGCTGTCTTTTCTTAAATAATCATTTTTCCAAACTAAGGAGTTTGATTTTTAGTGTATCAAAATTTAGATATAAAAAAAGTGACATTACTTTGACCATTAAAAAAGGACTGATATTTGATACTTTAGTAGAGAATGCCTCCTAAGTAAAAAAGTTATAAAGGATAAAACTGACAGACTTTTTACACAATAACAAAATATATTACTTAACAAAATATAAAAGCCAACAAATTGAAAAATTATAAGAAACTGAAAAATTTTCCTGACATAAAATAAATCACATAATATAAACAATAATCTCCAGTGAAAAAGTAGAAAGTGCAGCTTAAAAGAAAATAATTTGTATAATGAGTGGAAGGTATTTTTGGTATATAGAAAAAATTGCAACAGATGGCCAATTTCACCTACGTTATTCCTCTTTATCATGCCTGCTTGGAAGAAAAATATGTGGAAATACCACTTATCCTATTTACTCCTTGACAATTCTGTAAGTGGTTATATATTTATAATTTTATAATGAACTGAATTAGTATTATAATACCTTAGGTGGCAAACATCTAACCACTTTACCAATATAGATGAAACATACATGAATAAAGTCTAAAATTTAGAAAATAATAATAATATAAAGTAAAATATTAACATTATGATGCTATTCAGAGAAACAGCTGTGCTCTCAAAACATCTTGTAACTGCACAGGAGTTATCAAAACTTGTAATTTCTATGAGCAATCATTTACACTTACTAGTCTCCCATACTAGAATGTTGCTTCCAAGGCAAGGACCTGGTTTCCATGTTATTAATAAATAACACAGTGTCTGGTGTTAGTTGGAGACCTGCTCATCAATGAATTAAAAACATACATAAACAGGCACCTGTGCAGTTTAAACAAATAAGATAGAGAGAGAGAAAGAGAGATAGACGTGGTGGTTTAAAACTATGTCTTCATATTCTTTTTCAAGTACTAGATCTTCATTCTCCCTTTGCATGTGAGCTGGATTTAGTGATAGCTTCCAATTAATAAAATATAAAGAGGGCAGTGTATCATTTATAAGGCTAAGTCATAAACAAGCACTGAGGATTTACTTGCATATTTTCTCTCCATCACTTGATCTGGGAAAATCGGTGGAAATGCCAGAAGGAAACTCAAAAGAGTGTCGCTATTATAAACAGCTGATAACAATACAATCAAGTACGGTTTAAAGTATGCTTAAGCTTAAGCTTAGGTCTTGGAAGGATCTGAACATTGCTAAAAATCCAAAGCATATCCACTGATACGCTTCTTGTCTTTAAAAGTATTGCATTTCAGGCACTCATTTCAAGTCACATCACACTTAGAATAAATTTTACAGAAAAACATGCCATAACTCACTGAGAAGTGATATGTTTTAGGGTTAAAGTTCATATTTTAGTGGTAATCTCTCTGAGGTTAATATTTCTAAATAACATTCTAACTTTATATGATTGTTTACTAATCTTAATATCTGATATACACTGTAATCTCAAAATGTCAGAATTGGTAGAACCTTAAATCTCTCTAAAATTTCTAAACTTTTTCAAGGTGAAATAACTACAAATATTATGTTAAATTGAGTTTGATTCTTTTCTTTTTTTTCTTCTTTAAAGAGAATAGAAACAAAGTCCTTCCTAGAAACTCTGCCATTAGCATACTTACAGACTGATGTATAAAAGGCAAATCTTGAGTAGCTGCTAATCTGCTGGAGAAACCTGTACTACCATCGGAGATGCCAAAATTTAAGGGCTCTCTCTTCTTAATGATGATCTGAAAAGATTAATTAAAACATAATTGTAAAAATATTTTATAAATCAAAAGAAAATAATTAGCTAATCAAACTATTTTGAAATCACTTAAAATATGCTTTATGCTTCTTCTTTTAAAAATTACTCTGTGAAAACTAAAATAGTCTATAAAGCATACCAAATTTCAGGTACCTGTCACACAAATCAGTTACATATTGAGAAAATTTCATTTTATTTGACAAAAATTCTTATCTTCCTCCCCTAAAATATAATTAGGCACTTTTAGTCACTGAATTAAAGAAGAACATGTATCACTTCCTACATAACCAGTAGGATAACCAGTTCTCTAAGGGTGTGGATACCTCTAAGTATGTGCATTAAAGTCTTTTAGGTTAATATTAATTTTGTTGCATAAAGGCGATTTCATGCTAATTATTTTATTATGGTACTATTTAAATACACTGGATTCCTATTGAGAGCAGTAATATACTTTCACATTACAAAATTTTCATCTACTGAAAAACTCATATAAAGGTTTCTTGAAGAATAAACAATTTAATGCATTTCAGCACTGAGACCTTTCAATACTCAACAAAAACAGTCTGATTACTGAATGGAAATTTTATCATGCTTGGAACTATGAAAATAAATGTACAGCTAAAATCAGCTGGGAAGCAGAAGGATGAAACCAGAAAAACTGCGTCATGACTTTTCCAACAACCCAATACCGATATTTGTAGATTCTATTAAGGTTAGAACTCCAGCTTACTCTCATAGTTTAATCTACTGAGAAGAACAGATTTCAATAAATTCTCCGACATAATTTTAAAAGGCTTAAGTGTACAACTTAACACAATTTATGTCTATGTCACTTGAATATACTAATTTCTTTATAACAGAAAACAAAGCAAAGTGATTATATGCTCTCAAACAAATATTAATGATAGTGCCTAATTTTAAATATAAAAATCTGAAAAGAAGTTTAATAGTTTAATCTCCAAAACCACAAATCTTTAGTAACATACTTTCTGTGTTTTCCTGATGGTTGGTGCCATGTCCTTAAAATAGTCAGGTTCCAGCTGTTCCAAAGCATTTTGTTGTGTTGCCACATTCCCATTCCCTCCTTCAATCTTTATGCTTGTGGGTGCATCTTCATCCCAGGAAGTCCATTCTTCAACATCTGTCTAAATTTAATTGATCATATTGTGAGCTACCAAGAGGGAAGCTAATTAACATTTGATAAATCATTTGTTAGAAAAATGGGCTTTCTAAGTGATTTTCAAACTTCTTTGACCAACTAGGAAAGAAAACTTTTATAATACATGCCAAACTTGACCAAAGGCTTAAAAAAATATTTCTACAATGAACTAGACATTCTATTTGCTCCATTAAAAACACAAAAGAAAATACTTTGCAAAATGAACTAACATCAGAACTGCAGCCCACAAAAGGAGAACTGGACCTTGTGATATAAGTAGCCTATTTGTAGTAACTGTCTATAAAGCAAAATCCACCAACATTTTGATAGAACTTACAGAAAATGATGTCTTAAAATATTCAGAAAGGGCACAACACAATATAAAATAATTCAGCAAAGAAAGTCAGGAAATCTCAACTCACATAAAAAGTCAGTGAACAGATGTTAAGTCCAAAAATGAAGTAAATGCTAAGACTTTGAAATAGAAAAATGCTCCAATAAATCCAGTTGAGACCAAAGATATGGAAAATAAACTGAAAAGTTCTAGGACCAAAAAAATGTAACAATAATTCTGCCCTTGACTATAAAAATAATTTTATGACACAATACTGGTCTACAAACTTTTAATAAATATTTCTAGAATATTTATTCAACCATAAAAACAAATTACCTGTTTAGGAACTGACGAATAATCAACTGTAGTTGGCAAAGTTATTTGGTCTCCACTTAACTTCCGTCCTCTACCAGATCTAAAATAAAGAAGAAGTTACTTATTTCAACAATCACCAAAACCAGCATGCGTAAAAACACTATGGGTAGTAACCTAATGCCTGTAAGAGAAGATCTTAACAAAACTATAAAATGGTCACTTAGCCAGAGAAGACATTTCTCAGCCTTCTTTGCAGCTAGGTGGTTATATGACCACGCTCTGGACAGTAGGCTAAAAATAGAAACAGTGCAAATTCTAAATCCTGTCCATTAAAGAGTGCTGAGTGCCCTCCATTTCCTTTTATACTCCATCCCACTCTTAGTGTGTCATTACTTTTTTTATAGTACCACTGAGCCAAAAGAAATGCCTAATAATCCCACTGATTAAGTAGTTAGATTAAAACAATATAATACATTTACGTCCAAATTACTTAGTAATTATTTAAAAAACAACACATATGCATAACATATATAAAGAAAAATAGTAATTTTTATTTTATTCTTAAATAAGCAGTTACTTACTAATGGGAGATGTGCCTTGTAGATTCTGCACAGCTCCTCAAACTAGGGAATCAGATTGAATACCACCACCCTTATTTTCTGCTCCATAATAATATAAATTAGCTTAATGCAATTTTACTGCAACCTAAAATCTAGCTTTGCAATGGATTACCAAAAGGATCTAGCTTTGGTTGTCAAAAATAGGTCACCAAAATACAAGTAAACAAACCTTATCTTATAGTGAGGAACATTATTAAAAGGTATCCTGTAGGATCTACTGTTGCAAATATTAACTATCTGTGACAGCAACTTACACAATGACTATTATCAACAACAGTGTGTTTTGAAGGAAATTTTAAACATCCACTGGAACCCTTGTAAATTTAATATCAAGTCCTGGGCTGCCTTAGTACATAGTTTAGGGACTATAAATCTAGGGTAAGTGTGACAAAATAGAAGGAATTCTAGTTTTGGGACATCCTACTGAAGCAGATTATGATTTATTTTGCCCTGGTCTATCTACATATTCTGAAATATTACTTAACAGCCCTTCCTCCCACAAAATTTAGGTTGGAAACCATTGAAGTCTTTATTATAAAAACAGTATTCACATTGCAGCATGTAAAAAAATGCCTACACTTCATTCTACTTACCTAAACACTATGATAATGAAATAATTATGTACATAAAAACTCCTTTTAATAATGAAAGATGATTTACATTTTTATGTAATTTTTTATTAAAGTAACACTGCATTATAATATTATATAAGTTTTAGGTATGCATCATTATAAACCAACAGCTATGTATATTAAATTAAGTTCACAACAAAAGTCTAATTCTGCCCTTCATCATACCACTGACACCTTTTATTCAGAGGCTTACTTATTTCTGAAATTTTACAGTACCCTGGAGTATAGTGTTAATATTTCCATTAGTACTGTTACTGGAAAGTCTAAGATTTTGAAAAAATGAAAAGAAATGAACCTCTACTTTCTAGGTATGAGATAGAAAAAAATATACTAGAGATTAATGAATGAATTCTGCAGCCAACATAGTGTAAATCTACTCTATCCTATTTTTTTGAAGCTATATGTCAGATATCCAAAACAGCAAGGAGACAAACAGGTCAGTTTGAACATAAAATTTGTTTACCTGCATATTAATCTCTTTAGGAATGAGAATACAGTAGCTAGGCAGGTACAAACTTTAAACAGCCGAAACTGTGTGATAGCCATGGTGGGAGTCAAAACCTGTGGAAATGCACAAAAATAAATGTATTGAGTTGATTTTATAAGTTTTACATCTACGCAACCTGAAAAGTCTTATCATGAACTGTGACAATCAGGTGTTTTCTTTTTTCCTAGAAACCACAAATATAACAGAGCAGATAAAGTTAAAAGGTAACTATTAAAATTTTCAAAACTAGACTTTTTAAAAAAGTTTTCAGTACTAGGAAATAAAAGCGTTACTATGTAGAAAATTCAATCTACAATCAATCATAATGTTGTATGTTAACAATCTGAAATTGAAATTTAAAAAAATGTTATAAAAGCATAGCAATTAAATATTTAGTGACAAATCTGATGAAGACTTATCTATTAAAAGTAATATAAGGAATAAAATTTTAAGGATTTGAATTAAAGAGATATTTCATGGCTCAAGGATTCATTGTTATTAAAATATCAAGTCTTCCTAAATTGAGTTATAGATCAAAAGCAATTCCAATCAAAATCTCAGCAGGCTGGCTTTCTCTCAGTAAAACTTAATAATCTAATTTAAAAATAATATGAATGCACTCATGTAGTAAAATTCAAAAGAAAATGCAAAGTATCTCTAACGGCCGAATTGAAAAAGAATAAAGTAAAGAAGGGTTAATATAACTTGATTTCAAGACCTGTTATAAAGTTACAGTAATTAAAATGGTGTAGTATTAAAATCAAAACAGAAAAATAGACTAATGGAACAGAATGGAAGGTACAGAAGCAGACCCACATACTTACAGACAATGAAATTGGGCAAAGGTATAAAGGCAGTCCAGGGAAGAAAAGCCAGTC
Organism: Condylura cristata; assembly: GCF_000260355.1. Classification (NCBI taxonomy): domain Eukaryota; kingdom Metazoa; phylum Chordata; class Mammalia; order Eulipotyphla; family Talpidae; genus Condylura; species Condylura cristata. Next base: position 20,377,045 of record NW_004567110.1, read on the forward strand.
TTTTTGACAAATAGCCCTGAAAAAGCTAGTGCTGTATGTGAAAACAAAAGCATGTTATTCCACCGTAAAAAAAGGCAGAGTGGATTGCATGTTAAACCAAGTCACAAATTACAGGTGCATGCATACACACAAATGAGTAATGTTTCTAATAATGGAATTATATGTTTTAATTTTTTCTTGACTTTTATTTTTTGAGGTAGAAAACTGCCGAGTAACCATTTAGAATTATTATTCCCGTACTGGAATAACCTGAATATAATATCCAATCTCTTGATTTTCTCAACCAGCGAGCTAAGATATATATACAGAAGTGGACTCTTCTGGTCAAGAAAGACACAGTGCAGAGTTCTAAGAGGTTTCCCAGGCAAAGATGATGTATTTTTGTAGATGTGGAGGTGTTACGTGATTTAGTGACTGTCTATGAGCCAGCAGGAAGTAGTCTACTAGTTGAGAGGATGGAAAGAACAGAACCTCTAAAATAAAGTGAACCAGGAAATTATTAAGAAGTTCAAGTAATCAAAATAACTTGAGTCAAAAACATTTCCGTGGTGGTTTATGAGGCTTCAAAAAATGTAACAAATTTGATTCCTTTTTCTCTTAATCCAAACAGTAAAAAAGACCGTTTTCCATTTTCTAATACTGCCCATACTTTTTCTTATTTCCGCTGCAACTTCCCTAAGTAAGCCTTTACTACTTCTTGCTGAACTATTGTTAAAGTCTTAATTCCAAGATTTTTCTTTCAGCACTTATATTTTCCATTTTGTACTGTAACTATTTCCATCTACTTGCCAAGCCTTCCCCAGAGAATATCTCTAGCTATCATTTGTAAAATAAGATTTCAAAGTTTTGATTGCTTCATTACGAGTAGGATGATCAGAACATTAAAGTGAATAAAACCTTTATCTGAGCGCTCAGTTATCAAGAATAAAACTCTCGACAAAAGAAAACAAACCTCCCGATATGAAAATTTAGCCTAAAGTTTCAGAAAACTTTAAACAAATAAAATTAGTCTGACAAACTGTACAACATATGACACTTGGGGAGCAGAGGTAGCAGAATTGAGCTATGCGAGGGCAAAGACACATAATATTTAAGGACTAGAAGGAGAGGTGTATTTCTGGATATAAATGCATGAAGAGTCAAGAATAAATTTCATACAGAGCCTGGCTAACCAGACATCAGCATCACCTTGTAACAAAATACTGTTGATGTCATTGTTCTGAAAGTATCAGCTCCAATGAGTTCAATAATTGAATATAAAAATTGGGTTTTTTTCCTCAACAACAACAACAAAAAAATAGAAAGTGGGTCTTTCTGAGCAATTACGAGTATTCCGATTCTATAGAAAAAATTTTGTGATTAATGAGAAATTACTATTCATTTACCAAGCACTACGAAAACATGATCTCACTTAACCACCTTATAAAACATCTATTATTGCTCTGATTTCACGAAAGCACATTCTCAAATATCAACATGCAATAATTTAAATTCAAACCTGTTTAAGTCAAAAGCCAAGGATACCTCACTAACATAGTAATTCAATGATATGATTTCCAGTATAAATTTTCCAACCAGCTATACTGAAATAGAATTCAAATTACCTATCAAAGAACATTATTGATTCTATTAACATTGACTAATTCGTAGGCAGGAATATTCTTTGGGACCTATATTTATTTAATGTGCTAATTAAATTCAATGAATATCTACATTCCATACCTATTATATGAGATACTACATTCAGTGGTGGAAAGCATTACTGACCCAGCATAAAGAAATCCTGGTTTGCTGCGGTCACAGCCGGTACATATCTACTCCCATGGATGCAAGGGACTAAGGAGGCAGGACTCCCATCAGTGTAGTTGAGAATGGTATTTGTAGGTCTTAGCCAATACCAAGCACATAATAGGTACTCAATTATTTAATGAATAAAGGGAAGTTAACATTTCTTGAGTACTCAATATACTAAAGGCTTAGTTCTAAACTATGTATGTTCTATCGCTTCAGTGGCTTCCTAACAACAAAGGAAGTCCAGCTATTCTCATTCAATAAATACAGTTGAGAGTGAAGCTTAGATTCATTCAGTTTTTAAAGAGAATGACCCAAAGCCAAGGCTCTCACCACACATTCTACTTGAAAAACTTTCTTTAATGTTACACTCCTTGCTTCAGTGTGCGTTTTGAAGTACCCTCTAGATCAACAGTTTATAAGTACGAATCTGAGGCTAAGTTCCATTTTTTACTTTCTAGAACTGAGATGCGCAGGTATAACCAATTTAAATTAAAATTGCCTAAAAATTAATAGGAAAACAAAAGCTTGAGACATAGACCAGGGTTCAGAACCATAAAGCAATCTATCTACAGGCAGGGCTTTTGAAAATATGTTCTCTGCTGTATCAAGTGAAGCAGATTCACCTACAGCATTTTAAAAGAATGCTGCATTCAAAGCATGAAAGATGTAAATTTCCTCCATGTTAATTCCATGTAAATTACTGGTGAGATCCCTGTAGTCACAGTATCACAATTTCTCAAACAAGCCCAAACCAATGCTCTAGCAACAAGTCAGCAAGAGCTGTTATTTCTACTGTGCTTCTGATTTTTATTTTAACCAAAATTTGAAATACCGTGTGATCCTCAGCATTCTCGGTACAGTGGACCTATTTAGGAATATCACAAAGTACCAAAATTTACTTGAACTCATATAAATTTGAAAAATAGAAGGTCAGCAGCGGAGAGAGCAGGGGACACAGTGGAATGTGAGCGCCAGCTGTACATTCTGTACCATCTCTGGCCCCTCAAATGTCAGGCTCAAACATGTGACACCCATTGAGACGTTTAGAGAGCCCAGGATGACTCCAAAGTTAAGAATTTCATGAGTAAAATGCTTTTAACTTCAGATTACCCACCTGAAATTAACTAATTAAAAAAAAAATCATACCCACTGCACAGATGAGAAAAACAAGCGCGTTTTCAGGTTACACAATCCGACGCCATGCGTAGGGCGTTCTGTGAAACGTTCCAAACTCTGGGAAGTAGATACCGGGCGCACTGGGGTTTAAATTCTGGAAAAGCCTGCTTTGGAGGGGGCAAGGCCTGTAAAGGGAAGGCGAGGAAGGCTGACAAATTTGCCCCGGTGGAGGAGCGGTTGTTTGGGGCCCTGAGGGGCTTCCGGGCCGGCGCCCCGCAGGTGAGTGTCGCCACGTGAGCCCAGCATGGTGCAAGTGCCAAGCTCTGGCCGCTACCAGTCGAGGTTCCCTCACCCCAGTTGTCACCCTGACCCGGAAATAGTACCCCAAAGTCATAGCCGGCCCTGCGAAGGTGGTGGGGGGGCCCGGCGGAGAGGAGAAAGGGAAGGTGGGAGGGCGGGAAGTACGGAGCGAAGAGGGCTGGTGGAGGAAAGGCAGATGACACCCCCAAGGCCAGGTTAGGATAGGGGTGGGAGTGGGGGAGGAAAGCCCCTCGCGGGCGCGCACGAACCGCACACACTCACCTGCCCCTCCCCCTCCCTGCCCGCCCGGCGGAGGCTCCGAGCTGCCGCGGGCCGCGCGCGCACACAAGGCGCGCGCACGCGCGCTGCCGGTCGCTTCCTCGAGCTCGCGCTCCGACCGTTCAGTCTTAGCCCCGCTCATTCAAAGCCGGGCGCGCGCTCCGTCGCAGCCGCCTTTGCCGCCGCGCAGCTGCCATGGCCGTCCCCTTCTCGGAAAACCCTCCCCCAACTCCTCCCCCCTTCACCGTCTTGGAAGGCGGTTCACGGCTGTCTCCAGGTCCTCACTTCCGCACCCCGCCCCAGGCCCTGTGTGGTCCAGTAAGAGCGAGTCTGATGGGCCGGTGTCGGTGCTGAGAGCCAATGAGCACTGGGGGGCGGGGCGAGTGGAGCCAGGCGTGGCTGTAACTGAGGCTAAGTCGTGGGTTGGTTTTTATTTGGGTTTCTTTTTTTTTTTTGGTTTTTTTTTTTTTTTGACGGTTGCAGGCTGTGTGCACTGAACCCAATGCAGAGCACCTGGGCTGCTTCCGTGTCCCCCTTCTTTCTACAAAAAATGCGTCCGCTCCAACCATGTCGCTTTGTGTTTCACCCTCGGGACCATCCTACTGGATGGGACCAAAGGAATTCAGTGTGTAGGTTGCAAAAAATGGAGCTCCCGCTGTCTGGGTTTGATTTGGAAGCTGGTCGGAGGGATCTCATTAGGCCACCTGAGGGGTGTGAAACGCTGAATTCAGTTCAGAATTTGGCCTCCCCAAGCATGTATTAATCGAATTTTCTTAAACTAGATATTGAAAGGTAGCACTTAAACAGGTCCCTGCATTTGGCCCTCGAGTGTAGCCCGCAGCTTTACTCTCAAACTAAGTTGCCCTCTTGTCCTATTGTTGAAACCCGGCTCTTGTTTTTATTTTTATACTGTAAAGGTTACATGGGTAAGGGATCCTCAAAACGATGTGCCTCATAGTTGAAAGCGATTGATGGAGAATCGTTTTTTTGTTTTTTTTTTTTAAAGATCTATTTCTTTATGCACACAAGAACTGGGATGCAGGCCAGAGGTGTGTGTGTGGGGGGGGGGGAGAGGATTCACAGAAACAGAGTGGGGAGCAGACCAGGTAGATTGAGATTGACTGAAATACATTGCTGAGGGAAGCAGGAGGCAAGACAGGAGAGATCTGCCACACCATGTGTGTCACCTCCTTGTCAGGGGATTGAGCTCTGCTGCAGTGGCTGTGGACACCTTCATAGTGCTGTGCTTTAACCTGTTGAGGCACCAGGGAGAGCCCATAGTTTTTATGGACAAAGGCTAAAAGCAGTTCATGCAAATTGTTTCCCGCTTGCCCTTTTCATTTCCTTTTTTTTTTTGCTAGAACTAACTTTATTCTGTCACCCTGGCCAGCACCCATCTACCCAATTAACTTCTAGTATTCACCCTAGGTACCCCTCAGTCCAATCTGTACTGTAATTCTATGAATTCTATGTAATTCTCCTGAAGAGGAAGGGGTGGGGGGATGCTTATATCTCTCGCTCTGGAATAATTGGATCAGTTATTTCTTTTAACCTGAATTTCCTCATCAGTCAAACGACCATAATAATGTTTGCTTCTAGAATGACTAATATTTGCAAAGCACTTAGATATGTGCTGTTGAGACAAACTAGGTAAAATAAATTTCATGATCTGGTAGGATGAGTTGCCCTAAATCCTGTTTGAACAGGTGGATTAAATTAAGGACTCACTAGTTCTGCCCAAATCATTTGGCCTATCACACTGACCATGAGGCGCCCTGATAGATTTTAAAAAGCATTAGATTCTAGCTAATGAGTATCTTGCAATTTCTTGGAGGAAGCTGCGTGCCCTCATGCATAGTTGAATGCAGCCTGTCTGTGCATGCAGCTGCTTAGTCCAACCCAGAACAAGCTAAGGCACTGCCTTCCTCCTCCCTGCTTCTCCTAACTTCCCTCAGGCAGCCAGACTATGTTCTCCCTTCTTGAACCGGCTCTCACAAGCATGGGCTCTCTAATAAAGCCTTCCTGTTTCAACTGCAACTAGTGAATCTTCCCTAATGGGCAAAGGGCCACTCTTTTCTGTTGGTAACTGTAACACTGTTATTGCCACTATTACTACTGTATCACTGTATCAAAATTTCCATTAACTACATAACCCCAAACCCATCAGATATTCTTTTGAAAGTTCACCTGCTCTAACCTTAATCTCTTCAAATGTCTCAATTTCAATCATTCAGTTTACAAAATTTCTTCAAATTCCCCAAAGTTGGTATCCAGAATAGCCAACATTCTGACATAAACATGTTTTTGAATGTTAGAGACTTTGCTTCAAATTATTTTACCTCAATGATACTTTCTTCTTTTTGTATAAGTCTTCTGTTTCTTACTTTGCCACTTCCAAAGGTAAGTAGTAGTACAAATACTTTACCAGAAACAACTTGTTTCCCACACTGCAAACTTAAATTTTATGTTGAAAATACCTAAAAATGGACTGATCCCATATTTGGGCATCATTAGTGCCAGTAATTTGGGCTCTTGCTTGGGGAACCACTGCTTGGAAATGTGCAATATTAAGTTCCTCCTCTGTTCTGGGTACTGTGAGCTGAGTATGAGGCAATTGCAAGTGGAAGGAGCATGAGAATCAAAACTTAACACGGGGAAGATTTCTCCCTGAACTGCCTGTACTCCAGGGTGTACAGTTAATTCTACCTACCCTGTTTGCACATCATTTTGCCTGTGCTGAGACTTCTGATCTGTGCTTCTACTCAGTCCCTAATTGCCAGATTTAATTTATTCTCTCAGCTTCCAACCCATCACCAGATTCTCCCAGTTTTAAACCTAGGTAAACTAGTTCTGAGTTCTCCAGGTCTGGATATTGTCTTTTCTGGGTATTGTATTATCACCTGAACAAAAGACCTTGCATACTAAACAATAACCCTGTGCTTCTAGGTCTCCCCCAACCCATTTTCCTGGATTTTCACTGAAGGGATATATTTTCCTCATCACAATTTTAGACCTGCTGTTCTGAGTTGGATTTTAATGGCTTTTTATTAATGAGCAGCTGTTCCTAGTTGAATATAGATCAGAAAGTCACATTCATTTCAAAACAAAGTCTTAAAGCTCATCTAGTGACAATTTTAACAGATAGATTTGAAAGCAAAAGATTAGCTGTTTATAATTTAAGGGATATTTTTAAGGACTCAATTTCTGTGGTAGAGAATTTTGCTTGCTTTCAAAATAACACATTTTAATATTCTGGTAATTTACTTTTTAATATTCATACTAATCATTTAATAGGATCTGTTGTTTAATAGAGAAACCAAAAAGCCTGAAGCAGATTTTAATTACTTCTTATAAGAAAAATTAACTTTCTATGAAGCATTTGAATAAGTATTTTCCATCATAATGATGACTATAACATATTGTTGTTAGTAAATTTTATTGCTAGTTACAGGAAGATCTAAAGTCTAAGAACAATTTACAGCTACCTAAGTCCCTCCAGAAGAGGCCTGGATAGGAATAAGGAAAAACAATCCATGTCTTTTATTAGAAGTAAAAGATGAACTCTGGCCCTCCCTACTGGCACAACACATTAAAGCACAGCACTAAGAAGCTAAAGCCACTTCAGCAGGAGTTCAATCCCTGCCTGCCCTGAAGGTGATCCACACGGTACAGCAGACCTCTCCTGACCCTCCCACTGCTCCTCTCAGCAGTGTATTTCATCAGTCAGCCTGTTCTGCTCCCCACTCTGTCTCTGGTGAATCCTCTCACCGCCCCTGCACCTCTGGCCTGTATGCATAAATAAATCTTAAAAAAAAAAAAAAAAGGTGAATATTCTACTTCTCTATTCTAGTAGTAAGGTTCAGCAATGTACTACCTCTCGATTAATACTTACATTGATTGCTGTAGCTATAATACAGCTCAGCTATATTATGAGTCAGGTAGACTTGATCTGAGCAGATCTGGTCATCTGAAACTATTATTTTTAAGGATCAATTTGTTGAGATTTATACAACCAATATAAACAAGTTTTTAATATGCTTTACTTTGTATATGAATTGTAATTTAAAAGAAAACTGAACCAGCAATAGAATCCATTTACCTACCCTAGCAGAGTAGACAAGATGGCTTTTACCTTGAACAAGACTTCTCACCTGTAAACTGTGGCTAATGATTCTTACCATATGGATATCTTTTGCAAAGAGAGTGGTATATTGTAGATGAAATTATGTGTTGGAAGCAAAGCAATAAAATTGCTAAAAGCTACCATAAAGGTTTATCATCATCTAGTCAGAATTTTTTAGCTCGGGCAAGGAGTAGGAAAACAGATGTAAATTTTCTGTCATCAGCAACCATCAGAAATAAACATGTTAGTTAAAAGCACACAGAAGGACAAAAGTGGGAACAATGGCTTTGAAGTTAACAGTTCTGAGTTAAACCTCTGCCACTATTGCCCATTTTGCTTTAAAGAGCAGCAGTTAGAAGCACAGCACCTATGACCCTTACATCCTCTCTCTTGCTTTTTCTCACAACTCAAAGAATATTTTTCTCATAACACATCTGTTGCTAAATTCTTTCAAAGAACTTGATCTTCTCAGTGTCCATGACTTTAACAATGTATAATGTTTCTGCAGATACTTAGGGGAGTGTAGCCTGAGTAGAGGCCGTTTTCAATGGGAAGGATAAGCAGAGGTCTTTGCACTGTATCCAAAGGCCTGTCCTATAGATCCCAAGAAACCTCTTCTTAGGATACTGGCCAGAGTTTGGCAGGCCCAGAAATCCAAGGTAATCTAGGATTCCTAGCTGAAAAAGAGCAACTTAGTCTGAAAAAAGGGCTAAAACAATCCAATTTCTCCAAAATCTTTAGAAATTAAAAAACATTACCGTCTTACTGAGTGTTAAGTCTGGCTTTATGCTTTCGACTCAGGGTATTTATACTGGCACTTTCCTCTGCCTGGAATCTCTTCCACATATATCTAAGTCTCTTTCCCCTGGGGCTTCCAGATCTCTGTCTAAAGAGCTTATCAGGAAGAGCTTCCTTGACCAGTTTTCAAATCAGCAATACCCTTTGTTCCACACTTCCATTATTTTATTTCTAATATATATATGATATACTATATATTTACTTACTTATTCTTTTTCTACTTTTCTTACTTATTGTCTTTTTCTACTCATTAAAATTAAATTTCACAGAGTTAGAATTTTCTTATTTCTGTTACTGTGATTTTACTAGTTTCACTGCTGTATATTCCTAACATTTTTATAGCAGTGCTTGACACAGCATAGATAATTAACCAAAAATTGTTCATTGGATATATAAATAATGAAGGGGCAGAATAGAATTTCTTGGAAGTTTTTTCAGTTCCTGCATTGGGGGAGGGGAGGAGGGAAGACTCAAGATAACTGAAAAAATCCTGAATCAATTCAACTTACTCTGAAATGATTCACATATGTTTGTGCCAGGTAGAAAGGAGCCTTAAGAAAATAAATTTTGATGTAAAGTAAAAGAAATTAAAATGATGTAGATCAATGGAAACCAGTGTCTCATAAATGGACAGAGAAAAATCAGATCCCAGAATTAATACAAGGATTCAAATACTGCCAATCTGATCTATAGATATTAAGTCAAAACTCAACAAGCTTTTTTGATGACTAAAGGATTGTATGATTTTATAGACACAGTATCTTAGAGTTAATATCAAAGACTTCTGAGGGTTTTTCTTTTTCGAAATGAAACAACATGTAAACATAAGGAATCAAAAATTTATTTCTATGATTAAAGTTAATTGAGTATATCTTATACACTATAAACATATTTTAGCATATTTCATAAAGATGATACAGACATTTTTCTTGTTCGGCAAAATAACAGCTCTTAGTAAACAGTTGTCATATTTTGTGTTCAGCTTTTTCTTCAGGACAGCAATTCAGCTGCTTCCTGAAAGTGAAAATAAGGCAAACACATTTTTTAAGTCAAAGTAGCATTTACCATAATGTAAAATATTTTATTAACTTTAGCTTTTCTAATATTTCATGGTATAGGCAACAGGGCAAGAGTATTAAGCATTAGTATTTCAAAGTTTAGCAATTTAATGCTAGAATCAATTATGTACTCTGTTATGGAACAGTGAAGAGAGAACAGTGGTCATTATAGGCTTTTTTTTCACGTCCCAGTTATGCCATTTTTTTTAGTGGAACTTCATGAGGCTTTCAATATTAAAATATTGTTAATTCAGCATACAAAGGCATATGAAAAGACACCCTGCACCTCATTTTATTAATGGTTAACATGGTCTGCAATTGCATGGGTGGGCTTGCACCCGACCACACTGGCACCCTTGATGGCACTTCCAGTCTTCAGAGATGTGAAAAATAAATTTCTGTTGCTTATAAGTTACCCAGTCTGTGAAGATTGTTACACCAGCCCCAAAGGGCTAATACAATAAAGTTTAAATCATCTTATGTTTTAACTGAAGAATGACATTGCTTAGTAACAAAGGAAAAGTACTTGCTTAACTTTTTGCATCTGTAAACAACCTGCTAGTAAAAATATGCCAGGAACAATACGATTCACTACTGATTGACAGTTAAATGTTCTGAATTTTGTAAAATTCCAACGCTGTCATGAACAAGCAGGATAAAAGTCTTTGAAGATAATTAGCAAATGATGTATTTAAGGAGGAAATGCAAAATGTGTACATTGTAAGCAATACTTATGCCCTTTTTTGAATGCTTTTGAGAAGAGCAAATAATCCCAAACAACACCTGTCACCCTATTGTGAAAGAAACAAATGGTTTTACTCTTATTAGGATTCTGGAGACAAGAAAACTGCACATAATGCAATAGCAAGTGTGCTGGGTATTTGCTTCTAGTCCCTCTGCGCCAAACCTTTCCTGCTCTGTTCAGTCAGAAGCCGCTGGGCCAAAGCTCTTCACACCAGGCCTCTCTCCCCCTTGGCAGCTGGCTCCTAATTAGTTTCTGCCATTAGGAGGGAAGAAAGGATGATTCTCAGAGCCCCAGCCCCTAGTTGTTCTGCTACTTCCAGAACCAGCTTTATTATGTACTTTGGTCCTGACCACATTTATATTTAAATTAAAAAAAAATAGTTTGTCTTTTACTACTAGAGATACCTCAGTATCCTTCTAAATTCCTACCCTACCTCAAGTTCTTCCTAAGCCTTTCTCTGAATTTTCATTTTGACTCAAATATAAGAATCTATCAATATTTAGGTGCCTTATAACTGACAGTATTTATCATCTTTTACTATTTGGAGATAAATATGGAAAGAAATTGATTTTTACCCATATCTTTATAAACCTTTCTCTATATGGACATATGTATATATTACACACACACACACACACACACACACACACACACACACATATATATATATATATATACATATAAATGCAGAATATATGAAAGTCTTTTCAAGGAACGGTTTGGTACCTTCAAGGAGCCATTCTTGAAGGTTGGTTTGAGGGCCCTGGGTGTAGATTATAATTAGCATGTAGAAAGATATTATTGAGGATTTGTGATGACCTTACTATATAGTCTTCAGGGAGATAAATCTGACTGTAGTATGGAGGACACACTGAAATTGAGGCATCTGGAAGCAGAAGGCCATTGTAAGAGGTTAAGTGGGAAGTAAGAAAGTTGTAAGCAGACCAGTACGACTTTAAAGGAAGGACAGATGGGAGACACCATGGTTGGACATGAATGACCAGAGCATCTGAAGAGAGGCGAGACTTGAAGTCGTCTAAGAAGCCTGAGAGATCAGAAAGATGGCGCTGGCGTTAACTGGGGAGGGGTAGCAGGGCAAGAAGCATGTTGGGAGGCACGGGGAAGATGAGAGATCCCAGATGAACATGTTAGTTGAAGAGGTCTTATTTTTTACTTTGAACCTATCATGTCCCTGTTCTGGTGTACCTTTCCCTCCATTTCCTTATCTTACTCATTCTTCATAGTCCCTCTATAAAGTGCTCTCATGGAGCAACATCAACAATTATCTTCGATTATTCCAGCCCGCAGGGACTTCTTCTTCCTGCTAATCTCCCTAACAGTCCCTCTCTCTGCTTGCCTACCACAGCTGGGACGAGCACTTTGATTTCATTGTAAAAACCATAGACACCAACCTCAGTGATTGGTTCAGGAATGGTGGTGTAGCCACATCGTGTCAATGAGATTCTTTGGGACTCTTGCTGGAAGTGTTGGGAAAGTGGCTTATTCTTTCTGTAGTAGGTGCCTGGTTGGTAGAATGTAACCATGACGATCCTGGGGTACCTTTGCTGTGAGAGGTGGTGGTCGAGAGTCTGCCTGGCTGTGAATCTACCACTGAGGAACATGGAGTCCAGATGGAGAGAGGCAGGTTCTGAATAAATGGGTTGAGAACTTGATTCTGGTTGTGCAGACTACTTCTGGACTTGTCAATTAAGTGAGTTAACTTTACCACCCATACAAGTTTGAGCTGAGATTTTGCCTCTTGCAGCAGAAAGAGCCTTGACATTATTGCACCTCTCATTCCACACATCCTCATAAACCTCAGCTGCGGTTATATGCCCCTTACACGCTACCAGATGGAGGCTGTTACTTCCTCAGTGACTAAGACTGTGTCTTTGTGCCTCCAGCAGTACCAAGTCTGAGTGTTGTTCACTCAGTCTTTATTTTGTAAATCTTGACATACTTGAATATGTAAGTATCTCTGTATGTGGAAATACACATTCTTCAAGAATTTAACTGGACTTACCTAAAGTTATGTTCAAAATCAAAACTGCAGCCATAAATATTTCCAAGAGCAACATTCTTCCCACCAGACAGCTAATTACTATGGTCATTATCTGGGCAGTTGGACCCACAGTTGATGCTTTGTTGTTGCTGTTGCTGCCACCACCGCTGCTGCCCCCACTGCCACCACCACCGGACACAGCCTGTGCTGACAGGCTGAAAGTTCTGGACTCCACTCGGGCCACATTATCCAGTATAAATTCAATCTTATAATTTTTTCCTAGAAAAAAATCATAGTATGTGATTTCCTTTTTAAAATTTGTTTTCATACAGTTCCAATTGGGTTTCATTGACTGAAAAATAGGGATTAATTCCAATTATTACAGATCAAAAAAAGATAAACTCATGTTGTTTGCAACAATATGGATAGAGCTGGAAGGGACTGTGCTAAGTGAAATAAGTCAGGAGGGAAAAAGTGGAATGGTTTCATTTTTTTCTTAATGACTTGATGTGTGGGTGTTTTTCTTCAGTATTTAAGAAGGTCCACACTTAGACTTGTGCAAAGGCCATTCCATAGAGAAGTAAAGCCCCCAACAAAAATCCAGATTGAAGACCTTGGGATGTGAGTCTCATCAATCCCTTTAAGCCAACCAAGCCTAGCATGCCCAACTGTAAGATATCTTCAGAGAAATCCAAGACATTATGGAGGAGCAATCCATCCCAACGTCTAACCCACACTACTATGAGCAATGAAATGGTAGTTATTTGAAGCCATTATATTTGGAACTGATTTATTATGTAGCAATAGCCACTGAAACAAGCACTAAGTATGACATAGGTTGCTAGATATTATTATCCATTAGTAATACTATCCATGTGATCAAAGATTAAATGTCAGCTGTTTACTTTCTTCTACCATTTCTCAACTAATTCTCACACCTCCATTTTCTGTGTTAGAAACCACAGCCCATACCTCTTCTAATCTGGTGCCACTGCTTTGCTCTTTATAGAGCTTTAAGTAGAGGCTGTGAAGCTAATCTAATCTGTAAGGGGATTTCCCATGGGGCAGGATTTGTAGGGAGGATCTACCAGAAAGTGTGCAAAAAGATGCTCTGTTAATTTCCTCCTATGCTTTGTTGTTATTCCAATTTCACAGTGGTTCATCTACAAACAGGCTAACTGATTGAACGATAATGAAAAGAGCAGTTTACTTGACCATCCTTACTGTGTACAACCAGTCAACTGAGACCACACTTGATGAAAAAAAAAAAGATAACAAGGAAGAAAAGGGGGAGAGAGAGGACTCATGGTATCATTTTGATGTTTAGCCACAAATTATATGTTCTATTTTCCTTAATTGCTTATTTTCATTTGTCTGTCTTTGCATATTAAGTATATTTTTGTAGGCTAGAATAAATGTTTTCTGAAATGAGGCATAATATTCTGATTTCTGTAATTTATTGGCCAGATTACGGAATGTTTTGTTCACTTGTAATAGTCCTTACTTATGGGCATGTAACTGGGATCCAAAACTCACCTGTTCTAAGGAGAATGAGGTCTGTGTAGTTGGCCCAACAGCTGCTAAATGGAATTGTTGTATTTCCCCTCAGACCACTGATTTGGTTATTATTGACATCCTTTAGTATGGCCTTTAATGTCAGTGAAGTGATCCCAACCGATACACAATTACCCTAAAGAGAAAAAAAGAATAGAGAGAACAGTAACTGCCCTGCTTAAAAAGATCTTTTTCCTTGTAAGATCTGTAAAACTTTATTTTTAAGGCCCTTCCTGGTGGCTCAGAGAGTTAAAGCATAGCACTAAGAAGCTTAAGCCACTTCCGCATGAGTTCGATTCCCGCCTGCCTCAGAGGAGATCCACATGGTGAGGCAGACCTCTCCTGACCCGCCCGCTGCTCCCCTCAGCAGTGTACTTCGTAGATCTGCCTGTTCTGCTCCCCACTCTGTCTCTGGTGAATCCTCTCACCCTCCGCATCTCTGGCCTGTACCCCAGTTCTATATGAATAAATAAATAAATCTTAAAAAAAAAAAAACTTTATTTTTAAAAAATGCCTCACTACAAACTTAAAATCTAGGTCCTTTTCCTACACAAGCAGACAAAATTCATCTGAAAACAACTATTTTTCAAACAGAAAAAGGTGGTATCGACAGGTGGGAGTTCAGCTCCCCAAAGGCAGTGCACCCTCAGGTTGCCATTGTTTCAGATCAGTGGCACTGGCTGCCTTCCAGGATGTGTAGCTTGCTACCTTCCTTTCAATCAATCATGGTCTGAGTTGTAACTTACATCAGAATCTACTGCCTTTACGGAAGGCTGCTGAGAAAATGGTTGTCCTGGCTGTGCTGCCACGGGCTGAGTGATCACAGAGAGTGAGGACACGAAGGCCACGTGATGGACAGGAAATGCAGACCTCTCCACTGGCTGAGCGGTCACCTGGAAACGTCATGAGTGGTGACGTGGTTTCACATGATCTACTTCATTCATTAACAAAATTCATCTTAGCCCAGCTACGGGTAATATCCATATTTAAAAATATGCTTAGTAGGTGAGTTATAGGATTACAATATTTTCTGGAGGTCATATTTAAGAAGCCTTGTTATATTAAAACAGAGCACTTTTTATAACAGTAAATACTTTTTAGGAGATATGCTCATTTTCCAATCAGTTTATCATTTGATTGATACCATAAAAATTAGCCAACAATAAATTACAAAGACATACTCTTTACTGTCTTGAAATTGGGAAAGATTTCAAATTAGAAAAATAAAATAACATTTTAAATAGTTAAGATGCAATTTTCTTGTTGCATTTTCTTACCTTAATCCAGCCAGAATCACTTGGGTTGGGGATAGGATTGGTAATAGACATGGAAGATATATTAAGCCCAAGGATACTGCTGCTTTTTCCTAAAATTACAGCTTGTCCAAGAGAATCAGCAATTTCTTGGAGTTCAGATAACTGCATCTGGCCTATGGTGAAAGTATTTTGATATGCAGGTTATAAGAATATATAAATGTGGAACACATGAGAGTTTTTCACAAGTCTTGCATTGTTACACACACATAGAATTTTATAGTTTTCTCACTGTGCATAAACTAAATATGGTAGACATATTCATGAGTTTAAGGAAATGACAAATTATTTTAGTATGCTTTTAAGTTGGAATTAAAGAAAAAGATAGGTAAAATAGATACAAATAAATGAATGAAAGCTTAATGAAAATATATTTGAATATTGGCCCTCCCTGGTCAGGAAGCTGCACTGTGAAACTAAGCCAAGCTGCAGCTGCTTCAGTGCCAGTTCAATCCCCGCCCCGGGGGTGACCCACATGGTGCAGCAGACCTCTATCTCGCCAACTGCTCCCCTCAGCAGTGTACTTCCTCAAACTGCCTGTTCTGCTCCCGACTCTGTCTCTGATGAAGCCTCTTGCCACCCCTGTACTTTTGGCCTGTACCCCATTTCTGTATGCATAAATAAATAAAATCTTTTAAAAAAAGAAAATATATTTGAATATGTCCTATGTCATTCCTTGTTTAGAAGTGAAAAACCATTATGAGTGTCTATCATCACATATAATTAAAAATGATAAATTCGGGAGTGGAAAAATAATTAGCATTTTGAAATTTATAGCAAGCAAGCATATTAAGAAGTAGTCAGTGTTATCAAAAAATTACTAACAAATTGTTACCTTCCCTGATATAGACCATTTCGAGATTAGTTTTCACCTTGCAAGTAGTTTTCGTTCTCTTCTTGCTTGTCAGTTTCCCTTACACCTGTTGTCCCCCATAATGCTCTTTACCTGAGGAAATAATGCCTCTCTTTACTGTACTAACTTTTGTGAGAAGCCTGGTAGTTGTGCTTGATCTCATTCTTGACTTCCCCTCTCCTTTCCCCACTCTAAAATTAATTACTGACACCTATGTATCTCTTCCACACCTTTGAAATTCCAGCCAGTCAACATCTGGGACAGTACTGGCTTTCAAGATCGAGTCTCTCTAGTCTCCATTCTATTTTTTTTTTAAAGATTCATTTATTTATGCACACAGAACTGGGGTACAGGCCAGAGGTACAGGGGCAGTGAGAGGATTCACCAGAGACAGAGTGGGGAGCAGAACAGGCAGATCGATGAAGTATACTGCTCAGGGGAGAAGCAGGAGAGACAGGAGCGGTCTGCCGTACCATATTGGTGCACTGTAGGTTTTCTCAGGCTATTTGACTGGTGAAAGCCTCCATTTATGCTATCTCCCAGGAACCAGACACCTCAAGTTGAAGAGCACATATGGATGGCCTCAGAACTCTTCTTATCTAGAGACCCCCTTAGTACTTAAGTAATCTCCTCTAAGAGAACTGGAAACTTCTGGAAGCCTGACACTACATGAAGGTGCTAGGGAGTCAGGCATACTACTAGGTGCACATATTTTTCTCCATTTCCACTATTTTGCTGTGATATGCTCTATACCAAGTTGTAGAGTTTTCCTTAAGATTGAACTTCTGTGCCAGCCCATGTCTGGTAAGCACATCATGGATCTTTCCCTCTTCTTGTCCTGTTTTCCATATTCTTAGGATGGAAAAAAAAATGACTAACAAGGTAAGAATGCTTCTAAGGGGGTGGGGGCAGGTAACAGAAGTGGTGCTTATAGAAATTTAGATTACATTCTATAGACAATAAATCACGTGTTTTTTTGTTTGTTTGTTTGTTTTTTGACATTTGAGTGGCTACTACGGTAAATATTAGCTCCTGCTGCCGTAAGTAATGACTTACTAGGAAGTTTGAAGAGTTGGTGAGCAATATCTGTGTGAATCACTGCAACTCTTATACTAAATTAACAGACTATGTGGATTCCAAAGTCCTCATCTTATAGATACAAGGAAGGAAAAAAAATGTACCCTATAACTGGGCAGAGGACATAGGAGAGATCTGTTTACAATACAAACCTATGCTTCCTGCCTCCTTCAATAAAGACAGTTGATCAATACCTCCATTGATTCTCGCTCGTTTTTCCACAGATTAATCCCACAAGGGAATAACTGTCTCACTGTCTAACTGATAGAATTCTAGAATGACTATGTAGCAGCGCACAGGGTCAACACAGGAAAGCAAATCTCCTGAGGGAAATGGGAGACGTCCCCTAAGTGGCAGAAGGTGAGCAGTTCACCAGGAACCCAGGTTTACACACGAGAGCCTGGGATTTGAATGGAAAACATGCTGGACAGACAGAGGGCTGATGCAGGTGTCTGGGTATGAAATGTATACAATTTGAAGGTACTCTTCAAAAAGCAAATTTGCGAGATTTTTACTTTTTGATTTTTTTTATTATGACAGTCAGTGATTGGGCTGTGTTATTAAATGGATTTCTCCAGGGCCTAAAAATTGAAGCTGTTCCAGGACTTGTACAAGGGAAGGGTCTTAAAGCTAAAGCTTCATAAGCTCCCTGATAGAGAATATTTAAGTCTCAAAATGAGATTATACTACATAGGAGGCGACAGCATGGTTGGGAATGAGTGGCTGGAGAAGAAACTGCATATCAGGAGGCCCAGAAAGGACAGTTGCACAGATCAGTAATGACCACCTACCCTGTCACAGAGACTGCAGATAAGAGGGCAACATGAAAAGGGCCTTCCCTGCTGGCTCAACGGGTTAAAGCGCAGCACTATGAAGCTAGCCACAGACACTGCAGCATGAGTTCCATCCCCAGCTAGGGATGGGACCCCCATGGCACAGCAGACCCCCCCGTATTGCCTGCTGCTGCCCTCAGCAGTGTATGCCTGTCAATATGTCTGTTCTGCTCCCCACCCTTCTCTGGTGAATCCTCTCACCTCCTTTACCTCTGGCCTATACCCCAGTTCTTGTATGCAGAAATAAATCTTAAAAAAAAAAGGGGGGGGGAACATGAGAGTCTGAGGTCAGAGAAGTCCCTTGGTATTTGTTCTTTTCATTATCTGACTCTTTCTCATCCTTAATCTCTTGGCTGTAAGGCCACTTCTCAGATCCTTTATATTAAAACCAATTATTTTGCTGAATTTACTAATCACTACAAAAACAAAAATAGATGTGGACATTTCTTCAGAAGCCCAAAATAGTCTGGTCTTATAGGGGTAGGGCAGGGAGCATGGTCTCTAGACTCTTACTAGGTTTTGGACTTGGAGTTGGTGGGATTTCCGAGGCCTGGCTCACCAGGTCACACTAGCATCAATCTCGTTCTTACACTCCTCCTTCTCAACTGTCTACTGTTCATACCTGTGGTGTCATTGCTTAGAGACTGAGGGGGCGGATCTCCAATCTCCAGTTCAACTGTGAGTCCCACAGATCTCTTTTTCCGCAGACTCTCCCCTTGTATTATTTTGCTGATACGAATTTTGTCACTTGGTATCTTTAGGAACAAAGCAAGATTTCTAACCAAATTGTGAGAGCTATAGAAGTCATCTTCTGTGACGGTAGGTAACTGGAAGGAAGCAAATATGACTGCAGTTGTGTGGATTTCAACAGGTATCGTTCCTTTAACCAAAAGGTAAAGCATCTGGTAAGTTGGGTCATAGTAGTTTTCACCAAGGAGAGTAGAATTCAGGTTAGGAAGGAATTGTTCTAGGGAGGAAAAAGAGCCCACAAATAACAGTTAAAACATTTAAATTAACACTATCACCATGAATATTTAATAGATGTTCAAATTTAGGAAATTCTAAAAAAGTTCAACATTATCATTCCTTCATAAGAAAGGAAGCATATTGAAAACACAATACTTACAGAATGGACATTCAGAATTAAAGCTGACCATTTAAACTATACCATTCATAACAATTATAGAATATACTTACTTTTAAAATTAACCTGCTATCAATATAGTGTAAATGAAAATTAAAGTCTAATTATGAAGCCAGGAGCCTCTGCTGTAATATTACTTAATTGCTCAGGATTTTAAAGCCATGGCCAAAGGCATTTGGTAATTTAAAAATGTAAATTTCACTTTAATAGTCATGGATTTTTCTGAGTTCTAAATAACAACTCTTATAGAGCATTTAAAATTCAATGACTCTATGGTTATCAATGACAAACGTATGTAATACAAATGAAGTATATGCTAATATGTATGTGAAGATTCTTGTCAAAGTGATTGAGATTATTATACATTTCAAATGAGCAAATTCATACACAATTTTATGGTAAAGTATCAAAAATGTTTAAGTGGTAATAAATCCACTAATGTGTCTTAAGCCAGACAAAGGCTGAACTATATAATGTTACCAGAATGAAAGATACCTTCTTATAACATTTCATTGTGACACTAACAAAAGGAAATGAAAAGTTTAGAAATATGGTAAATATTATTAATATAACAGACATTCATATCAGTGGTGTTAAGAAATCATTTCATTTTTACTATATATTTCTTCAATATCTGTTGGTGTAAGTTGTAGATGTTATTTGTTTTATCCTTTCTGCAAATCTGCAGAGTGTGCTTTGCGTTATAAATTGAAGCAGCTTTCAAGCTACAGTTAAGAGGTGCATAAGCCATTCATCCTCATGTCTTCACAGTAATGAAAGGAAACAAAGGCATAGCTAATAAAGCATTTGTGTAGTCTAAAAAAAGTATGCATACATTGACAATATAGGGCATTTGGTATTTTACATTCCAAATGCCAAGCAAAATGTTCATTTAAAAGCAGTGCTATTTCAAATAAATACAATCTACAAGAGGACAGTGGTAGTATTTGTTTTTCAGCTTTTCAATACTAGTGTAGCCAGTTTTCTATATGAAATTCTACCCATTGAGATAGTTTCCATTTTCTAGACTTTGAATGACAGAACACTTAGTATCAAAGGTATTTCTTAACAAAACAATTAAAATTTATGAAAATTAAGTTGTAAATATATGCAATCAATTATGGAATGGAGATGATCCCAGGAGGCAAAGGAATGTCCCACATACACACCAGAAAAAATATTCTCATCATTTGTGCAGAGAAGAGTTCTATTAGGAGTGGTCTTTCAAGACACACAAATTATGAATGAACACATCTTAGTACTTGATGGGACATGGCTGAAAAGTTATTTTCTCTTGAATGTATCAATGACTAGGGAGCTAAAAATATTAATGTTGAAACAGTACAAAGAGTTTCATGTGTAATAAGGTATGTATATGATGTGTACTATTTTTTTTTAAGGAAATACCTGTAGAAAGATGTCTAGTAAGCTCACAGTATTTCTGTAGGGAGTTCCATATTGTATTTTTGGGACAGACCAATACTTTGTTCACGTAAACATCCAAACGCTGAAGTGTTGGGAAAAAAATTCCTACCAGAACAGCCTGTTAAAAATGAACAACATTTTGTGTCTTAAGAGAGCAGATAACAAAGTATTTAGAATTTTGCACTTTAAAATGTCCTTCAACAATATATACTGCCTGTAAAATATTGAAACCAAAGTTTTTTGGATTTCAGATAAATATTGAAGACGTAAAATGGACTATAAAGTAGACATTCAATCATTCATACAGGCCTTATAACTTAACTCAGTGATTTTCAGTAGAAATGTGCAATGTAAGAAAGAAATTATTGGAGAAATGTTTCTAAATTAAAGTAAGGCTTTCTTTCAAATAGAAAAAACTTTAACTCTAGGGTCAGAGGGGAAAGAGGAAACTTTCCTCTTTGTATTCTGTACAAGGCAACCAAAGAACAGAGGCTTGATGTTGAAAAAATGCTTTCTCTCTCAGAAAATTTCAGTAGTAAGACTAATAAAAATCAGGAGAAGAACTATTCTTTCTGATTTAATTTACATTTCCCTTTAATTATAAATTAAA
This sequence comes from Condylura cristata, assembly GCF_000260355.1. Taxonomy (NCBI): domain Eukaryota; kingdom Metazoa; phylum Chordata; class Mammalia; order Eulipotyphla; family Talpidae; genus Condylura; species Condylura cristata. Next base: position 20,398,069 of record NW_004567110.1, read on the forward strand.
TACAATTTAATTTATATTTCCCTTCTTTCATGCCATTTGATATAAAGGAGACTAGTTTTTGAAGAACAGGAAGGAATTAATAAGCTACATGTAATTTTGGAATCTCCTTTTGAGATTGTCTCTGAGTTCAATATAATAAATGTCACACTACTTTGTAATCATTCTATTTTAAGAGTTAAAAATGGAGTGTCTATCTGAGTTAGGCACTACTTTTGGATTGTCATATGTCCCTGCTCTCATTGAGTGAGGAAAGAGACAATACATAATAGAAATAATGATAATTAATGTATACAGGCTATTAGCATATAAATACTATGACTCAAAAGAAAATATAGCTCAGAGAATGACTAACAGGGAGAGTCTAGCAGGGGCTGGCGGGCTGGTTGGGCAGCAGGCAGGTTAGACCTCTGAGGTATAATGTGGATATATACTGATTTTAAATAAAAATGCAGATTTGCCTGCTAATCACACAAATCATAGGCCTCACCATCACATTTCATAATGGGAGCACTGCATATTTGAAGAGGTCGTACATGCTTTACACTGATGAAAACTTCTGAGCTAATTTTCCTTTATTAGGAGTACATTGATGATCCTTGCAACTGAGCTCTAAGACTGTTTTAGAGAACAGGGGAGGAGATATAATGCCTCATGCATCTGGAAATACATGCAAATAATCAATGCAACAATTCCCAAGAAATTATTCTTACTGTTCCTTACCTTGCTCTGGTCAACATTAAGCAGTATCAGTCGAAGATTCTGAGGACTGGTGCCAGTGAAGTAAACCTCATAAGATTTGTTTAGAGCCACAATGCTATGAAACAGAGAGAGCCTTTTTTGGCAAGTATATCCAGAACACCAGCCATGATCCTGTGGACCTAAATCCATATAAAATGAAAAGTTCACTTCCTGCACTAGGAACACAGATAGTACAAAGTCTCCACAGTAATTACAGTGAAATAAATTGCAATGACTAAGTTGAACATTTATGTCCAAATATCCATCCATCCAATTATTCATCCATTTCTCAACCTTTGGCTTAAGAAGGAAGGCAGAAAAGTAACTCCTTTCTATTATGCTTACTCCTGCACTGGTTAGGTTAAGTAGGTAAACTAACATGCTGAGAATTTGTACAGTAAGACCACTGAAGAAAATAGTAGATTTACATGAATCTCTATTTTAAAATCATATTTAAGTTCAGGCGAGAAAGAAAATGCTTGATCCATTCTCCTGCCTATCAGCAATGAGATTGGGCAAGGAATCAACTTTCTCAGGCTCAATGCTGAGACATACATTGTAAAAAGAGTTTCATGATTAAGCCTTCCAAGGATTCCTGAAAATTGAAAACAATTAGATCTCACGTATCTTAACTATCACAGTATCAGTTTTTCTTTTTTTAATTCATGTATGGCAAATTGTTATTTTAGAGATAGGCCGTATATTTCTTAAAAACATCTATGCCATCTATCAGTGCAGATATGAAAATCACTCAAGGTACCTCTTTCTTCTTCTAATGGCCAATTTGGAATACTGTCCTGGCTTACTAATATAGGTAGCTTCTAAGAGTCAAGTAGCTCACCTGTAAATAGATCTCTTACAAATGGGAAGCAAGGGTATTCTGATGCTTGCTAGCTTGATATGATAATTTATGAGATATCTCTGCTCCTGCAATAAATAGTGAATGCTTTGAGGGACTATGGTCTGTATACACTGAACACCTACCATTAATGAGATCAACATAACCATTGCCCACAATAGCCACTGGTGAAAGTCTTCGGATCTCTGTGTCCGAATCCAGGCTCTCAATTACCATCATAGCATATTCCATCCCAAAGCACCGATAACTCTGCCATTCTGGGATGTACGTGCACGTTGAATCTCTGATAATTCCTAGAAACATAAGTATATAACATTTTAGCAATTAAAAGGAAGCTCTTTGCAAAAGCATCAACAGTTAATCTTTTCTGTGTTATATTAAGACTCTGAAAAATATATTCTTGAAGCAAATCAATCATTAAAAATAAAAGAGACATTTTGTTTTCATAAACATGAGGACTAACAGATAAGATCTAAGAAACCTTTATAAGGTGCTTTTTCAGTGACTGGAATTCTACTTCCATTTGGGAATGTAAGCATCACTTTTGGGAGTCTGTAGTCTCCAATTCCAAATTGGCTATTTCCATTCCATTCATATTCTGCTTGAGGTATCACTGAACCGGAATTCCCCAGAAAGGAACCATCTATATCTCTGAGAAAAGATTTTCTTTTCGCGTCACAAACCATGTCTACACAATCAGATGGATTCACCTTACTGTGGAGAGGAGAGATATGTAAGTACAGTGAACCAGTAGCCCCTTCCCTGTTTCTAGATAGCATTTGAAGACACTGGAATATCTGATATGAGGTATCCAAAAACTTAATTGATTGAATCTTAATTCAGAAAGTAATCAAAGTGGGACCAAATAGCATATGTAATTAGCATTACAATGAGACATGTTTTTCTGTTGTGTTGACTTGACCTATTATTATGAACTCATTAACATTTCAAAAGGATGAGTATACATGTGGGATATAAAATATAAAACTCTCTTTTATATTCCATATTTTATTGAGTGATGGATTTCAGATTTTGCATTGCTCAAATATATTAACATTGCCTCATACAGCTGGTGAGCAGTTACCCAACTGACAGGACATACAAGATCTTCTGTTAGCAGGAAAGTCTTTACTATTTTCCTTTCTTTCTTTTTTTAACAGTTTTTTAAAAATACAGTATGATGTATGCTCTCTAAAAAATAACATATTAGTAATAAAAAGCTCAGTCACTGTCACCTTTCTACCTTAATTTCTTAGGTTCATCATCAATTGCAGATAATATATAGTCTTTTAGAGTTCAGCCTGTGTCTATATAAAAGGGTACAGCTGATTATGATATTCAAACTGTATATTCTAGTGACCATTCTGTAGCTACCCAAACTGGTAATAAGATATAAATTAATCAGGAGGTTCAACTGAAGATGGTATTCTGCCCTCACCTTGAGCACCTGAATTTGTGATTGCTAACTGGTTACAAAAATAAAATGGCTGCTTACTTTGAAGTACTCCACACATTTCATAGTATACATGATACACAGTATACTTATACTATTTCATCTATCCTATCAATAGGGAAATACAATTTATTCTAGATTTAAAGCAACAATATAATAGTGGAAAATTCTGATCTATTTGAGAAAATTTGGCATATTTCGCTTTTTGCTGTAACTGAGACAGGAAACCAAGTTATTCCCTACTATGCTGTGTTAGTTTTGGATGTGATTTGAATACATATTTCTGTTGTTGACTGTTCTTCATGTTCAAGTATGTACAGACTACTTTTATAAATAGCCTGTGAGTAGGCTGTCCAAGTGCGCTTATATTAGGGTTTAAGGCTCTGTCTTCATGTTCCAAAGGAACAGAAGTGGATTTGTGTTCAAGGGTGTTATCAAGAGGGTTCCTGCAAAAGGAGAAGTCAGATAGGGGAAGGAAATGAGAGGAACACAGCGATGATCTGAAGATCAGCTTCAATCTGATCTCATGGAAACCTTTGGATCATGAATTGCATCCAGAGTTGTTCCCACGTTGAGCTAGTTTTTTCTATTCCATTATATATTAGCCATTTTCTACAGACAATGGTGGTAGGGAAGGTTTTAACTCCTTAACATCTTATAGCTATTTTCTGTTTGGCTAAGAACAATTTTTTTGGAAAAGAGGGCAGATATGAATTCTTGTCGGCCACAATTCAGAGCATTTGGGGACTGGGTAAGCTGTTTATAAAAGATCTGGGAGAGTATCAATTAGATTCTAACAAAGCACAGATTTCGAATACCTTAACTTTCAAACTGTAACATTTTCTTCATGACCTAGATGTTAAAGTCATATTGATCTGAAGGATAGATTGATAACTAAATAGGAACTAATAACTTAATGGTGGGGAGAGGTTCTATAGAGACAAATCATTGCAGGTCAACAACTATTAAATGACAAAGTTTGGTACTGTCATTAAATCAAAATCAGATGAAATCATACTATTTATGAAATTACACATTTCTCTGAGGTGATGTTAAGTTATGTCCATTATTCCTGGACATCTACCAATACCAAACATGATCAAAGACCTCTAATAGAATTATTTTCATCCAATATTATTTATACCCAAATTCCTGGTTTCCTCCTTTTAAAAAGAGTAATAGTCATATTCCTTTAAAACTTAGAGTCTGAGTATTTTAGTTTCTAGAAACGTTCTATACTAACGGATTTCTCTGAAAATCACTGTTCTAAGTTTCTGTATATTCTTCATCACAGCGATGATAATGACCAACATTTAATTTCCAAGTATATGTTGCAGGATGTGTGGTAAGATATTTGGAAAGAAACAGAAAACAAAAGAGAAAAAAAGGGGAAGAAATTATAAAGATTTCTCTTATACCTAATGATAACTTAAAAAAATTATTATTCATAAAAGAATTGGGGAACAGAAGTGGGGGGGTGAGAGGATTTACCAGAGACAGAGTTGGGGGACAGAACAGGCAGACTGAAAATACACTGAAATACAGACTGAAATGCACTGCTGAGGGGAGCAGTGGACAAGACATGAGAGGTCTGCTGCACTATGTGGATCACTTCTCTGGCTGGGGATTGAACTTACAATGCAGTGGCTGCAGATAGCTTCATATTGATGAGACTTACCCTCCTGTGCCATGAGTGAGGCCCCTCACAATGATAACTAACACAGAAATACTAATACACAACATACATCTGATCCTATCTCTGAGTTTTCTACTTAATGATGGTATTAATTATGATGCAAGGAACACACATTATGAGAAAAAAAAACATATTAAGGCCTAGTTACATCAAGTTAAAAATAGTGTCACTTTTCATAATTCTGGTTAAATTTTTACAGAGATAAACTGCTTTAGTATGGCAAGGAAAGAGGTTATGGAAAACTATGAAGACAGGAAAGAAAAAAATTGGGTTTTCATTATTTTACCTTATATCAGGTCTGTGTATATATATTTTTGATTGTTCAATAGTGTCAACCAGCTGTATGTTCTTCACATGGATTGGATGCTGTAAATCCTCATTTAAAGGGTTAGTAATAAATACCACATTAGTTTCACTGGAACAAACATTCTTAAAGCCAACAAATGTAGAACCTAAAATATAAATAATAGAAAAATAATTATATTCTCCAAATAAATGATAAAATCAGTTTCTTTCATGTGCATTCCACCAAACACATCATTTAACACTACCTTGAACATGGAATTCCAACCTTAGGTGAAAGAAAAACCTAGCATTATTTGTCCTGTAGAGCTTTGTCCTGTAGCTCTTTTGGTGAATAGCCCATTAGTCCATCTCAACTCAAAGCAGACCTCGAGCTTCCCTAGTCAGGTGGGAATGAAGCAGGAATAAGGGAGGAATCAGGAGAATGTACCTGGGAGTAAATTGTGATGGTGGATTTCAAGGAGGATAGAATAGAAGCCTGGATAAGGAGCAGCATGCCAGTATGGATGGGGGTATCCTCCATTTTACTAGCAGGGCTTTTTTAACCTTGAGAAAAAAAATAATCATTCATGATAAATGAAGCAGAATTGTAAGAATTTTCATGACTGACTATGAAGAGATTAAAGAGCTCTGACAAATAGGCATAGGAGATGAAACCATGATGTGAGGTCAATGATTTTTCAGCTCCAAATATGAATGTCTTGAGGGAATGTGGTATGGGGAGACATTACCACTTCATGTGGAGAGAGATGTGGTCTGACGTTAGGATATCATGGCTGTGGACAGTGATAAATGAGAACTGGTTGCCTTGTCAGGGGCCTGGAATGAACAGGACTGGATAATCTGGTAAAAAGAAGCCTGGGAGAAAGCTCTTTGGATGGGTCTGTGGCAGTAAACACAAAGGGCTGGTTAAAGATGATCAAGGATCTTCCACCACTGAAGAAGCATTAAAGAAAGATGGTACACAATGACATGGCCAGCTAGTCTCTGTCCCTGGACACCCACATTCTTAGACATTAAGCTTATGAACTGAGCAACTTTGGAGTAGAAATGGAGTATCTACACAGGCCCAAAAACACGGGCTTCTTTGTGAATTTCACGAAGCTATTGCACTGTTTAAGATGTAACCTGACCTGCCAAAGAACCAGAGCTGAGTCTCCCGTATACATCGTTCCTCGGGGACACAGTCAGTTGAATTAAAGTGGATTGTATCAGATTTATTCTGCCCTGAATAGGATAATACTTTTTCTTGACTGGGTTAATTTGCATTCCTACTATGGGTTTTCCTTTCCATTTTGTACACATACTCAGTTGCCACCACTGGGTAATGTCATTGCATAACACTTTTTTTTTTAGATTTATTTATTTATGTGTCAGGCCAGAGGTGCAGGGCTGATGAGAGGATTCATCAGAGTCAGAGTGGGGAGCAGAACAGGCAGATTGACAAAGTACACTACTGAAGGGAGGCAGTAGGCCAGACAGGAGAGGTCTGCTGCACCATGTGGGTTACCTCAGGGGCTGGGGATTGAACTCGCATTGTAGTGGCTGCAGCTCGCTTGCAGTGCTGGGCTTTAACCAACTGCACCACCAGGGAGGGCTGACTAATTGCATAACTCTCCAAGAGGTATGGTAGAGGGCCAGGCTAATACATGTTGCAGTATCTGGGATCTGTCAATCTAACAGTCTGCTGGAATAGTCTCTTGAAGTCACACGTGCAGTGCCAGCTCTGGAGGTGACAACCTACAAGATGTCATTCACCTAAAATGAAAAGTTATTATGTGCTGCTGAACTCCCAAATCGTAGAAAATAGGGGGATTAGTAGGAAAAATTATTCATCATCACTCCTAGAAGCCCAGTTTTAGGGTCTATGTGTCTGGAGGTCATGAAGGCTGATGGAGTGGTTCAAGGAATACACACACGTGGAAACAAGTGAGCACAACCATGTCTCTGAGTATCGGTTGCTAACAGCCCAGAGCTGCTCTCCTTTCCAAAACTTAGTTTTGGCCAAACAGGAGTTACATAACTCAGGTAATAAGGCCCTTCCTACAGTGGCAGCTATAATCACTTACTGACTTACTAGTATGGGAGTATGAATGACCAATCCCCACCTCAAAAGTGATTCATTCTCATGCTAGAGACCTCAGAGAGATCAAGGGCAGCTGTTCCCCAGTTTTTACCACATCCTTGCTTAAAAACGTCCCTTGTCCTCTTCTGCTTTCATCTGTACCTTCTGAAAGCATTTCTCAAGAAAGCATTAGCACAAAGAGTCCTCTAAGACTCTTCTACTAGGGAACCTTCTACTAAGAATAACATCATTCATATATTGTCCTCTAAGGTGATGCATTATAAAAGAAAAAAGTTACTTGTGTTCCTTTGAGAAATTTGGTTTCATTTCATAAGAATATTTTTATTCCTATATAATATTTATACTAGTACAGAGCATATTTTTTATTGAAAGCAATAGATGTTGACTAAAACCTATATAACATGCTAAATCACTTTTAGCAGCAGCATCACCGTCAGTAACACTGATGTTTTTTATGATGATAATCATTTATTTTGCATTTTTGGGACTTAGAGTCTTGAGAAATGATATGTCAAAACTTAGATGTTTAGTTTATGGAACTGATTTCTTTGAGAAGACACTGGTTAAACATTTCATGTGGGAGAGGGAGGCAAAAAATAAACTTTTTATGAAGTTCAGAAGTTCAGTACTACACTGAAATAGAGAATGACAATGTTTTAGATGGGCAAAATGATAACTGATGTGCATACCACATTAATTCATAAATAACCATTTTAAAGAGAAAAATTGGTTCAGTGACAGAGCAGTGGATCTCAAGTCAGACCTTGATTAGAATCATAATTTTGTCAAAAGGTATGAGAGTTTAGCAAGACACTTAAATTCTATGAATTCAAGTTTATTCAGCTATAGATATTAATACATACTCCCAAATATATGACAGTATTTCTACAGAAACTAATATTAAATCTTAATATTAAATTATTTCTGTTATTTTAGAGGGACAATTGAATGTCAATTCTTTACTATGTAATAATTTTGCCAGGAGCCATTCTGGAAATTAACTTTGATGTCTGATTTCTTTGTCATGCTGCACAGATTAATTTAGACCATTTTTTTTAACTAAAAATGAAATATTATTAAATAATATTAAACGTTAAATAACCTTGAGAGCTACCAACTCTTCATAGAACTTAATTGTCAAAGGCGCTATTTAAACTTACCTGAGATGTCCAAAAGGCCGCTGATGGCATTGTAACTCATGATCCCCGCGTGGGGTTTCCGAGGTGCCATGTTATGGGCAGAGGTGAAGGTAGGCCAGCAAATCCCACTTCTCCCACCTTTTATGAAACAAAAACAAGTTAGTGAAATGTGAATATGCATTACTCAGTTGAACACCAAAATTAAAGCCCCCATTTTTTTTTTTACCTGATGGAGGTCTAGAGCTTCTATGCAAAGCAGAAAGTTCAATATTGGGGTCATCATCAGTAAGGATATCAGAGCAATTAAATTCAGGGCTACTTCCAACAATCAATGAATTCTATTAAAAAATTCAAACATTAAAGCTTTAAAACAGATTTTTTCTAAAAGAAAGCATAATAAGGGGCCCTCCCTGGTGGCGCAGTGGGTTAAAGCACAGCACTGAGAAGCCAAAGCCACTTCCGCATGAGTTCGATTCCCGCCTGCCCCGGAGGTGACCACATGGTGTGGCAGACCTCTCCTGACCCGCCCGCTGCTCCCCTCAGCAGTGTACTTCGTCCATCTGCCTGGTCTGCTCCCCATTTTGTCTCTGGTGAAGCCTCTCGCCGCCCCTGAGCCTCTGGCCTGTACCCCAGTTCTGTATGCACAAATAAATAAATCTTTAAAAAAAAAAAGAAAGAAAAGAAAAAGAAAACATGATAAGGAATGATATTAAATTCTACTGTAGTTAGACTCAAAACCTCTACATTTGAGAGACATCTTTTTTTTTTTTTTAAGATTTATTTTATTTATGCATACAAGAGCTGGGGTGTAGGCCAGAAGTATAGAGTGTGGGGAGGCAGTGAGAGGATTCACCCAATACAGAGTGGGGAGGGGCAGAACAGACTAACTGACTGAAATACATTGCTGAGGGGAGCAGTGGGTGAGACAGGAGATGTCTGCTGCACCATGTGGGTTAGCAATCTGGTGGGGGATCGAACTCTTCCTGCAATGCCTGACAATAGCTTGATAGTGCTGAGAGTTAGTCCCTGGCACCACAGGGAGGCCTCAGCAGATCATTTGTTAAATCGATATGAAAAACTGATACTCTCTGTCCTGAGTAGAATGACACTCAAAAGTGGGAGGGAAGGCAGGCCTCTCTGGGATGCTCTGGTGGGGACATGTTCAGGGAACCCCAGGAACAAGAAGAGGGTATGTCAACGGCCACTTAAGCTGGTTCAGGAAACGCTTCACAAAGGAAGTAAAAACTAGTGGAAAATTAGTAGGTGATAAGCAAGAAAAAGCAAGGGAAGGGGGGAAGAAAGGGGAAGTCTGAGAGCTTCTTGGCAGAAGGCAATGGAGCAAAGGCGAGAGGTTTAGACTATCAGGTTCGTCAAGGAAATCATTCTTAAACCTTCATAATTTTATGCTTCTCAGAGTTGTTCTTTTTTCCTTATATGGTTGTATTCACTTCTTACCTTAATTTGTACTATTTTACTGGAAATTTTGTGAGATACAGCAGCTGGCATGTAAATCATCGAGGAAATGGCCATTCCATTGTCAACCAGAGTGACATTATAGATTTGCACACTCTCTGTGGTCTGCAACACAATTTGTAGATTACATAGCACAAAATACAATCACGAAAGAAAATTAATTAACAACTATCACGTGGATCACATTTACCTGAAAATAAATCCCATAATCCCAACATGTCCAAATGGTAAATCCCTGTATAAGAGAGCATCCAGGAAGACCATCTTGGTTCATGTAGATCCCATATAAACCTCCATGGGCTTCATTATTAAACCACTTTTCCCTGGGATTAAATTGACCTCAGAAGGAAATACAGAACCAGAGAATTAACATTACGAGCCATGCCATCTAGCTTTACAAATAGTATTGGTTAGAGATAAAATTTTAAAAGAACTTAAATCTATCATTCCAATGAAAATTGTAATAAGACGATCAAGTATTTTTATTGCTCAAAAATAAATGGTTTGCTCTATTTAGTGCTTATTCTTACCTAATTTGTCCTTTCACTGTTAAAATAATGTTAGGGTCATTTGTAAACACTTGGCTTATTGTTAGCACCCTTAATTCCTAATACGTGATTAAGCTAAACGTGAATTTCATAAGGAAGTGTATGAAGTTTGGATTCAACCATAGCCGAATTTTTGATGATGTAGGAATAAAAATATTGTCAGTGAAAATGCATTCTACGGCATTATACATATTAATAGCTATTCACAGCTACAGATCAAAGTTTGATTTTCATAAAACCATAACAATACTCAAAGAAATAGTAGAGAAATAACATGTTTTTAAATTATCAGTCAAAGAAAGATGACCTTTTCTTAACTGTGGGAATAAAATATTTAATAAGAGAACATATCAAGGACACAGCCCTTGAAAATGTAATCTCATTTTGCCCTGCAAACAGCAATGTGCAAATGTTTCAGTTTTCCTACAGCTTTTGTGAGAGATTAGGTGTTAAGTTTTGATTTTTACTAATCAGATGAAGAGAAATGTTATCTGAGAACTGTCTGCTCAAGTCCTTTGACTTTTGCATACTTGCAGGTTTTAACATGAATTGTGAGGATATATTCCTTTAAATTGGACGCATAAAATAATGGCATATCCCCACAGGCATGGTTATCTGTATGCTTTTGCAAAAGAAGTGGGATGATACCAATACCAGTCAAATCAAAAACTGAAGTTGCTGTTAGAGTTTTTGAATCATTAACATGCAAAATATTTGTCCTTAAATGATCATCCATTTTTACTTCAGCCTCTCTGTATCTTGAAGTCAATTAGCTTGTTGAGGTCTGCCAGTGCCCAGGAAGAAGAGGTAATTACACACTGAACTTATAAACAATAATTATTTCTAATACATTTTATTTAGTGACTATGTTTAATGACTTTAAAACAACTTACTAGAGCAAGGTTCTCCATCAATGCGGTATCCAGCCCTTCCAAAGCCAGCTACTACATTATTTTGTAAGACTGTATTGGTTCCTCTATTTACCTAGGGCAATAATAAAGAAAATACTTTGGGTCAGACTCATATGGGAGCAAACAAACAACAAATACGGGAAAACTAATCATGACTACACTTTCAGGAGGAAAACTTTAATTAATTGTTCATCCTCTTCAACTTTGTATTATATTCGAAGCCCTGACGTTACCATAGGTTTTTAGGGGTAAGACCAGCAGTTCATATGATAGTTTAGACTTTATTACACAAATGTATTAAAGAAATTTTTTGTATCAGTCACAAAATCCACTGGATATGGTTCAGTATTTATTAGCCATTGACCACATTCAGTATTATAACAAGACTACAAGGATTTTATTACTCTGTCAAATTCAATTATCAATTTGATTTATTAAGAAAAACAGATAACTAGACTATAGTGGATCATAAGATTCAATAGAGATGTTCATTAGTTTTAGTAGAGTCTGCTGTAATAAAAAACTAGGTTAGCATATTGTTAAACCACTACTAAAATTTTTATTTTATGAGTGAAGTTAAAGTGTCAAAAAATGAAAAGCATTCAGCACAGAAGATTTAGTTCTTGCTCAATTGCTTAATGCTTAACAAACACAATTATTAAAATTGTCTTAAAATCAAGTCTTTCAAAAATACAGATAACTTTAAAGATTTGGAATTTGAGTCTATTTTAGTCATCTATAAAGAGATGAAAAGAGCATCATTGCCTCATAAATATATACTAAATTTCAGGCTTTCAGTTTTTACCTTAAGGTAATATTAATTATTAATTATTTCACAAAAACAAAACTCAATCTTTACTCCATCAAGGGAAGTTACATTTATTCCTTTTCATTTTAAATAAAACACAGCAAGAGAATACTGATTATGGTCTCTTGCAAATCATTTCTTCTGTACTTTGCTTTCTTGCTTGTGATCTTTACTCTACATTTAAAGACCTAGAACAATTGAAATAACTTTTTGGGAAATAAGAGTAGCTCAGTGAGTGATGTCAGATAAGAGTACATATCCTGGGCCCTCCCTGGTGGCACAGCTGGTTAAAGCACTGCACTAAGAAGCTAAAGCTACTTCCGCATGAGTTCAATCCCCGACCCAGAGGTGACCCACATGGTGCAGCAGACCTCTCCTGACCCACCCGCTGCTCCCCTCAGCAGTGTACTACATCAGTCGGCCTGTTCTGCTCCCCACTCTGTCACTGGTGAATCCTCCCCGCTGCACCTCTGGCCTGTACCCCCAGTTCTGTATGTATAAATAAATAAATCTTTAAAAAAAGTACATAACCTTGCGTATGATAAGAATTTTAGATGAGAAAGATTTTAGATATTTTATAGTCTTTCATTCTAATTTTTTGTTTGAGAATGGAAACTATATTCTGAGTTAAGTACAAGACATTTGAAGTCAGCTAACAGTATGAGACTGTGTACTAGAACATGGAAGAGATAATTATTTAAAAGCCAAGTTTTTTTCTATTGAGGTAGCATTGTTTTACAGTACTGCATATGATTTAGAGGTATAGGGTCAGACCACACCCATCCCCAAGGCACTGATATTGCTGAAAGCAATAACTAATGTTAAAGCAAGGAAATAAGAGAACTACTTAAACCAATGGAGAATATCATAAAATAAAACCCAGTAGCAAATGAAGGTTGCAACATCTTTTAAGAAAGATTATCGCTCTTTAATTATTCACTTTATGAGTTTACTACTTTTTAACAAAAGGAAGAAACACGTTGCTATAACATTTTAAGATTCACAATTTCTACAGAATAAGGAAATTATACTTGATAATTTGGATAAATAATTAAATTTGTTCTCCTACCTCAATTGCTGCATGCCAGAGAGTTGAGCTTCGATCTTTTCTGTTCTGATAGGTTCCTGGCCAAACCGAAAGTGTAACCAAATTTCCTCGGACCTTGTTGGCATCCCCCCATATTCTAATGCCTGTAAAAAATAAATCCTCCAAATACATATGCAAATATACTTTTCATTTATGGGAGATGCCATTCATTTTTTTTTAAAGATTTATTTATTTATGCATACAGAACTGGGGTATAGGCTAGAAGTGTAGGGGCTTTGAGAGGATTCACCAGAGACAGAGCAGGGAGCAGAACAGGCAGAGTGATGAAGCACAATGATGAGGGGAACAGCGGGAGGGTCAGGAGAGGTCTGCCGCACCATGTGGGTCACCTCCAGGGCAGGGATAGAACTCATGCTGAAGTGGCTTTAGCTTCTTAGTGCTGTGCTTTAACCTGCTACACCGCCAGGAGGGCCCAAGCAATTCATTTTTCCCATGAAATAAATTTTCTACTTTGAGTCTGACAAACAAACCTCTTAAAGAGTAAGCCCTCTAAACCCTAAGATAGTGAAACTCTACTTCTGTGTTAACTTCACTGAGTTAGGATCTTCTGGAGGTGCTTGTTGAATTCATGGGTTTATAAAATCACTTCAGATTTTAATAAACACACAAATATTATACATATTAAATATGTCTGTATTATGTTACAGTGTTATTCAAGAAAGGATAACTTCATAAAATCAAATTTACTTTTCATAACATAATAACATTTATTTGTAAATATGTGAGCAGCATTCAAAAGTCATAGTAATTTAAACTACGGATCCAATAATTTGACTGGATAAACTCACATAAGATCTCAAACCTGTCCTGTCCAATCAGGTAGCCACAGTCATATGTAAAGAAAGAAAAATTAAGCGGACTACAATTAAAAGAAAAATCCAGCTCCTCAGTCACATAGCCCATGTCAAGGGTTGGATGACCACTGGTGGTTTAGTAAGCACCATATTTACATAGACACAGACCTTTCTGTTCTTCAGAGTAGGCCATTGGACTGCAAGGCACTAGAGTTTGTAGACAAGACTGCCTGAGAAAGGCAGATTATTGGACCAGGACATTACTATGTTACCTTCTCCCACCGTAAAGTGAATGATGTTATCATCTATGTCCAACCCGTCTGTCCCAAACACACCAATCGCTGGAGAAAAACCACTGTGGAAAGCACAACCACGGACATAAGAGGAGCCATGTTCTTGACTCTACAGGATTCAGTGAACATTTTCCAAACAAAAAAAGAAAAAAAAAAGATTTAAAAAATTTGAAGTAGATGACTTTCAGGACACAAATCTTGATAAAGTGCTCAATTTATAATTCATTAAAGCAGATGATTTCCAAGTAGATGTTTAACATTGGGGAATGGCCATACATTTGCATACATTATGATTAAATAAAACAAAAATATCTGCTTATTTTAAATGCAGTTTGAAAAGTTGAGTACTTTTTCTATGCATGTATACTTCTATCATTATCTATAAAATGCTAAGATATAAAAACTATTTTCAGAATAGTTTACTTTAGAATTAACAGAATTTTTTTTCTCAGCCAGTGAACTAATTTTTATTAAAACACTAAACCCCCATGTCCACTACAAAAAATAATTCTCTAGCAAGGGGTTACATTCCAAAAGTCTATAGGAACCTATCAATAGGTAGGTGAGGGGGATTCAATTTTAAACCAACATAAGAAAATAAAAGACCCTCTTGGAAAATAGTTCCCACTTTTGACAGAGGCATGGATATAGAGAGTAGCTTTTCAGCTGCGAAATGTAAGCAATACTCACTTTTGTTTAATAGAAACTATTGGGAAATATTTTAGTTATTATAATAGAGATGTGAAATATTATTACAGATCTGCATTTATTTCATATCTGTGCTCTTTCTCTGATTTTTAAAAATTAATCTTACATGTACATAATGAGTAGAATAAAATGCCACTATGTCGAAGGAGGCTTCGACAATAAATTAACCTAACAGCGTTTTGTTATACTACTTTATAGCCTTAGCAATTCTAAAATTTTGTTTAGTAACATTAAATAGAACTAAAATCAAAGTACTTTATTTTGTTATGAAAAAATGAAAAATAATGTACAAACCTGTCCTAGGTTAAGAAATGTTACAGCGTATCTTGGATCTGTGCCATCCCTGAAGCCTTCCTGACCACTGTGATAAAATTCCACATTACTTATTCTTGCATTTCCTGCAGGAGTGGGGAATAAGGAGAGAAAGAGTGAAGATGTCTTTCTTGAATGAAAATATTTGTATAAAACTCTAAAGGATAATACAATTTTCCAAATTCCAATTTGCTTTCAACATTTTCATGGAAATCTTTGCTACTTTAAATGAAATAGGAAGCATTTCTGAGTTTTTTCACTTCCTTTTCCATGAATCTTCATAGATTTAGGCCTACCCCCTACCACTATCCATGAAATTTAGTACCACAGAAATACTGTCTCTTAGGAATGGCACAAATAATCGCTTAGTAAAGGTTTATTGTTCCCCCAAACGATTTTTCACCGCCTCAGTGGTGAGTGTTTTGGGAATGCATGACATAAAGCACAAAATATAATTAACCAAACATTTAAAATTTGATGCCATGGAGAACTTTTCAGGGTATTCTCTTTACACAATGTCTTCTAGAATTTACATTACCAAGTATTTGCTGATTGTGTTGGATCCATCATAAGATTTAAAATGGAACAGAAATGATTAATGTCCATAGTCAGAGAAATCTTAAGCCCCTACGTAGCTATTTGTATATCCGGCAAAGCTGGACAATGTTTATTCCATATCATGATGAGGATTACATGAGATATATGTATT
Source organism: Condylura cristata (assembly GCF_000260355.1). Classification (NCBI taxonomy): domain Eukaryota; kingdom Metazoa; phylum Chordata; class Mammalia; order Eulipotyphla; family Talpidae; genus Condylura; species Condylura cristata. Next base: position 20,414,007 of record NW_004567110.1, read on the forward strand.
AAATGTCTAGCACAGTGCTTGAGATAGTGTATTGTGATCAACATTAAAATAATCATCAACTGGCCCTCCCTGGTGGTGGAGTGGTTTAAAGTGCAGCACTGCAAGCTAGCTGCCACCGCTTTTCAGTGCAAGTTCGATCCCCTGCCTAGAGGTGACCCACATGGCGTGGCAGACCTTTCCTGACCCGCCCACTGCTCCCCTGAGCAGTGTACTTCCTCAATCTGCCTGTTCTGCTCCCCACTCTGTCTCTGGTAAATCCTCTCACCCCCCTGCATCTCTGGTCTGTACCCCAGTTCTGTAAGAATAAATAAATCTTAAAAACAAAACAAAACAAAGGGATACATTTAAAAAAATAATCAACACTTGAAGAGAGTGGAGTGAGCATATAAATGAAACAAAATGATAGGCTGAAGTTCATGACTATGGAAACTGGTAACGGGTATACTGGGGTTCACTGTGCCATTTTCTCCTTATTTGGTATATATTTGAAATTTTTATAACAAGAAGAACCTAGGTTGTTATAAAATGTTATAAAGTGACTTCTATTTGGGTGAGAAGGTTGGGCTAGTTGTTCCTAATGTCATTGTTAATTTGATAATTCTTATTGTGTATGAAGATATAAGGTTTTGGAGTATAGTTCCTGAGCTACATAAAACCTCTCAAAGCTTTATTTTTCTACATGATCCTATTGAGAAGTGAGAATTATTTAAGTTCTCAGTATAGAAGGTATCATGTTCTATTTCACTTAGAAAAATAAAGTTGTACTAACCTTTAAATGTCATCATATTTTCAGTGAATGAGCTGACCAAGACGTGTGCACCAAAAGATTCCTCGAACCAACCTGGATAATCTTCACCAAGTATTTTGATGTTTCGACTCAGTATCCCAACATCAGCTGCTAATGTGTAACTCTGATCTATTCCAGGAACATGGTACCTTTCAGCTATTAAAAAAAAAAAGACAGCTGAATTATTATAGGTTCTGTGAAATACCTGTCTTGATTAGTTACTTTACAGTTTACAGGTCATATAACTTTCTAATATGCCAGAAGTCAACACAAATATGTGTTTATTAGTTTTGTTTGCTGACATACACGTAGATGGCAGATAGAAATTACACATTATTTAGAAAGTGAAATATAATAAAAAAAGTTTATTTACAACAAAAAGATTATTCAAAGAATATTTATTGCCTGACAAATAGTTTGTATCAAGTCAAATTACATACTAAAAACACAGATATAAGGAATGTTGAGAAGCTTATTGTAATTTTTTTTTAAGATTTTATTTTTTTATTTGTGCATACAGAGCTGGGATACAGGCCAGAGATGCGGAGGGTGAGAGAATTCACCAGATACAGAATGGAGTGCAGAACAGGCAGATCAACGAAATACACTGCTGAGGGGAGCAGCGGGCGGGTCAGGAGAGGTCTGCCACGCCATGTGGTCACCTCCGGGGCAGGCGGGAATCGAACTCATGAGGAAGCGGCTTTAGATTCTCAGTGCTGTGCTTTAACCCGCTGCGCCACCAGGGAGGGCCGCTTATTGTAATTTTAATAGATAAATAAACAAGGAAAACTAGTAAAAGAATTTGACTAAGGCCATGTAAAGAATCACATAGATATTATCTTTGCTGAAGCCTCAGTCTTTGCTGGGCCTTCTCTTCCTGAAGCATAGTTTGTATCATAATTATTTATAAATATGTAGCAATGTATCAAACACAATGTGTACATTTACACTTTAATGATTTGAAAAAATCTTTATTACATTCTTCCTTCCTAAAAAGTATTCAAAACTTCTGGACAAGCAGGTGCCTTTCAAATAAAGGGAACTATTTGAATAGTTTAAATAAAATAATCTATATTGCCAAACTTGAAAATCCATTTGCTTTACAATTAAAGATTTTTCAATGAAACTCTTTCTATTTAAAGAAAAGTGATAGTATTATAGACACATGTGCTCTATCAAAATACTGTTTTTGAAAATTATTTTAAGTTTCTTTTTCATGTGGATGTCTATTTACCTTCCTACCATACTGTCTTACAGCTGAGTTCTTGTGGGAATCAGAGTTATCTGAATGGCTTTTCTAACATTACACTCCTGTCTGCATCTGCTTCCACTTTCTAGGATTCAGATGATGGTAGCATGTAAAATGGGGAGATGCTGGGATACTGGAATGGTTCTCACCCAGAATCAGAAAGGCCATCTTACAATATTGATTCATTCCTCTTCTCCTTTAGAAGAACAGTTTGCCATCTCACAATACCTTGTTTATATGCAGGTATAGTTGAGGAATGTTTTAATGAAACAAATTAGGACAAAGATACTCTTGGATTGAAGGCTCTCAAGTTTCAGTGTACATAAAAATCACCTAGAGGTTTGCTAAAACAGAAAGTGACCCTCTTACTTCATATACTGTGATATAGTGGTCTTCACTCAGTATTTGCAAATGAATGAATGACTGCAAATGAAACTATTGATAGCCATAAACTATTGGTAGTACCCTTGGATATCAAAACTGAGTGAAATGCTCGTCAGAAGTATTTGTGAGTTTTTTTTTTAATCAAATAAAGGTAATTACAAAGGAGAACATTAAAAAGTGAATACTTCAAAACACATCTGCTTGATTATTATAAGTCTACTTGGTTAAAAAATAGTCACTTACCAAGGTGAGTGTAGGAAAGAGTCTCATTGAGAATAAGAATTTTGTGATCATGCAGGATTTTAACAATACTTCTAGTTTCTGTCTGGTGGACATTATAGCTTGTGGTTGTTATTACAATCTCTTCTCCCTCCTTAGAAAAATTCAAGGAATAATTTAAAAAAAAGTTTATTTTTCTTAAGAACTATTACACAGCTCTAATTTAATTTGTATCTGATTAGCAATCCTGGTTTTATCAGAAAGTCCCTATGCAATGTTACCTGCCCCCATACCATGGCAATCTCTACAACACTACCTGTTTATTTTCATCACTCTGATTAGAACTGAAATCAACACATATTTATTTGTTCATTTGGTGCCTGCTTCTTGCACCTCGGTGCAAATACCACTCCAGTTGATGAATTTCTTCACTACTGCATCCTCAGTTCCTAGGAGAATGCCTGGTACTTGGTTTGTCATTAAATAAATAATAAGTATAAAATATTAATCATACAAACAAAAATATTAATTGGATGAATACTTAGGGATATTGTAATCACTCAGTTATCTTTAATCCCAAATAAAAATATATTTATGTTCCAATAATTCTCCTTCTATTACCAATTTTAAACTGTATTTAGAGAATCAATTCACATAATTTAACTAAACCTATGTGAGTTTAAAGCTCATTCTGAGCCCAAGAGAACTGAAAGTTTAGAAAGAGAATTCATCCATTTCTCTGACACTTCAGGATTAAGAGTATTTGTATATCGTATCCCTGATTTATTCACATCTAGAAGTACAAAGAAGGTGGACACCATTCATATTTTACCAAAAATCCCTCATTTAATACAGGTGTTATATGAATACCACCTGGCATCAGGACTTCTTTTTCTCTCCACAGGTTTAACATAGAAAGCTATAAATTAAAAATGAGCTAAACAACAACATAATAAAATGTACCGAAAATAATTCCATTTTCTGTTTTGTGAGAAATGTAATAAGCAAATATATTTTATCCAAGGTCCTAAGACTACAATTTGTAAATTTCTGCCAGTAGGACAGCTTTTTGAATTCTACTTATCTGCAAAACATAAATTGCTCATTCGGTTAATCACATGAAAAGTAAATAAAGAAGGAAGAATAATTACATGAGGGTAAAGAGGTGAACATTTAAAGGTTCACTTTCCAACAAACAGTGTTTCCTCTACCTGCCAATCCACAGCATCAACCAGAGATAAGACTTTGGAGCCTGCCTCTGCGGTTTCCGAGAGCTTAGTTTTATATACTGCTCGTGGAATCCCATGAAGATCCAGCTCACCAAATACCCCTGGGGGTGGGGGAGATAGAGATTTTTATGAGGTAGGTACTAATAGTAAGTGAAACTGTTTCGCCATTCATTTTTTTTAAAGATTTATTTATGCATACAAGAAATGGGGTACAGGCCAGAGGTTCTGGGGGTGAGAGGATTCACCAGAGACAGAGTGGGCAACAGAATAGGCAGATTGACTGATATACACTAATGAGGGGAGCAGCAGGCAGGTTCTGTTTATTCATTAATTTTAATAGATAGCTGGACATTTTAGAATAAATGAAAAGAATAGGGGCAATCTATTCAGGGCTGCCAAAGGCTCTGGACATTTGAACCACATTTTATGTAGCCTGGTACATAGAGATTAAGGCCAATACACCAGGGTACATGAATGAGGAAGTTTACACAACAATACTGGAAAATATTAGAAAACTAAAATGAATCCAAATGTATGTTAACAGGACAATAGTGAAATAAATGATACTAAGACAGCAGAGTAAAAAGCAATAAAAAATGAAGAACTTTATCCATAAGCATTGCTCTTGAAAGCTATCCATAATATGTTAATTGCTAAAATAAAATTGAGTAATATATGTAGTTGCACCACTTTATTTTTACATAGGCATAAACCACTACCACAAATCAATATATAGAATATAAATATAGGTATAGATAAAAACAATAGAAAAACACTAAAATCATTAACTAATGCTAGTTTCTTCAACAGGGATTAGAATCAGAAAAGTGTATATTTTTTTTTATGATGGTCTGTGTTGTTCAAAAGTTACTTTTGAAACTAAAAAATAAATGCATGAAAGCAATTGTTTTTTTAAGGATTAAATTTGACTGCCTGTAGATATTTGCTGGTGGAGAGATGACTAATTCAATCTTAAGCCATTTCTTACCCACTTATTTACTGACTGTCACTGCTTAGAAATTGTACAGTGGAGCAAATGCAGCATATCCTTGTATGTGTCTTTTTTAGATATTTAATAGCTGTTATTAAATAGTACTACTATTAACAGAAACAGCTATTAGTGTGGCTAAACTAGACCTCCTCAGACCCTTTACTTTCCAGGCCCACATAGGGAAGCGTAGGGTGACACAAATGCAACACGAAGTTAAAATTTAGCAATAATTGTGACTGATAGCAGCGTCGACCATTTCACAGATTATTTATATTGTAAATGGAATATCTACAAAACTAACCTTTTGAGGGAAAAGCACTCAAATATAAAAAGTACTACTGCTTACATAAAGGAAAGATTCTAAGAAAACTAGATTGGAGAAATAATATATATATGCAGATATGTGTGAAGGTTAGCTTCGCAATGAATTACATTTTGGTTTAAAATAAGCATATCTACATCTACTTTCATGGGACAGAGTTCAATTTTTAAATGTCTCTGCTACTTTTATATTCCTATACTTTATATAAAGGTCTGTGAAAGTTTCTGATACCGTGACATCGTAATCTGATAACAGTTATTTTAGTGCTATGTTTTAAGATAGATTTGAAAACTGATATGACACTTTTGGTAACTGGAAACTCATACCTAAGACCTTTGATCCTTGATTTGGTCCTTCTGGTAGAGCCCACTCTGGGGTAGAATGATTTCCTCTAAGAACAATCTGCAATTCTCCTTTAAAGGGATTATCTTCCCAGCCGCCAATTAATCTGCCTCCCTGCAATGAAGCAGAAAATTGTTAACACTTAACAATTGAGTAGAAAAAAATTCCCATAAAGAAGGAATTAGGAAGCCTCTGACAGTCTCTGCTAATAAAAAGGAATGAATTTCATTGCACAAAGAACAGTATTATACCTGAAAGTGACCTTAATTTAACCCATTCACTTTAGAATAGGCAATTTGAAGGCTTTTTTTCCACTTCACAAATTCAATAATATATATAATGTCAGAATTGCACTTAAATAAAGGAACTTCTAAGTCATCAACTAGCATTATTTGAACAGAGGACATTATATTTTAGCATAATATGCCATATATAAAATATACTCATCATAATTTCATTGAAGCTATGCTATTTATGAGACATCATTGTTAATAGCTGTTATTAAATGCTTGTTAGTTTTATGTCAGGTATAATGTATACGATTATATGTATATTATATCACTTTACTGTACATTAAATCCATGAGCATGTTGTTATATTTATTTCACAGGAGAAAAAAAAATTGATGCCAAAAGAGGTCAAATAACTTACCCATAACTACCTACCCACCAAGAGTGAAGTAAGAATTTAATCATAGCTTTAATTTTCCTTAAAGGCTATGCACTTAACTGAACTATTACAAACATTGAAATGATTAAAGACCTAGTTTTCTGAAAGAAAAGCTACTGATGCCTTTATATTTTAATGGTGCATAATAGCATTTTGGTTAGACCATTCTTTGAAATGAGCAATAATAAAAGACTGCTAGCACAGCTAAACTGATTTCATTGGTTACATGTTACAGAGCATATGAGGTTATAAGAAAATGAGCTAACACTTCCGAACAACTGAAATATTTTTGCTGGCTCATCCTGTTTTCATAGTTCCATCTACAGCCCTTCATTTGAAGAAATACTGACTTAAATTCATTTAAATTTCTTCCAGAACAAATCAAAATTCCCTTTTGATTGGAACATCAATAGTTTAATTTTACCTAAATATAATCCAAATATGAAAATGGGAAAATATTACCCTTAGTATGAGCATAAAAATCACTCCTTAAAGAACATTTATCCCACGATTTAAAGGCAAGCAGAAATGAGTCATAACAACAGGGACACATTCTGAGAAATGTGTCACAATTTGTCAAGAGTCTGCTCTTCAGTGCAAACATCACAGAGGATAATTACATGACCTACACTGTACAGAGGTCCCACCACATCTAGGCTATATGCTACCATGTATTGACTGGGACCATATCATATGTGTGGTCAGTCCTTGACCAAATGTCCTTGATGACTTAATTGAACTTCAGTGGACTTTATGAACTTACATGCATTTCATGGGATACTGTCAGTTGTGATTTTACTTGCATCAGTTGAACACCTTTTCTTATAACTTGCTCAAGTGAATCTCCAACATTTCAGAATTTTATTAATCAGTATATAAATTATATGCTCCTCACTCTTACCTGCACAAATATGTAGGTGGCATTTAAAACAACTTTTCTATAAGAAGATTCTTCAGTTCCCACATGTTTATCTTCCAGCTCCAGAATCCCCCAAATAATAAGTCTTTCCATTGGTGGGATATCTTTGTCTGCCACCATCCATGTTCCTATAAAACATTGTTTTAATATAAAAAAATGACAGTTCATAGATTATACTCTGAATATGAAGCATTTATAAATTAACAGTGAGTGGTTTTGAGTTTGTCACTGTTTTCCACACAGTGGATGATTCTCGCCTCTCCCAGAAAAATCTAGGATTCTCAGTATTCATGTTTAAATCCACGTAAAACCCAGACATTTAAGTCTATTACCCAGGACACGATAATATTGATAGAATCCATCTTCTTTACCTCCACTCCTTTTTAATTTCTTTTTTACCTTATATACTGCATAAGAGTAAAAAAGTAAATATTGTAGCATTTGAATGAATGTTTTAAAAACACAAGCATTTTGCTTCGTTAGTGCATGGATTTACCTTCAGGAATAACCACAGTTGCTCCTGGGTAAGGTATGGTATAATTATTTTCTTGAGATGATTTCCAAAATGAATTATTTGACCATAAGCTGAAAAGAGAAGTATTTCCATTAAATATCAGTTCTCTGTATTTAATAACCATCTCCTTAGGGTACAGCATTATACCATGTTTTGGGGAATGACAGAATGCAAGTTAGAGTTTACAATGTCATGAAATAAGCTATATATGCAGTTAGTAAAACATTCGACATACAACAACTATACTTATCTAGTTTTTTGCTCCACTGAAGAAAGTTGTTTCCATTCACAATTTGAATCACTTTTCTCTCACTAAGTCCTTTTTATGATACCTTACCTATGTTTTTCTAATGTGTAATTTATTTAATTTATACTGTGGTAGAGAAGTGAATAATCCCAAAGGTGGGATTATTACCCACCTTTGTGCATTTAAAGACCTTAAGTATGGTGTTAATTCATCAGGATAGGGATAGGATATTGGGCTAGATTCTGTGAAAAGAGGGGCAGGAAGAATGTTCTCTGAATGAGTAAATGAGGTTAGTTCTCTGGTCTGGGGCTGTGGATGGTAGGCCTGTATCCAGAATGAAGTTTATATTAAATTAAAATGAATTTGGAATGGACATTTTGGGAGTGACAGTTGCCACTTTTCATCACTGTACCTGCTAGAGACTATGTCAGTGGAGAATTGATATAATGTTATTATAAAGTTGATCATATTTTCCATTGGAAAATGTTTACAATCAAAAGATAGAAAATTTATTTTACCTGTAAGAATTAACTTACACTGATGAAGTTAAAATTTAAAATATAATGGAATAAGTTGTGTTAGAAGTTTTGAGCATGAAGTGAGAGACAGCTCTCACTCAGAAAACAAAGTGTTCATAAAGAGATTGAGGTTTTCTGGATGTGTCATGAAATTCTGTGACGTCAGGTAATATATTCAGGGTCACTGGACTTCAGCTTGCTCACATAGGCAGCAAGGGGGTCTAGTGAGGCAGATCTGATACTATGCAAATCTGAATTCACCAGTAACTTTCTTTTTCTTCTTTTTTAAGATTTATTTATTTATTCATACAGAACTGGGTACAGGCCAGAGGTACAGGGGTGGTAAGAGGATTTGCCAGAGACAGAGTGGGGAGCAGAACAGGCAGATCAATGACGTATACTGCTGAGGGGAGCAGCAGGTGGGCCAGGAGAGGTCTGCTGTGCCATGTGGGTCACCTCCAGGGCAGGCAGGGATTGAACTGTGCTGAAGTGGCTTTAGTCCCAGTGCTGTGCTTTAACTGCCTGAGCCACCAGGGAGTAACTTTCACACATATTTTTGAGATTTTTTTCATATTCTTATCAGGGTGGAATAAAGCATTTTGTGACCCAGACACATGGTGAGAAGGACATATCTTCCTCATCTAGGAGTGACATGAAAGAGATTATTATGTCACAGCTACTAAAGTATTAGTAATCACAGGCATATATACTTATATGTGACTGGTCGCATCCGGGGAATTGGTTTTCTTGATGGGGAATGTGCAGGGAAGCAATCTTGGAGAACACAGCAGTAAGCTTGGAAATTAATAACAACATCTTTCACATCAGGATCCAGGGTTCCAGAAATGGACTGGTTCTGAGGAAGGTCATTTCTTCCTGACACTGAAAATGAAGCAAGAGCAATTTTAGTTAACATGATGATCAAAGTTCTTAAATGTTAACAAAATTATGGCTATTTGAAAATATTTTTTAGATGGTTTCTTGTCGTAAACTCAAATGTGTGATATAGCTATGGAAAACTCTCACAAAATGCGTGTGTCTTATTGAAAAGCACATAGTCAAAATAACTTGATAAAAAACCTCAAACTTTAGAGTTCAGTTAAAACTTGTTCTTAGTTTTATTTTCCAAAATAACTAAATGGGAAAGGTGGAAATAAAATATATGACACGTTTGTTGTATTCATTTCCTCTAGCTTGGTGAAATAAAGGCTGGGCCAAGTATAAGAACTTGGTGCCATCTCTAAACATAAACTATAAATTCTTAATTCAAGGATTTTTCCAATATAAATTTTGTCTCCAGTGCTTTTATTCAGGAAATCTCTATCAGATCCTGCTATATACTGGATACTGTATAATATAGTCATCCATTAAGCAATTTTTCTCCTTCTTGAGATGAAGATTTAGATAAAGCAACCACTTTTGCCTAATGTATTCATACCCAAGTAATACAGAGTACTAGTGTTAGCTTCAAGGTGCCAGTCTCCATTCTTGCTAGTATTCCAGTTCAGTGGATTTGAAGAACCATTCCTCATATCAATAACATTAAACATATCAGGGTTTTGTGTGAAGTTATGAGATATGATTACATAGTCTTCTTCCTATAAGTTGGTAAAAGTAAGTATGATTAGTTTTATGTTTATACCTTGCATGGTAAATTAATTTGATGACATATAATTTGCCCCTGTATTACCACTTGGTTGTTTTTAACCTTGCATTTTTCTTATTAACATTTTACATATCTGTGGCAATAATGATTTTATATATCAATGACAAAACTCTAACATCACTAGTAAAGTCCCTCTTTCTCTTCTCTCACTCTTCTATCCCCCTCTCTCTATCTACCTACATATACATATTCACTAACATATATTTGCATTTGAACAACATTTCTATAATATTTAAAACAGTGCTAGGCATTTTTATTTTACTGCACTCAAATGCAGTACAGATAGAACATAGAAAGACCAGTACAGGGTACTGGCTACTGTTAAAGATGGCAATAAGATCATAGTAAATCATTTAGGCAACTTATACTTCATTGAAAATGCTTACAACTTAAAAAACTGAAAGTTTTTTAATAAGATGCTAGACTCTTTTTCATAAGATGCTAGACTCAGAGCAAGGTGTTGGACATACAGGAGGTAGTTTGCTATTTTCTGTGTTTATATATTTCACAGTAAAGATAATGAAACTATTAACTGCTACCTGAAACATCATAGGCACTAAGTAAATGATATTATCATGATACTAATTACAGGACATAAGTTTAGTGCTCTGGGCTTATGCAGAATAATTGTTTACTCCTGTTTCTTAAACAAGTTGCTTTGATTTGATATGCTTGAGCTCTCTTCTTAGATTTAAGGTGGCTCATGGAGAGTGCTGACTTTCGTAAATCGGTATTGGAGGGCAGGGTGTTCTCACCCCAACAACTGGGATGAGGATGAGAATGTAGGCTACATATGAATAATATGCAACCATAATTATTATAAGATGTACTTTATAGCTTCTCACTTACCTTAAAGCCATAGAATGTCGACGTATACGATATATTGGCTATGTGATCTACATCTTTAAAATACCAGTTAATATGCCTGGCATTTGGAATGAGAGCCATCCATCCTGACATGTGAGTCAGTCGTTTCTTCTGAAAAGGAATAATGCTTGTGCCTGTAAGAGAAATAAAGCAAGAAACCGCAATGGCTCCCTCTCAGAATCATCTCCTTTTCTGAACAAGAATAAATGTAAAATATCGGTCCGGTCTATGGAAGAGGTCAGTACAGAATTTTGTTACTCATGTTGAATAGCACACTTAATGCAAACACAAAATGCTTCCTCACTTAGAATTTTAAACTGAGACGACAACTTTCTTTAGGGAAATATAAAATGGAAACACGATACCAATTTATATGACAAAACTAAATCAATGTATTAATGATTCTTCAAATATCATTGACCTAAAATAAAACTCCCTTTCTATTTTTTTTAAAAGATTTATTTATTTGTGCATACAGAACTGGGGTACAGGCCAGAGACTCAGGGGTGGCGAAAGACTTAACCAGAGACAGAGTGGGAAGCAGAACAGGCAGATCGACAAGTACACTGCTGAGGGGAGCAGCGGGCGGGTCAGGAGAGGTCTGCCACGCCATGTGGTCACCTCTGGGGCACGCGGGAATCAAACTCTTGTGAAAGTGGTTTCAGCTTCTTAGTGCAGTGCTTTAACCCGCTGCGCCACCAGGAAGGGCCCCCTTTCTATTTTTTAAGAGCTATATTCTTCAGAATACTTTACGTGCAACTATGCAGACATAAACTTGGATTCATTATTAGATTCTGTTCTGTAGATTCTGTTGAGTTAATGAGTTAACAAGTACTAATGGGAAGGTTTGATTTGAAATCTTAAAAGGACTAAGTTATATCCTGATCTATAGACCCCAGCCACTGACCAAAATACCTAAATTTTGTGAATGCCAAACTTGGACCCAAATTACGGGAAAATTACATAATTTGATTAAAAGATAGATCCTGGAGACTTCAGTAGAAGATTCAAAAGGATCTTATATAAATAAGAAAATAGGCAATTAGTCATTCTTTCCATTTCTGAAGGAATTTTGTGTTAAACAGGCAACCACTTCCTTTTCAAATTTTAAGGAGGAAAAGTTAGAAGCAAGATTACAAAATAAACTGTCATCTTCTTTATTTTGGTGGAGGGAGAGAAAATAGCAATCCAACATCAAAGCCAAAAAATCCAGTACCAAATTTATTCATTATAAGACTTATGTAATAGGTTTTGACTTGAAAGGGTCATAAGCAGAAACACTAAAAATTTATGGTTCCCAAAATCCTTAAATATATGAGAACTCTGACAATGGGGGTACTGTCAGTAAATATCCATACTTCCTTTTTGAGAGAGAGCAGACACTTCCTCACCCCAGGGATGCTGGGTAACTTTCCTGTAGAATGATACTTGCAAAGGTTTGAGAAGTCCCTGCTGCATGAGGCTGGTGTCTTAGGCTTCTGCCATCTAGCCTCTGCCATGACAGTGAAGAGCTTCCCCCAGGAGCTCCCCTGTTAGCCTGAAAACTATAATGTACACAGGAAGCAGCTCTAATTCAAACTTGGGTAGAAGAAAAGTCCTCTGGATCCTCACTCAAGCAGAGCCACTCAGATGAACCCAGCCTAGATCAACCAAGACACGTGAATCAAAGTGAATGACTATAGGTCTAAGTTACTAAATTTTGGGAGAGCTTGTGAAGAAAAAAAAAATAGCTGCCAAATAAGAACTAATTACAATTATACAAAACTTCTAGAATTTCTTTCTTTATTTGGCAGGACCAAACTCCACTGAAGATTCCTAATGTATAGAATTGCACTTTAACCTTACATTCTTTGACAGTACAGTTTTATAAGTAAAACATTTTCACTGTTCCTAGTTTTTTGTATTTTTCTGGCTCTACTCATTATATTCTCATTACATTAATTTAAGCATCCTGAACTGAAATACAAACACTTTGAAGTTGACATTAAAAAATAGTATCATTAAAGGTAGTCATCTCAGATTAATTTGCCATCATAAATATATTCACATAAAGAGACATCATATGTGACATCCTTTGATAATGACATATAATGGTAAATGTAGTCATAATAATTTTTCCCCACTGAACTAGCCTAATTATTGAACTTTGGAATCATTTAAAATACATATAAAGTCAAAGCAAATGAAATATTTTTTTTTTAGTAGTAACTTACTTGATTTCAATGGAAATACAACAAAAAGTCAAACTTCCCTAATATTAAAGGTGATCTAGTCTTTATGTTACATTAAAAATTGCCTTCTGTGGGGCTTTCTTTACTTTGCAGTATTACTTGCAGTATTACTTGAGTATTACTTGAGTCCATCTCATTTAACACTTACTGATCCCTTTTATTTGTAATATCTTATGTGTGACAGAAATATAAGCTTATAGTTGTTACTTCCAATATATTCACAGTTTAGTAATTAAATAGAACACTTACCTTTTGAGTGAGAAAGCCAAGGACAGAGAGACACTAAGAAAGCTACAATGTCAAAAACTCAGAAATACTAGACTACATGAAATACAGAAAAACACATCTAAATTAGTAATTTAAACTATTAGGTTTCACTCACCGAAAGAGTCTGAGAGAACCACCTCTTTTTCCAGCAGAGACCTGGGAGAAGGCTTATTGAATGCTAAACGGTGGAAGCTGACTGTAGCGTCACAGACAGACCCAGGGAAGCCAATGCTCCACTGAGCGTCTTGAGTGCAGTGAGAAGGGTCCAGCAGTGAACTGTGGGGAATGACAGTATGTCCTTTGTGACCTTGGAAATGAACACAAACAGCACATTTTATACTTCATGTTAGAAGACTAATAAACCAAACAGAATAGAATGTATAGACATGATGATCCATAGCACCACTAATGAAATTTAAATGGCTTGGTAACTTTTTGGCCTGCAGTGAGGAGAGCTCACATAGTGGACTCCAGTCAGAGACTTATTGTGGATGTAGCTGAAACATGGGAACTGCAGCACAATGAGAACTGATTGTAGGGGATGGGAAGTGGGATCAGTAACTTAAGACAAGGACATGTGGAAATGTGGAAAGGGGCCTCTCTGGTGGCACAAGGGGTTAAAGCTCATTAGTATGAAACTATCCAGTGCCACTGCAGGGTGAGTTTGATTCGAGACCAGGGGGGCGGCCCCACATGGTGCAGCAGACCTCTCCTGTCTTACTCACTGTTTCCCTCAGCAGTGTGTTTTGGTCATTCCATCCGTTGTGCTCCCCAGTCTGTCTCTGGTGAATCCTCTCACCCACCACACCTCTGGCCTATACCCAGTACATGCATACATACATTCTTGTATGCATAAAGAAATGAATCTAAAAAATATTTAATAGAATATATCCAATTTTTCCACATGGCTTATTCAAATAAACCTGGAATTCATAAGTTCATGGGGTATGAATGGGTAGTTGGGTAGTCATAGAAGAAGTTGGGTCATCATAAAAGCAGTTTTTCTTTTGTGTAATTGAGTATGACTGGAGGAGTTCTAAAATGGAAGCAGCTTCCTTTTGTAATTGATGTTTCCATAAATATTGTTCAAAATATGCTGCTAATTCAAAACCAAAATGCAAGTGCAGGAAAAATTAGAGGTTGCATTTGGGGCTCCTGAAGAAAAGAGTATCTCATCTATGCCTAGTGCTATCTTAAATCATTGATAAAGTTTGATTCTGGATAAGATCTATGATTTACGTGAATCTGTTTTAACATTCACCTCCCTGTATTAGTACATATTTCCCAATGTGTTTTAACATTACCTGTCAGTGAACCATCAGTATCAATCAGTACAACTTCATGTTCCCATCGAAAGCCAGCCTTATTTGGTGTATTAAAATACCGGATGTCAACAAACTTCACGCTCCAACCTCCACATCTGTCATTGCAAACTCCAGTGATGGATGTCACCCCCAAAGCTGCACAGTTGGGACGGTCAAAGTTCATGAAGTGCACAGAAGATACAGTCAAACCCTCACTAAATGGGAGAACCAGGCCTTTGATTGTGCAAAATGCAGACCCCATTCCCAGTTCATCAAGATGACCAACGATTTTGGCATTTTTTACCACTGCTCCATTGGTTTCACCCCACCCTCCAACATAAGGGGCTAGGATCCTCTTAGTCTCAATTCCAGCCTCATAATTATTTACCATCACAAAGTTATGGAATTGAAGGGCACCTCCATTGACCCATTCTGCGCCTTTTTGACAGTTCCAAGTGGTGAGTGAATTAAAGATTGCAGGTACTGGCACTGTGGAAGTACAAGATCCTGTTTGCATGGGAAAATATTCTTCAAATATCCATATTCCAAACCAACCTTGAGAATGTACAGTGTTGTTAAAAAATTCTCCAAGAGGAACTCTTTTTTGGCAAATGTTTCGGTCATAGGATGGACCATCGGGGTGGTTGTTCATTCGGTACCAAAAGCCAAAGTGAGTACCACCAGCAACTGCATTGTGTCTTATAGTGTTGTTTGGGTTGGTTACCCAAAATGCAGCTGGGGTCACATCATCATTCAGAAGACTCATACTTTGTTGTACAAATACTGCCAAGTTATATTGTAGGATATTGCCATGTTCAATACCATCTTCTATAAAAAATGCTCCTCCTCTGATATCATATATAATATTCCTCTCAACCAGAAGGTGATGCGTATTATGGATGGTAACAGCTCTATTATAGGCCTGGTGAATTGCACAACCTTTTACATAAGAGCTATATTTTAAGTCTCCAAGCAGGTGCCAATGTATTGGATATCGCCCCAATCGGAAAGCCTGTCCAGCGTGGAATATCTGTCAAGCCAAAGATCACAGCTCTTTAGTCATATGTGTGGACTCAGAGTTTGCTGCTGTATATTTTGTTTCAAAATGCTCATCTTTAATCTTACATTAATTATTATGAACACATTTATATTTCCCATATTATTCAGGGTTAGCATTGAAAACATTAGTTGGCTCCCACTTCGCTTTACTTTATTCATTATGTAACAACCATATGTGATGTCAAATAAGTGAATGAACAAGAACAAGCTCTGCTCTTCCGTTTCACATTCTGGTCTATTATGAAAGTTTTGTATTCAGTAAAATAAAACCTCTTAGCTGTCTTTTCCCCCTTCATTTACACAATAACATTTCTTGAAGTAAAAGTTTCCTGGATGCCAAACCCTGTACAAAGTGTCTGATATAGATGATCACAAACTTTATCCCAATCCAATGAAAACAAACACATCATTAACTTCATTTATTGAGGTGTAGAACGTTTGAATTCTTGTTCACGGTTGCACAACTCCATTTAAAAGCAAGTTGGGCTGATTCTGTAGTGGGTGCTCTCATCAACCACTCTGCTCTACTTTCTTTGAGAAATAACCCGACTAAATGAGAATGTGGGCCATGGAACTATTTGGTAGAGGAACATTCTCAGCAGAATGAAGAGCAAGTGCAAAGACCCTGAGTCAGGAATGTGTTTGACATGGTCAAGGGGCTGGTGGTGGGCACAGTGAGGGAGGAGGAGGAACAGTCACAGAAGGTAGAGGCAGAGCCCAGCAGGGGGAAGATCATGTGGGTCCTATGTGAAGGATTCTGTCTTTCTGCTTTTAATTTATTTGTTTGTTTGTTTAGTTATTATTTTTGTATAGAAGAACTGAGATATAGGCCAGTTCTTGGTATGAGGTATGGGAGGTCGGGGGGTAAAAGGTTTCACCAGAGACAGAGTGGGGAGAGCAGCTAAGGGGAGCAGCAGGAGAGACAGGAGAGGTCTGCTGAGCCATGTGGGTCAGCTTCCTAGCTGGGGATCAAACACAGGCCATCGTGGTGGTAATGCTGAGACTTAGCTTCTAGGCCACCAAGGAGGCACCCAGGCTTTCTTGCTTTAAGTATAATATGAAGTTAATAAAGGTTTTTGAACAGGCTGTAAAAAATCTGATTTACACATAAACATTTTTACCCTGGCTCTGTTGTGGATTTTAAGGGAGTAGAGATGGAAGCAGGGAAACCAGTTAGGAGAAAATCCCAGGAGTCACAGTGAGAGGTGGTGGTGGAGTGGACTAGGGAATAGTTGAATGTAGTAGAAGAAAGTATGTAAACTACAGATTTTGTGTGAAGAGTCAATAGAAATTATTGATGTTGAGTATGAGAAAAATGGAGTGAAAAACGGTTTAAAAAGCAGTTCTCTGTTTACTTATCTGGCCCCTCTATCAGATTTAAGCATTATCAGACAAACAGCAGGAGCTCAATATACATTAGAAATGGGTGACCACTGGCATGATAAAGCCCCTTACCTCTACATGCTCGATTCTTCCAATTACCATGTTGGCACCAGGTACAGGAGCATGAAGCATTATGCAGCCACCAAACTGGTCACTCCCTATTTCTTCTCCAAACTTTCCTTGGAAACATGTCTGGGTAGCAAATTCACCTTTAAAAAGATATTTTGAAGACATCACAAGAAAAGCCATGTAAAAGGACTCTATATGAAGATATGTCCCCTCATACATATATCTTTTTACTCACATATATTTTTTGAAATCTATCCTGGAACATAACTATTTGCATTATTTGTATTTTGTTCCAGATAATGGATAAAAAATGGTAAATACCGGCCCTCCCTGTTGGGGCAGTGGGTTAAAGCACTGTACTGAGAAGCTAAAGCCACTTCCGCATGAGTTCGATTCCCGCCTGCCCCGGAGGAGACCACATGGCGAGGCAGACCTCTCCTGACCCGCCCGCTGCTCCCCTCAGCAGTGTACTTCGTTGATCTGCCTGTTCTGCTCCCCACTCTGTCTCTGGTGAAGCCTCTCACCGCCCCTGAGCCTCTGGCCTATACCCCAGTTCTGTATGTACAAATAAATAAATCTTAAAAAAAAAAAAAAGGTAAATACCTTATCTTTTTCACATGTCATTCTCTAAATACTTACTAAACATTTTTCAAAGATACTAAATAGATGGATGGCTGAATGACTAATACTGATAAGGTATTTATCTCTGAAGCTTGCTCCCAAGATTTGGGGAATTAACATAATTCATGCAATTTTATATTTGCATAGCAACAGAGTATGCATTATTATCCCATTTTATTCTTACAACTGTACTCAGTAGGGTGAATAGTAACTATTCTTATTTTAAACAGAATGAAAACAGATTTTCAAGGACATCTGCCTTGGTACAGATGATGTATAAAGAATATAGGTCATATGACATCAAAACCAGGGAGCTTTGTCTAACATTGTACTTTCCATTGAAGAAAAGCATGTATCTATGCTGTCTCTGTCGTTATTTAACTGCTTATAGGATTGCACTGGTAATGAGTATGTAAAATATTTAAAAGTACATTTAGCTTCTTAAATACACACACACACACACACACACACACACACATATGTATAAGAACTGTGGTAGACATGAAGCTTTATCCATACTCAGTTCTCTTCCACTTCTGAGTATAGAGGGGTTTGTGCTAATTCACTTGCTTGAATTAAGCACAACAGTAATGAAATCAGTTCTGACTAATGACATTTTAGTCAATTTTAGGATTAAAGTTTTAATTGCTTGTGTCTGATTCTCCAGTCATCTTGTCGCCTCTCTCAGAGGCCATGGATAGCCGGGTGGGTCAGAGCCTCCATCAGCCTAGATCCTGGAATAATTACAATGGGCAGAGGCCCCTATTAACCCATACTGAACATGTGTTGCACATGTGAACAATATACATTCCTCATTTTAACATCACTGTGGTTTGGAATACTGATCACCACAATATAACCCTGTTGAGGGCTTTCAAATGGGAGATTATTTTGCCCTCAGAGAATATTTCTGCAATGTATGGAAACATTTTGAGTTGATTCTGTACAGCTGCATAATTACCTGTATTAAATCCATCAGGACATGGTGGGATTTTATTATTCCACTCTATATTATCGGATCCTCTTATTAAAATATTCCTGGTAAGAACTCCAACTTCTGCCCTTGCTTCAAACAGAGTTCCATCAGGGAGGGTGACAGTGATTCCGAGGTGTGTGTGATTCAGTGTATTAGTCAGCGTTATGTGCTTGCCGTCAGCAGATACAGATGCTATGGTCATTTTCTCATTCTCTCGTTGACTGTGTCTGTAAAATTTTTAAAAAATTCACTTAAATATAAATCAACACAGTATTCTGGTGTGTTTACTTTATTCTATCTTGAACACTTAGCTGTAAAACAGAAAACGTTTAGTGTCATACAATATTCTGAAGAGTAATCTGAAGATAGTATTTTACTGGTTTCTGAACACATTTACAGATGCATTTCAATTAAATAGGTATGTTCCAAGCATCCTTTTTCCATAGAACTGCATCAATCCTATAGTGTAGTTAAAAGAACTTAATCTACAAGTTAGAGGATCACATTCAGTCCTTCTCAACTGGGAATGAGTTTGTCCCCCGGAGGGATATTTGACAATGCATGGACACTTTTTGGATGTTATGCTGGAAGGTGATACTGATCTCTAGTGGGTAGTGGTCAAGGATGTTTCCAAACATCCTGTGACACACAGTAAAGAAGTGTCCTGTCCAAGAGGTCAGAAGTTCTGAGGCTGAGAAGCCATTGGAGGTTCCTGAGCATGCCAAAGAAATGACTGAGGTAGTTTCAGAGGTTTCATTTCTACTATTCCTTCAGTATAACTTAAGTCTAGTCAAGAAAAAAAGTTACTACTCTGTACAATACAGATCCACGTATTTAGTCACCCAACAAGCAATTTATTGAGGGTCTAGCCTTTTTCTAGGATCCGAGCTTAGTGCTGGGGCTACCAAGTAGAAAGTACGCCTGACTTGAAGTTGACACATCTGTCAAGGCCTGATTGTAGAGTGTCTACAAAATTGTGATTGGCACTGTTACCTTTTTCTGGCATTCCCTTTGATGACCTTCCCCCCTGGAAAATCTTTCATTTCCACTACATGGAGATAAGTTCTACTTTAAGTGCAATATACATATACACTCACTTAATTCTTGGGTTAATTCTGAGATTGTTGTTAACAGAATTCCAATTTTACTGAAGCTTGGAGTTTGAACTTGGCAGGCTGATTTATGAAGTGGTGTTTTTATTTATTTTCCAGCTATCACAGTGATACTTATTTTTTTTTAAAGATTTATTTTTTAATGCATACAAGAACTGGGATATGGGCCAGATTTGTGAGGGGTGAGAGGATTCACCAGACACAGAGTGGGGAGCAGAGCAGGCAGATTAATTGAAATACAACGTTGAGGGGAGTAGCCGGTGGGTCAGGAGAGGTCTGACATGCCATGTGGGTCAGCTCCCTAGCCACGAATCAAATTGGAGCTACAGTGGCTTTGGAGAGCTGTGCTTTAACCCATTGCACCACCAGGGAGGGCTCTGTGATACTTTTTTTTTTTTTTAAATAGTATCAAATTTTATTGTGGTGGCACTGGTGAATAACCTGCACATGTTTTAGGGCCAGTAATATTTATTTAAAAATATATGATTATGGCCCTCCCTGGTGGCGCAGCGGGTTAAAGCACAGCACTGAGAAGCTAAAGCCACTTCCGCATGAGTTCGATTCCCGCCTGCCCCGGAAGAGACCACATGGCGAGGCAGATCCCTCCTGACCCGCCCGCTGCTCCCCTCAGCAGTGTATTTCAGTCACTCTGCCTGTTCTGCTCCCCACTCTGTCTCTGGTGAAGCCTCTCGCCACCCCTGCACCTCTGGCCTGTACCCCTCAGTTCTGTATGCATAAATAAATAAATCTTTAAAAAAAAAATATGACTATGAGTGTATATGTGTGTGTCTAATAATGACATTTCCCTAATTAAAATATGTCATTAGTTTTGTAGTTTTGTAAGTAGAATATAAATCTCTAGTATGAATGAACAATGTTGTCAGCCAAAGGCTCTACAAACTCTCAAATACCATTTGCTGATGAAATAGTGAACATTAATTCAGATTTGGTAGAGAACTCCTTAAGTTTTACTTCTTCAAATACACTAAATTTTGAACTTCCTCTTCAATTTCACACAGAAAAGCTGTGAGGATTTTCCATTCTATTAGTAAACCCTATCATTTTGCTACTATTTCATTTTTGCCATTATATAATTAAATTTTCTTCCAAGGGCAGGAAAAAAATGGGCATTTATAAAGCTAAGTATATATTTTACTCTTCCTGACATCTACAAGTCTATTTTTAACTTGAAAAATGGCAAACTCAAAGGCCATCTTGAATTTTAATTTTAAATTGAGTGCCACTTTTAACATAATTCCCTATTTCTTGTCCTGAGTTACTGTGTGTTCCCTGATAAGCATAAAATCACATATAATTTTGCTACTATCCACAATTTGAACAATTAAGCAAAAATAAAGCTCTTCTTGCTCTCTTCCCCCATAGATATTGTTACTGTAACTATCTACATTAGCTTTTTCTTTATTTGCTGAAACATATAATTAAACAGAAATTAAAGGCCATGACAAGTTTCAACTGTGAAAGGTCAGACTTGTAAAAGGTCAGTTAGTCATCACTTACTTCCCTTGTATTCAATCATTACTAACAATTTTGCTCCATGGAAACCATTGTCAATGCTATAAAGTAAGAAATAATTCACTAGCTACTTCCAACCAAGTTTTCTGGTGACTCCAAACAAGGAAGTTCATTTACATTTTTGAATAGATTTTATTAGCTAAAGCTCCAAGTCAGACATTTGCCAGTAGCTCTTAATAGCAGGATGCTTCCTTCGACCAATATCTCACAAGGGAACATAACCATAACAAAACAGTAAGGTATTTTATTGATATGTATTTACCTTATAGGTACAAATTCATACTTTTTTCTTTAATGTAAATTCAGTCAATGCAAACAACATACTAGCAATCAACCTACTGTTAGTATTTAGTAAATGCACACTTGGCTGTTCATACTTTCTTTGTTAGATGTTTTGAATTTAAATCAAACAGTTGTGGATCTTCTGATTCATCCTTCTTTTCCATAGCCAAAGCCAAAACAAAACAAAACAAAAAAACCTCTGTTCTAAATTAAAGTTATCAGGTCCAGAAGACATCATACCTGTGTCCTGTGCTTGCAATTACAATTTTATCTCCTGCTTTCCAGGTTACTGCTTCTTGTAAAATCAAAGTCCTTTCCCCGGCCTTTGCAGTATGAGCCAAACGTGTCCAAACCACAGGAACTGGCAGACCTGGACCAACATACAAAGCCAGGACTCACTCAGAGATGCTTTCTTATACTGAGAACTTTAGGTATTATAATTTTTTTCATATTTGAATCAATTTTTGGAAGGTTCATTTTACCTTAGTATTCTATACCTTTCTTAAAAAGGGAGTATGATTATGAAAGAAATACCTTATAAGACCAGCAATAAATTACATAATGATATGTATGTTTATGAAATTAAAAAAAAATCCTTTTGCAAGAAGATAGTCTGTTTATGGCTATCTTTTATGAGAACACAATATAAATACAGTGTGATGCCAGTGATAAAATGCGCAGAGGCCTATTATCTTTGTCACTGTTGACAGGAATTGCAGAATATTTGTGTTCATAGTAGAACATAATGTTTACACATCATAAAGTAATGTTTTTACATTGTGAATGTACAAGAGACAACTTGTTTCAATACAGAAAACAATATACAAAGGAATCATACCATGCTTCCTTTAATAAGTTATCTTGATACTTTAAATATGATAAAAATCATTTTCATTTGCTGGTAATCTTCCAAAATATAGTTAGAGAAAAATATGACCATAAATTTATGGTTTTATTTTAGTCATTTAAAAATACAAAGGTATGAATTCCCAGACTTTAATGCCTTCTCATATAGATAAATGAATGCAGTAAACAATCAGCGGGTATTGTGATAAGTATTAAATTAGGCAAAAGTTATTATGGGAGAAAATGGAAAGGGATAAAGAGGAAGAAAAGAGTCTAAACAGCTTCTCCAAGAGTAATGTGGTTATAATGTCTTGGTTCTTGCTCATATGTAGGGGCTGGCCCCTGGATAAAGGTAGGACAGAGATAACGAAGGTTAAGAGGGAAATTGCCATGTCAGGGACATTACAATTAGGCAGCGTTATTAGGCTGTCCTGGCCAGCCTGTCCTCAGCCAGTTCCCTGCATTACCATGCAGATCCAGGATGCCTTCTCTTACAGCCAGCGTTTTGGCACCATATACTGGGAGCTCAGGAGACCTCAGATTCCCATGCAAGGTAATGACAGCTTGGTGTTGAAATGGGGATGCTTCAGTACCAATCTGCAAGAGATTTCACAGGCATTATACTGAAAGCTAAACACGCTATCCATAATTCTAATCACTGAAAAGCAGTTATCCTAACTACCCTCTCTCTTTTCAGAATCAGCTGTCCAGTGATCAGAATCATTCTTAAAACAAAATAAAACAAAAAAACAAAAACCAAATTTTCTAGTGTGCCAAATAAACTATGCCTGAACTTTGGAAAGTATACTGATTTGCTTAAACCACACTGCAGAACTTGAACCACACTGTTCTATTTTAAGTTCTGTCCCATTATAAGACACTATTATCTTTCCATTAAAAGCACAAGCCTACTTAGGAAAACTTTTCTCCAGTAAAAGGTCTTTGTATTAATAGCAGAGACCTACAGAAAGGTAAACTGATGAGGGGTTAGTATAATTAATTGTCCATTTTGTAGAGTACTTTAAAAAGAAAAGGGGGAAAGGTGAACAATGAAAAGGCTAGCACATTTTGGCATATACCTGAAGGATGCCTCCATCTGTAATCAGAATATTTTCTGCCTGGAGTTCAATGTCAGTTTCATCAAATATTAGTGTCCCACCTATGAACCATAAAATTTAGAAACACTGTTTAACAAGGAAAATGATTATTAAAAATTGTTTGCTAAATTATACAATTACATCAATTCCTTGTTCTTATCCTGCTATTGCCATGCACATGACTTCATTTTAGTATAAACACTTCAGCCAAGACACAGGAAATTAATAGAAAGATAAATCCCAGGACAGATTATTTCCTTTTGAGCATCTTCTATTTTTATGCAATTAAAACTGTTCAGCTACATGAATTATAGTTCTATAGAGGGCCTCAAAACATAATTTATGAATAAAAGCAAAGTTAGAGAATAGCACTTTTTATAGAAATCATTATAAAACCATTCATAACCTCTGAAATTTTATCTACTAATTTGTAGCTACAGCTTAATGACAGAAAAGAATATATGGAATTCCATTATATGTGAGACTAACATAAACTTGTAGACAATAAATTTTTATTTAACCAAAGGCCCAATAGTTAATAACTTCAAAAAATGAAATAGTACTATAACCCAGAAGAAAAGACAAAAGTAAAATGCAAAGATCTTCAAACAACTGAAGCCATTATGGCAAAGTTTATACACTAAAGCCCAAAGTGCTTTACTCTTTTCAGTGATCCCTTCTTTTATATTTGAATATGAGGGTTCCAGTTATTTATTTTCTACAGTTAAAGCAGAATATCAAGAAACAGAGAGAAATGCAGGCAACAATCAATAGCAGGTTTATAGGCAAGGGAGAGACTCACAGAGTAGCATGCAAGAGGAGTCAGGGGTGTCGTTCATATAGAATTTAACAGCTCTCTATGATTATACAACCCCTGGGACCCACTATGCAGTGTTTTCTAAGCAGGAGCTAGCTTTTATGGCTGTGAGCTGCCGAAGTGCACAGGCACGCTGCTCTGGAAATAAACACAAAACACTTAACTTTAAAAGATGATTGCTTATCTAATGCAAGCTACTTTGATATTTTCTATTCTATTTCATTAAAAGGCTCTATTTGGAACAAACATATAATTTCATACCAAAAACGGATTGTAGGATTTAAAGCCTGAATTTAAATACAGAACTATGTTCTGTATTAAGCACATGGTATAACAATAGAAGTTCATAATCACTACTTCAGATTAAATTAACTTCACAGAAATATTCCACAGACAGAACTTAATAAATGTATTTTCAGAAATTTACCCTGAATAAGCAACATTTTCAGAATAGGAGTACTCTGATCCAGCAAAATTGTTTGTCCTTTTGTAATAACAACTAGTGACCCTTCCTCTGGGGGAGATTTCCCTCCCCATGAGAAGTTGGAGGACCAAGCATCAACATATAGGAAGTCAGCATTATCCTGTAATAGAACACAAGAGCCTTAAATTTAGAGGCTATCATCAGAATTCTACATTAAATGTCTCAAAAAAAAAAAACCCTTTAAGACAATGGATATTTTAATTCATAATAAAGTCTAAAGTAGGTTATATTTGCCTGTTGACTTATTTCATGACAGTAATAAATTAAAACATCCATTGCCAATTACCCAACAATCCAGGCTAGTTAAAACTCTGGAATAATAACATTTTAGTAATAAGCAATAAAAATATAAACTACTTTCCTTTTATTAGGTCGTCATATTTCAATTGGTTTTTGGAAATTTTAACAAGGTAAAAATTCCATTCCTAATTACTTCACCTCCCCCATATGATGATCACCTGTTTGGCCAAGCCGACACTTCTGATGCTCACATGAGCTGAAGCCCTCCCTGAAGACCTGTGGGCACCTGTCATGCAGATGATATGTGTCTGGTTGGAATATTCAACATCACACTTGGTTTCAGCTATGGTGATGGAAACATCCTGCATATTTTCACTGTAAAAGAGGGAAAACAATACATAGATGCTTTTTTTTTTTCAAGTTTCTAGGTCCCGTTGTCAAATCCTAACAGCCATATGCATTATTGAAAAAGTAAAGATCTTAGATTCATCAAAGTACAGACTGACACCTTTTCTCCATAGTAATGTTTCAAATATTTGTTGAGAAAAAAGTAACTGAAGAGATCAAGAAGCCAGCAGAAAAAACTGTATTTACTAACAGGTATTGCAGTATTGGGGTGAAACTGCTTTGGGTTCAATTTATTGAAAGACTTTTTGATGGTTTCCAAACAGGCACCTTCAAGAGACTTTCAGGGATTTGTTTTGGGATGTGTAGTGACATTTCAGTACATTTACAGACTTTAATCTCCATGTGAATAGGCAAGCCTGAGGTAGTCATAAGTATTTGTGGAGTTAAAATTGCCTTCTATGAATGAAATAAACTTGGATTTTGAAACAAGCCTTATCTATGTGAAGAATGATGACAGGGCAGTGAAGTACAAAAATTTGAACCAAATAATTTGAATATTTTTAAGGAAAAAGAATACAGCCATGATAATGAAATTTCCTGATGCATGAAGAGGGTTTCATTGACCCAATGAAGTAAGTTCATTGTTGGAGTAAAGATGTCAAGGAAAGTCTAACAGGAAGGTGATTTATGTTTGTAAAGCTACTTACTATATTTTTTAATCTCTCTAATCTCAATCCAACATTTTAAACCTCCATACTATAAAATGATCTAAATAAATATCTAACAGTTAAGGCAAGAATGGGGTAGGAATATGCCTGGAACAGAAGTGCTTCCTAGAAATTAGCTATAATACCATTCCATGCTTCTAACATGGCTTCTGAACATCTGGGTACACATTCCATGACTATATTGAAGCTCTGACTTAACATACAAGAGAGCAGAAATGATGGCTTCAGTTTGGAAATAAGCACCGATGTATGTGCACGTGTAGACAGTACCTGAAGCCTGATCCCGTGACTGTAAGTCTCGTGCCTCCGGCTGTGCTGCCTCTCCTGGGAGAGATTTCAGTTATGAGTGGAGTGAGGGACAGAGTGTACGTAAAAGGAGTCGTGGACTGTGACGCAGCCTTCCCATTGACCACACTCACTTCACAGGCTTGCTCAGGGCCGCTGCCTATAAGGAGTCAATTGAGAACCATTCTTAGTCATTTCCAAAACCTTCAACATCTTCAATAACATCTTCCTTTTCCCAAATCAGTTTCCAATATATGCAGGTAATATGTGCAGTCATATGATCTCCAGCCAATGTCAGATACATAAGGTTCATACATATCATCACAGGCTCAAAATAATCCCTTCACTTTTAGAGTTGCTTATACAGATAATGCTGCAAACCTACTGGTTAATCGTCCAGTCTTAGAGAACCCAACATGGCAAATTATATCAGGATGGAAGGAGGAGCTGCTAACAGCAGGCATAGTGACAACAGAAAGGAGTGACAGCTGAAAGCAAGATAAGAGACAGAAAAACTGCAAACATCAATACAGACATGTAAAAAGAAAGAGCAAGCAGAGCTAATGTTCAGACAACCTAAAAACCTCAGCAAATACCTACAGACTGTTCTATTAAAAAAAAAAAAAAAAGTCAGGATATGAACTCTGATCTTCAAATGATAAACAAGCCTAGGCATAAAAACATTACATTTTCTTCAACATTCTTTGTCTAATTAGAGAAAGGAGCCAATATGTATAGAAGTTTCATCAAACTTCTTCAGTGTTTAAAAAAACATTTATATGTAAAACATACATATATCATCTGGAGTATTCCCTCTTAGTCTTCTTAAACTGTTAGATAATTAAACTTTGTTGTGTTTTTAAAATACCAGATATTGGTTAATTAATTGATTAATTAAATTTCAATCGATAATATGAGGGTACCTCCATCTGTTATTACCCCATAGCACGCCCACTACCAAATCATCCATAGTCTACCACCACAGTCCACTGTGCTTCCTTCCTTCTCTGTTCTTATCCCTCCCTCTATACCCCTGCCTCCTTGATACTTCATCTGTAGTCAGCTTTCAAGAGTTAGTCTTTAAGCTTGTCTTTATCTTGTTATCTCAGTTACTATGTATTCCACATGTTAGTGACTCCATCTGAAAATACCAGGTATTTAAACCTCCTAACAACCCACTGAAGTAGGTCACAATATGTTTATTCAATAGATGGAAACGTTGAAGCAGTGAGGATTAAGCTAGGCTAGTTAAAGGTGAAACAGCAGTGGCAAAACAGATTCCAAGGCTACTCAGGGTCTATTTCTTAACTATTCAATAAAAATAAATACCAGTGATTAATACCAAATCACTTAGCACATTTCTTTCATATATCATTCCATTCACTTTATAGATTAACTTAATGAATCTCGTTGTAGTCATAAAATAGCTATTGTTACTATTTTCAATCTCATGATGAGGAAACCGAGGCCCAGAGAGGTTGAATATCTTACCCAAAAACAGGTTGGGTTTGAATGTTGGTGAATCAGTGTTTGCACTCATAACATTACACTGTCCTAACTAATATCCCAAAAGGAACAAACCTAACACATCATTGGGAACAAAATGTGTTCCCAATTGGCATGCTTCATTAACTAAGAGCCTACTGTTTATGTGATAAACTGAAAAAAAAAAAAAAAAAAAAAAAAAAACGGTATCTCAGACAACCCCAGATGTTATGAATCTTGAAAGACAGACAAACCTAGAAAAGCAAGTTCTAAATAAATTACTTATGATCCGGGCAGTAGTAAAGATGCTGAATCACTCCAAAGG
Organism: Condylura cristata; assembly: GCF_000260355.1. Taxonomy (NCBI): domain Eukaryota; kingdom Metazoa; phylum Chordata; class Mammalia; order Eulipotyphla; family Talpidae; genus Condylura; species Condylura cristata. Next base: position 20,442,422 of record NW_004567110.1, read on the forward strand.
GCACAAACCTTCAAAAGAGAAATTTACATGCTAATCTTCATATAATTAACCACTTTTTCAAAGGCTGTCATTTTTTTTTTCCTGACAACTTACCATTATTAGGTGGAATTTTACATAATAATGTTGTGTCATCAGAGTTAAGGGTATCGACTGCACATTCTGAGTCACATATGAATACCATTGAATTTTCTGGATTAAACCCAGTGCCTGTCAGAGTCATGATTTGACCTCCCCCAAAGCTCCCTATGTAGGAAAGAGAAACAGGGAAACACAGGTAATTAAAAAAATAATTTCTCGGTGTCTATAATAAATTTTTAAATTTTTATATATTAATTTTCTACTAAAATCTGAAATGGAATTTAGAGTAAATAAAAGATTCTTAACTGAAATTACGTATCATATCACATATATGATACCATACCAGACCTTTACAATGCAACAAAGTCTCACTTGGTTATATCATTTTAAAATCTTCACTGAGTAAATGTGTATATGATCATTTATTTAAGTCATTTTTAGAACTAAAATTTTCTTTTAAAGAAATCATAGTTTCAGAGTACTAAAAAAATGTAAAATTACTACTATAATTAAGACTACATTGTTTATACATTTTAAAAAACAGAAAGCCAATACTTATTTATTTACTTACTTATATCTGTAGACATAATTATAGCACTATGATGTCTAATCATTACTTAAAAAAAAAATTAAACTAAAAAACTTCCACATGTAACTTGTCCATTTTAAGTAGAGTTAAATTTTAACATTATGGACCCTCCCTGGTGGCTCAGTGGGTTAAAACACTGCACTAAGAAGCTTAAGCCACTTCCATATGAGTTCAATCCCCGCCTGCCCCGGAGGTGATCCACATGGCTCAGCAGACCTCTCCTGACCCGCCCACTGCTCCCCTCAGCAGTGTACTTCGTCGATCTGCCTGTTCTGCTCCCCACTCTGTCCCTGGTGAATCCTCTCACCCTCCGCATCTCTGGCCTGTACCCCAGTTCTGTATGAATAAATAAATAAATAAATCTTTAAAAAAAATTTTTAACATTGTAACATTAAGTAAAAATGTAGGCATTAAACTCATATTTTCGAAATGATGGATACTCTTGAATTCTTTCTTATTTGATACATAAATAAAAATGTTTTAAAGTTATAGTAACTACAAGTTTTGTCCCTGTTTGAAGAATATGTTTCTTTTCCTAAAACAGGTTACTTAGGTGTTTAACCCAAACAACATAAAACACTTCTAGGGTACTGCAGGATCTTGCAGGTACCTTGGCTTGGATGTATATTTTGAATATCTAGTGGGTATTCAAATGCAACTGTGGACACGGCAGAACCTCTGGTCTTATGATGCAACTCAACAGGAAAAGTGCCACCAGCGTGATCTCCAACAATGCACTGTAACACAGTATCGTTGACCATGGTTATGTTGCATGGGACATTATTTATCATCACTGAAATTTCCAAGACATCAACACCCAAATTAGATCCACTGATCTGAATTTCAGTTCCTGGTGGGCCTTTAAAGAAAAATCAAACAATGTTACTCCATTAGTAATAGATACATTTACAGGTAGACCTTTTTAAATAAAAAAATAAATAAATAAAATAATATCCACTATTTTAAAACTAATATTTACAAAACATATATATTTTTTTCCTTTAAAGATTTATTTACTTATACATACAGGAACTGGGGGATAGGGCATAAATGTGTGCGAGGTGTGGGTGAGAAGATTCGCCAGAGACAGAGTGGGGAACAAAATAGGCAGATCTACTGAAAAACACTGCTGAGGGGAGCAGTGGGTAAGACAAAAGAGGTCTGCTGTGCCATGTGGCTCAATTCCCTGTCTGGGGATTGAATTCTTGCTGTGCTGTAGTGGCTGCAGACAGCTTCATAGTGCTGCACTTTAACCCCTTGCGCCACCAGGGAGGACCCCAAAAGTACACTTTGACTATAATATACCTTATAATAGTTGGCATATTAGTAATAGTTATTTTACTCATCATCCATTCTTTTCCAGAACTTCTGTTCATTCTAGTGAACAGTTCTGGAACAATTCTAATTCCTCCTTGCAGAGAAGAGAGAAGAAAGGAGAGCTCTAGAGTTAGGAAACAGAAGCTGAGCAGGAAGATTGAAGTATATTATAGGAACGGGATTTACTATTTTTTTTTGTATTTGGTGTTTTCCTGATTTGGGGCTTACTGTTTTTTATATTTGGTATTTTCCTAATTTGGATAATTCTTTTGAGGATGGACTAATTTTCAAATGGACTACTTAAGCAAAATATTTTCAATATATATGACTTGATAAATTATGATATAAAGTTACTGTAGGATAGTAAATACAAAAAGTAAGAACAAACATAATTAAAGACAGGTGGATGAAGATTACATAAATAAGCATTCCAAAAGCTTAAAAATTATCAAACCATCTAGCATAAGGATAATCTATTCTTAGTTTAGAGATAAGTCAATCTAAGTAATTAAGCAAGTCTTATTTTATGTTTTCTTTATTTGAATGGATTAAGTACCTCCTTAAAAATAATTTTATTGTCTTAACTAGTTAATAATAGATTCTTAGGTTCATGGAAATAAAGTATTTGAATAATTACCACTCTTAGTAAAATCAATTGCTTGTGAATTTGAATAGGTTTTCGTAGGCTACATAAAATTTTAGGTCATGGATATTCATCTATTTCTTCCTCACTAAAATTTAGGTCAGCTGAAGGAGGATTTTGTTCCAAAATAGAAGTTGGAATTTGACTAAATATTTTGTCCCAAGAATGTGCAAAATGCACGTAATAGAGACCACAAGTGATTACTCAAATCCCATGTACTGATTGGATTAAATATGATTGCCTAAAATAACATCTTAATAATCATGTATAAACATCATTCCAATACTATACAAGTCACTATTACCGACACTATGATATCAAGACAAAGACAGACGTTGGAGTACCTGTGCTTGGGACAATTCCACTGAGATGCGGAGTATTCTCCAAGGCATAGGTAAATGACAGAGGCGGGTAAGCAACTGCATTAACAAAGACCTTCACGCCGACTCTTCCAGCTGTCCCGGTAGGAGTGAGGCAGTGGACTTCACTGGAGTTGACAGAAATGATTTGACAAGGGTCATCCCCAACAATTATCGTGGTGTTGCCTGGATAGAAACCATTTCCTACGATCACTAGAGTAGTTCCGCCACGAATGCTTCCGGAAGTTGGCGTGAGAGATGCTATTGCGGGGCTGCTGACAGTCAGGTTCCCCAGAGCTAAGCCTTTGGACCCCACCACAACACTAAGAGAATGGAGTCCAGCCGGGAGGGGAGTCACAAGAACAGTAATGTTATATTCATTAACAGCTATTACTTGGAACTGCTGGTTTCCCATGAAAACAGCAATGTCCTCCAAGATGGTGCCAAAGCCTTCTCCTTCAACAAGAATCATTTCAGACCCTATGATAGAGTTTGGGGATATCCTTGTTATGGAAGGAGCAATGCTTTCTAAATATAAAAAGCTACAGTTCCCCTGACACTGGGCAGGCACTCCATGTATTAGAAGATCTACTTTCACAAGCTGTTGGGAAGCAGGAGATGTTTCACATTCGATGGCTGTATAATTCACTGAGAGGACTTTGCAAGGAAAATACCCCAGAAGGACTTCTACATCTGCAGAAGAAGCTGCAAATCCAGATCCTTTTATGGTCACTTTTGTCCTTCCTGTGGTTGACCCTGCATTTGGCACCACCATGTCAATATTTGGCAAAAGCACAAATCGCCTATCAAATTCATTGGACAGGGTATTGATTGCAGTGCCCAGATTGTAGACAGTTAATGTGACAATTTCCCTGATGCCGACATCCATTGAGTTTTGAGGGTCAATATGACACATAATAGAATGGTCAAGACTCTCTTCTACAACACAAGGGTAGCCACCAACTGTAACCTGAAAGTAAAACAAGTATAAAATCAGATCACTACCTTGCTGTAGAATGAACATAAATTTTATATTAGCAACAATTAAATTAAAAATTAATCCTGTAAATAAATATTTTTATTTATAAATTAAATTTGGGGGCTGATAAAGGCACATCTTGGCTCATTTAACATTATTACTGTACAATAATTGCATTATTATTTGTAAACCAAAAAAATGAAAACAACCCTCTACATATTCAGCCATAAGAAGAAATGAAATACTAGTACTTGGCACAATATAGGAGAACTTTGGACCTATATAAAACATTAGGCTTCATGAATAAATCAGCCACAAGTATCCATATATTATATGGTTCTATTTTTAAGAAGCATCCCGATTAGGGAAATCCACAAAGACAGAAAGTCATTAGTGGTTGTCTAGGGCCAAGAAGGATGAACAGTGTAAAAATAATGCCTAAGGTAGTGAAGTTCTTTTTGGAGGTAGTGAACATTTTCTAAAATTGTGTGTGGTGAAAAATATACAATTCTTGAATATCCTAAAAGCTATTAAATTGTGCAACTTAAGTGGGTGTGCTGTGTGGTATATGGATTATATCACAAGGAAATTCTTAGAATTAAACTATAATGTTTTGGATGAAATATTTTCCTTTAACTGAGGATGTATAATAAGAAGGTTTTCTATTTTTACCTTATTAGCACAAGTGGTATTACTGAAGCCACGTCCAGAAATTGTTATCATTTCTTTAACTGTTCCAGAGGAAGGACTAATTTTGCTTATAAATGGTGAGAAACAACTTGAGAGTTGAAAGTAGAATCTATCTGACTTTTTAACCCTAGTATTGTTCAGGTCACACGGTGGTTCTGTAGCTAAGCAGCTGGCCACTGAGCTTCCCAGGTGCCAATTCACAGGTCCACCTTTAGACAAAAAAACTGTCAGCATGGATAATATTCTAAAGCAAGGATACTTTTCAGACTCATTACTCTTTATTTTGACGAGGGTGGCTTGTATTCAGGTAAAACATTTCTTTTTTTTATTGCATGACAAGAGGGGTGCAGCCCTTATTACAAAGTTAAAAAGAAAGACCTGGACAAAGATGGAATAGTAAAAAGAGGAGAGTGAATACAAAATTACTTATTTTTCAATTTATCTAAGGCCTGATTCCAGGTGAAAAGAAAATTATAACATCATCTCATATTTTGACATATTCTGAATGTGTACAGAGTGTCAGAACTTTATTACATCACAAGTGACGTATACAAAGTTTCTGGAAAACGGACAGGACAACATTAACAAGGTCTTTATTCTATAGGATACACACCAGCTTCAGAACAATCCAGGTCTACTCAAGGTCATGTGGGTAAGAAAAGTCAGGCAGAATTAGACCAGTCCCCTGCCTCCTATTTCAAAAAGGTCTCATTACCCTGGCCACCCACTACATGGTTTGTCCTTTACTCTCTTACCTTGAGTATAGGTGGATTCAGTGCCACCCACAAACAGGTGCAGAGGAAGATCCCTGGTTTCAGCAGGCACAACATTAATGACTCCTTGGAGAAACACGGACTGAGCCTCATCAACATACCCGCTGCTATAATAATGGATTCCAGGTGAAGTAAATTGGTAGGAAAATGAACCTGCCATAAAATGAGATTGCACATAATAAATACAAGCAATTAATGCATCTTTGAAAAGAAATTTGAAGTGATCATTCAAAAGCAGATGTGGGTGACAGGTTTCTAATTTCTGATGTGTGTGATATTTCAACAGAAAGTGGTAAGGAAATGACTCCTGGACTGTAAAAAAGCTATTTTGAATAATGGGATTACAATCTGGGAAGACAAGACCCAGCATTCATTTTTCTAGGAAACCATATCAAGTCTGATATAACTTATAAAATATTAAAGAAAAACAAATCTTGGGTTGTGTTCACTGAGTGAAAAGCTCAAACGGCAACATATTTAGAACAAAAAGGCAGTCTAACAGGCACCCCCACTGAGGTGTTGGAGCAATACTAACTTTAACACTCATTATAATCAGCGGCAGTTTCTTACTCACTACCAGGTTAGTATGATTAAAACACATATTCCAGTTTTTCTTTGTACTTAGCTAGTTTTGATGTATTTTTTCAATTGGTTGACTCTTCCAAAAACAATAGAGAATTTCTGATCTCAGAATTCATCTTGAATGTATGCAATACCTAGAAAATATTATTTTATATTGTGTAATGTTTTACTACAGTAACAAAATGCCTACATTTTGTATACTGTATGTATCATGTAAAATACTTTATTTTTGGAGGACAATGAATTAATTTATGTATTTTATTGAGTTAATATAGCGGTTAGCACTTTGCATTGTATGAAAGCACGTTCAATCTAAATTATTATATCAAGGAAAAAGAAGTTTAATACAATACTCAATAAAGTGGAAGCATACCTGATGCAGATTTTTCTCTTCCATTTGTAAAACCTTTACCATCATAAATTACACTTCCAGGACTGGACACAGAGAAAACTCTAAATCCTATCCTTGTGAGAAAGGGATGTGTTTGCCATTGCCATGTCACTGTGTCACCCACAGACACATTTAACACTGATGGAGACCAGGCATAGCCTAATCCATGTACTGGGAGCAAGAAATAAGTCATATTTTAGAGGAAAAAAAGAGAAGAAGCAAAAATTCTTAGTAATTATCTTTGAAAGTATTACATTTTTATACAGCCATTAGTACTATACTTCTTGATTAGTATAAAAAATTTTCAGGTGCATAATTTAAACACATAAAAAATAAATAGGAAATAATGGAAAATAATATTATATGAACACAGGGTAAAATAAACTGCACAACTCCAAAGCTGATGGTCAAGAGACAGTATGAAAAAACCATCAAGTCTATAAACAGGGTTCTCTGAAATACCACACAGATTAGTCTTTAACACTATGCACATTCTTTCTGCATAAGAATTTTCTCAGGTGTAGAGGCATGCAAAATTTATATAGTTTTTATCTGACCATTTATTTAGAAAACCATAACCAATAAAAAGCTATAATTATTCTGCAGGTTCTGGACTGAAGGAAAATCAAAAGTCAGCTACTGAACTTGGCGATCTTAAAACTGTGTTTCAGCCTCACAGTTGATTGAATCTGTGTGGACTGCTATGTCAATGGAATTATAAACCAAATCGTGACAAATTTAGTCTCTGCAAAAGATTTAGTCTGTTTTTGACATATTAACTAAAAGTGAAATTAATCCCATTAATCCCAAAGTGCTTCCATTTTTATAATCCATGAATAGTGATTGATACCTGAATCCTCCCCACTATTGGTAATCCTGAATACATTCCCTGGAGACTGGAGAACACATTTTATGACATTTTCTGATGATGATGTCACATTACAAGGAAAGGACCCTAGAAAAAGATGAAGAGGACAATTTTTAAAAATGTTTTATGCAAAATAGAAAGCTGGAGTATAAAAAATAATCAAAGTCTTATAAGTATACCATAAGGTCTTTGTTACTTTTTTCTCATCATCATGCTTGAATACTGATTATTTTTGAATGGAGAATGGCCTCTATTTAAGTGTTCTGTAGACATTAAATTTACAATAATAACTTACGGAAATAAAAAAAATTGTCCAGTTTCTCTGAAACACCTTAACCAAATACACCTACCCCTAAAACTAATAGGAAAATAAAGCTTCTGTGATTAAAAAGTATTTGTCTCATCACTTAAAATAAAACCTTAAGATGAGGAAAAAGACTAACTGTCCCCAGCAGGGATGAAACTCTTACCTAAGAGCACAGTGTTCTCAGATGGGATCGTGCTAAATCCCAAGCCCATTATAGTGACTTCAGTTCCACCAAATAAGGAGCCTCTCTTTGGAAATATGTTGGTCACTTCCAAAATATATTGTATAGAAGCATTTAACTTGTCTCTGCAAAAGAAAAATTAGTTGATCAGTCTATGAGCCTTCCATGGAATTATACTGCTAAACTGTTATTAGGATATGATTTATTTTAAAAGAAAATAATTGAACATTTAGACATGTAATTTATGTATTTCATGTATATATACACACATATTATATATATATATGTATATATATGTATATAGAATTTTTCCAAACTTTTGTAAATTATATTTCTGAAAATCCCATCCCATGGCAGAATAATTTGAGATGTAAGGTTATAAAAGATTTACAATATTAAAGGAAAAATATCATTATGAGAAATGAAATCATGAGAAAAAATCATGAAATCCTTAAAAATATATTATTCATTAGAGTAAAACATAAAGGCAGCCCTCATCTATAAAAGAATGACAATGAAATCTCATACATTTTATAAAACTAATAAACATACTTTGAATTTAACATTCTATGTACTGGAAACCTGTCCTGCTCCTCTTCCCATGATGTCAATGACAGCATTTTAAAATTTATTTTGCCTTGTTACAGACAACATGTCTGCTAAGGGGCCACAGAAAGGTGCAACACTTTCTGACCTGAGTAAAGAGCAGACTCCTACTTCCCAGATCCCAGCGTAACTCAGTGGGTCTTTGTGTTTTTATTTAGCTTCCTCAGCATGAATGAATTGGTCTTTCTTGAGCCACCTCCCAAATGCTCAACTTTTTATGCTGCCAACTCTGTCCACGATACCATCACGTCAAGCACAAACCAATAATGCTTTTACAGCCCAAGTGCTTTGCTGGGTGAAGCTAAGAGGGGATATAGTTCTGCAGATTGTGTTTACTGTTCATCTTCCTTCACTTCCACGAGATTCTGTAGCACTCATCTCCTTGACTTTATTATCAGCTTTACCTGTTCTTTAAAAATCTCTGAATTTTGGGTCTCCCTGAAGGCCTAGAGCTTAAGTATCTCCTGAGTTTGGTCCCAGCCAGCAAGGTGACCCTTATAGCACAGCAGACCTCTCCTGGCCCACCTGCTGCTCCCCTCAGCAGTGTACTTCAGTTGATCCACCTGTTCTGCTTCCCACTCTGTCTCTGGTAAATTAGCTCACCCCCACACCCCACCCCACACCCCACACTTATACTCTAGAACTTTGATGCAAAAACAAAACAAAGCAAAAAAGTGACTCTTAATTTTAGTCTTCTCTTTTTTCTAAGTATTCTAAAACAGTAACTTCTTTATGCTAGAACTAAATTTTACCAGTTAAGAGAAGGATTCTCTTCATCCTCTCTTTCAGCTGATTAGCTCCTACTCATTTTTTAAAACTTATTTGTCAGCTTTCAAAAAACATCCTTGTTTCTCTTGGGAAGCTGTTGTAATTCTTCACTTGAATTCTGTCTCCCTAACAAAACTGAGAGTATCATTTATGGTGGAGACACCTCTTTCTTTGCTCCACTATAAATTTACCAAGATAGCAAGTGACTATCTCCTAGGAGCTGTTTGATAAATATTTCCAGAATGAGTGAAAATTATGTAAGTGCTATCTCTTTCTCTATATCTAACTCTATCTATCTATCTATCTATCTATCTATCTATCTATCTATCTATCTATCTATCTATCTATCTATCTATCTATCAAAAAGAGTTTCTTATAGACTGGTATGAGTGATAACAGTCTCAAAACTAAGTACCAAATTGCACATTAGGAGACATTCTTAGAACATTTTGCAAAAGGAGACATAAAAAGTTGAAGAAAGCAACTAAAATATTAGAAGGCTAATGACTATTCATTTTCCTATGTCACTACTAGTACCCCTATGTGTTCTACACTGCCATCATGTTCATTACAATACCTGGTAGATGAAAAACCCCAGTTTCTGATTTCTACATGGATGTCATGTTTTCCAGGAGACAAGTTAGGCAAAAGGCATCTGATATCTGTGAAGTTCCAGTGAAGAATCGGGCAGGGTTTTCCTCCAACATACACTCCCACGTTTTGTGTCAGTTCATTTCCAAAGTTATAACCCTTAACTGTCAAATTAATGTCTCCTATTATTTTAAAAGAAAAAAAAAACTTCACAAAAAGATTCAACTTATGCAATAGCAACTTTGCGTATTTAAATGACCAATTCATTTTTATATTTCACTGAATTTAGGACATGCTAACACAATCAAGGGGAAAAGAAAAATCAGGGAAAGAGCTGCCACATGAAGATACAAATCATGTTCATTTGTTTCACTAAAGAAAAGATGGCACAGTATTGCTTAAGGAACAGCATTTTTCTCCCTAATGTCCATGTTCAAAGTAATTAGACTAATCTGTGGTTAAAAAAAAAAAAAAAAAAAACTAACTTGTGACTGGCTTTGCTTTCTGAAACAGTAGTGCAAGAAAATCATGCTGTAAAAGCCTTCCTAAAAATGGCTTTTTCCTCTTTCTACATATATCTCAAGTAACTGATCTTATTGAAAAATGTCTTACCTAATATTGTCCGTACTTTTGGACTAAAATCAGTGATAACTGGAGTCTGTAAACAATTGTAACTATAAACGTCCTTAGCTGAGGCTTGAAATCCATTGGTAATAACTGAAACATCAACTGTACCTTCAATTCTCTGAAATAATAAGAGAACAATTATTAGAAAATATTAAATGTTGAGATACAAAAATCCAATAGTTGTAACCAAATAGAATTCAACAAAAATAAAGTTCTGAAAGTATTTTGTTTTAAAGCCATAAATCAGAGCCAGTTTTTAGAAAATTAAAACATTATGGTGTCAAATGGAGTTTGTATATTTGATTTATTTAGATTACAGATTATATAGATAAAGCTCTAACAGTTTTATGGGCATTTATGGTCAGATTAAATACATTTATATTCCTGGATTCCAAGGGCCTTCCAATATAGTTGTAACACTCAGGACAAGTGATTCTCTAATTCAGAAAGCATAAATTTTGGCTTCTTGTTCTTAGAGTCCAGTATAAATTTTATTACTTTTCACTCATAATTCACATTATTATGTCTTTTGCTGACCTAGTTTCAGAATCCAAGGCTAACATATGAACCTCTAATAGAATCATTTTGTCCACTAGTAAAGCACCCTGAACAATTTCCAGTTAGGAAAAGCACCTTTTCTGGAATCTAGTATTATTACACACTTGCTGTTTAACTGAATGCCATAATTTAAATTTAAATTAAACAAAGTAATTTCTAATTCTCACATCCCCCAGATTCTCACCTCCCCCATTATTCAGTCCAACACATGCTCAAATTCTCATCATCCCCCATTATTCAGTCCAACACATGCTCAAATTTCATTTTCCTACAAATTACAACTACATATGAGCCATAGGGCAAGTTAGGATAATCAGGTAGCTCAGGGACAATGCAGGTCTGGACATCAGTTGAGTTAAAGAAGACTCAGAGATAAGGGCAACTAGAGGAATGAAGAATGATCCAGAGACATTCCATAGGGAGTTAGTCAGAACCCCAGGACATGGGGCAACAGGACAATTCCGGGTCAAAAACAGTAAAAGTATGCTAAAAGATAAGGGATGTGACGCAGGAAGGTCCCAGGACAGAGCATAGTGAGACCACTGAGCACTAACCAATCACAGAAAGACATGGAACTTTAGAAAAATGATGGAACGAAAGTATATATTCCCCAAGCAAGACTCCACAACTGCTTCTCTGTTCCTCCCAGGGACTTTATATACCTGGGAGTCTTTGCTCTTTGTCCTTTTCCCTAAATAAACTTTTCTTTGCTCTCTCAAAGTTTGCTTCTCTCTGCTTACTTATCTGAAAAGTCTGTGAATTCCTTTTCATGGCTTCATGAGACAAAAACTAGTGGTGATTACCAGGGTGAAAAGCAGTAACAGCAGCTGTGATCACGGTAACTGTGCACGTCGGCATCGTTTCAGGGGCTTGTTGTCCTGAATCTTGCAAGATTTAAGGTAAGTGAGCCCAGAGGAGCAGATTTTCTTTAGTCTCATCTTGTCCTATGTTCCTCTTGCTAAACATTTTCTTTCTTTTGGAGCCATCAAAGAGGAAAGAGAAAGGGCCCAGGATGGTCATTAAATGCCAAAGGGAGACCACCTTAAAGACTGCTGTGACAAGATACACTGGTGACCAGATCAGATAGGGAGCTAGCCCATCTGCCAGTTGAAAAAAAAAAAAAAAAAGTCTAGTGGTTGAATGAGGAACTATGTTCTCCAAAGAGCTAGGCACATACATCGTGGAGAGGCTGTCTGGGGCTATCTTCCAGGCCTCCAGAGAGCTGGCAGGTACCCAGGTAGAGACAGGCAATTAGATTTCACTCATAGCCTAAGTACCCAGGACTTCAATATCTCCTGGTCTGGGTAGTCACTTTCTCATGCTGCTTGAGGCTTTTCCTCCTTGAACAAAAAACAAGTGGAGGAAGTCGTTTGTACATCAATACATGAAACTGTCCCATTTGGGCTTCAGAATGACAACAGTCCAGCTTTTTTTTTTTTTTTTAATTTAAAGAGAAAGTTTATTAGAAGGAGACAGGAGAGGAAAAGACAGGTGCATAGGCGCAAGTGGGCAGAAAGAGCTGCCCCGAAAGGGACAGGCTTGCAGAGAGAGAGTACCTGTATGGTTGCAGATGAGCTGCCTTAGGAGAGCAGCCTCTGCTGGGGGAGGTTAGTGTAGAGAAGCCCCAGCATGGTACAGGTCACTGGCAGTTAGGAGGCTGCTGCCCTCCAGAGGGAGAGAGCAGGTGGAAAAAAGTACCTGCATAGGCACAGGTGGGCAGAGAAGCAGCTACCCAGTCCAGCTTTTAAAGCTGCAGTCACTTAAAAGGTGTCCAAGGCCCTAGGCATTGATTATCACACTGTGCTTGGAGGCCCCAGCCCTCTGGTAGGATGGAAAAACCTAATGAAGTACTTAGAAGACACCTAAGAAAACTCTCCCAGGATACACAGCAGCCTTGCACTGCTCGTTGGCCCTTGGCTTGCTGAAAATGAAACACTCTGAAAATGCTTGGCCTCAGTCCTTTCGAGTTACTCTATGGTAGGCCCTTCCTCAAAAGCTACTTACTGTTTGTTCATGAAACTATTGAGTTGACTAAATTTGTTACTAACTTAGCTAAGTTTCAATGCCTTATCAAAAATTGGTCAGACATTCTTGATAGCCCAGGTCAGCTGGCTCCTTTCTTGGTTTATTTTTATTTATTTATTCCTTAATAGATTGATTACATCATCCTTCATTTTTCTACAATGTATGATTTCCCCATGAAATTCCCACCACCAATTCATTTCTTTGAACCAGGTAGTTAGTTCTTATAAAAACTATTCCCACTAACTTTCCTTCCCTTACCCCTACACAGGAGAGTCCCTATCCTATTATTATAACTCTTCCCCTACAGCAGTCCAGGTGGCAGGAGTGGATGCCTGGCTACAGCACACTCGAGGAAAAGCTAAGGATTCTGCCTTCTCAGAACCTCTGGATGCTGAACAATCTGCTCCACCCACCACCACTTGGCCCTGCGAGCCGCTAGCGGCCCTGTCTCCTGCTCAGAAGGCCAGCTGCAAAGGAAAGCACTTAATTCCACATATTGTTTTTGTGTATCAGATTTACAGTTATAATCTATCTTGTAATTTTCCTGTTCACCCTGGGATTATAGTCAGTTACGCCCCAGAGTGGACCATTTGCCACAAAGTTCTTTATTTTACTTTGCCTCAGTTCCTTCTGTAGGACTTCTCTGCCTATCATGGCCACCAGGCTGTGCTTGTTAGTGTTGACTCCTTTGTGGATGACTTTTCTGACTCCTTCCTTGTCTTATTGCCACCCATTAACTATAGCCCTGACCCTTATGGCGAAGAGAGGAAACTCTAGTGACTGTCCGGGATGCCCAACAGGGGACCGTGCTGTACAAAGAAGCTCCCTCCAGGCCCTACCAGTTTCTATTGAAGAACTAAGTCATTTATCTGCCTCCATGCATGGGATGAAAGTACATCTCACCAATGGGACCACTGCTTCAGAATATAAATGGACACAATTAGTTCCTTCATCACTTCAAGATAGCTGGCACCAATCAGCAGACCTCGTAAGAGGTTACGCTCATGTTTGCTTTCAAAATGCTTTTGCCAGACCCACTTCTCAAGATTTGGGGTGGCTAAATCTCACCTTCTGCAACTATACTTTTACATTTAATTATTCCAGTCACAGGCTCAGTGTGGTAAACACACAGCACAATTGGGGTTCATATGGAGATACAGCACTTGAATATTATCCTTATAACATCTCATTCTTCTGGGGTAGCACTCGCCTCAATGCCACCCAGCTCATTCAAGAAGAACAGTTTCTGGTTATCAATAGTTCCAGTACTGGCCAGAGATATGTTGGATGGGGTGCAGACACAGGACTCTTGATGGATCTTACTAGAGATATGTGCGATACAGAGAGATATATCAAGGAGTCTGACTCCACTTATTTCCCCTTTCCCAAGCTCAATGTTCTCCAACTCATTGCCCGTAATTATCTCTGCAACAGCCCCTGGCATGTTCATAACTTAAATAGATTACACTCCTCTCCCACATGTGCAGATGATTTTTACCCAAACTATCTTAGAAAGGGAGAGACCATGTCAAATACTTTTGTGTCCCCCAGTTCTCTGGGTATCCAAACTTCATTTCAAAAAGCATGGCCAGAGGGACCCACTACTTCTGTCTCACTAGAGAATTCAGGATATTATTTTCTTTGTGGCCGAAACTTGTATGTCTTCCTTCCTCAACACTGGACAGGACGATGCACCATTGTACATGTTGTACCTGATGTCACTTTTCACAAGCCATCCTAAATGTCCTCTTCAGGAAAAAAAATTTCAACCTATGTTCTTTTCTTGGACTATCCTTGTCTTCTAGATCTAAAAGAAATATCAATATACTCTCCCCTGAAGGGTTCTCTAACCATGACTGGGAAGGGGATGTCATAACACTCCTACTATAGAATATCCTGGCCTTAGCTATACTATTGGTCATGGTTTCTTTTGGTTTGCAGGAGTTCCATTTCTGGAAAAGTTTATGTTAAATATGACCATAATGGTATAACAAGGGTGGGTGGCCACAGAATATGCTATCGAGGCCCAACAACACTCTTGAAATTCTCGAGCCGCAGTAGTTATGTGAACCTCATAGCCTTAGACCTGCTGACAGCTGAATTCAGAGGACTTTGTGCTCTCTTAAATGAAACATGTTGTTTTGGGTTAACACTTACAATGAGGTAGAAAAAAACCAAGAGGTATTAAAGAAAAACATAAGTAATATCAATGACCTCAAAACACAGGCAGGACAAATGTCTCACTGGCCACAAACAACCTTTGCCTCTGCAGGAAACCAACTTTTTTCCTGTTACTCCCTTTTCTGGTTCCCTTTCTAATTTTCTTTATTATTCTCTTGTTGGGGCCCGGCAATCCTAGAAGCTCTCGTCAGAGTCAGAGTCACCTCTCTCCTGGAAGCCATCCAACTCCAAATGGTCTTTCTTGATGGAGCCCAGAATGACCCTTCCACTGTTTTCTTCCGAGGTGCCTGGGATTGTCACTCTGCAGTGGAGCCATGACTGCTTCCCCACATCATCACTTTCAGCAGGAAGCAGTTACTGATCAGAGCGGTAACCATTGTTCTAACAGCAGTGAGGGGCTCCATTTGCAGAAGCAGGGCATGAGTCATAGGGCAAGTTAGGATAATCAGTTAGTGTCAGGGACAGTGCAGGTCAGGAGAGTTAAAGAAGCTACCGAGGTGAGGGTAACAAGAATGAGATGATCCAGAGAAACAGGCAACAAATTCCAAAAGGTGCTAAGCAGAAACCCCAAGACCATAAGGGGCAATGAGGACATTCCAGGTCAAGGATGATAAAAGAAAAGTATGCTAAAAGATAAGGGATGTGAGGCAGGAAGATCCCAAGTACAGTAGCAGATTAAGTGAGACCACGGAGAACTAACTAATCACAGAGAGACTCATGGGACTTTAGAATAGTGAGGGAAAGAAAGTTTGTTCCCAAAGCAAGAGTCCATCATGGCTACTTTGCCCTTCCCAGGTGCCTGAGTGTCTTTGTTCTTTGTCCTTTTTTCAAAATAAACTATTTTTTTCTCGCTCAGACAATGTTTGCTTCTCTCTGCTTACTTATCTGAAAAGTCTGTAAATTTCTGTCTATGGTTTCATGAGACAAAAACCCATGACGAAAAACCCACGGTGCAAAGTAGCAGTGGCGGCATCAGGAATAACGACTTCAGTCAACTACCTTTTTTTTTTTTTTAATGTTAGTGACTTAGTTCATTACTTGTCCATCTGAAGTAAGCAAAAAGATTTGCTTAAACCTAATTTTTAAAAATATAGGTGAATAATTGGTCTTAAGATGCATTATCCCATGGGGAATTTTGTTTCTGGTCAACAAACTGAAACTTTAATACATTTAAAATATATATTCTTGGCCCTCCCTGGTGGCGCAATGGGTTAGGATGCAGCACTGCAAGCTTGCCACAGCTGCTTCAGTGTGTGTTCAATCCCTGGTCCCCGGAGCGGACCCACATGGTGTGGCAGACCTTTCCTGTCTCATCTGCTGCTCCCCTCAGCAGTGTACTTCATCAGTCTGCCTGTACTGTTCCCCACAGTGAATCCTGTCACCACCCCTGCACCTCTGACCAGTACCCCAGTTCTATATGCATAAATAAATAAATCTTAACAAATGCAAATCACTTATAATATGACATACATAAAAATCCATAGAAATGAAATAAAATATTTAAGAATATATATATGTATGTATATATATATATATGTATATATATATATATATTCTTTTTTTTTTAAATTTATTTTTATTTACTTGTGCATACAGAACTGAGATACAGGCCAGAGGCTCAGGGGCGGTGAGAGGCTTCACCAGAGACAGAGTGGGGAGCAGAACAGGCAGATTGACAAAGTACACTGCTGAGGGGAGCAGCGGGTGGGTCAGGAGAGGTCTGCCACACCATGTGGTCACCTCCAGGGCAGGCGGGAATCGAACTTATGCGGAAGTGGCTTTAGATTCTTAGTGCTGTGCTTTAACCCGCTGTGCCACCAGGGAGGGCCTATATATATATTCTTTAAAAAAAACATGTCTACATTGATTTCCTTGAAAAGTTTTTGATTATTTGTTAGTAGTGAATTGTTTTCAACTTTTGATTACTTGGTCATCTCCCATTCATCCTACAAATACCTGCAAGACATCAATTGCTCTGTGAAATTCTTTAAGAACCTTTCTCCCCATTGCATCTTGTCTTTACTGGGTATCTCATTTGGTTATTTCAAATGGAACACACTGTTTAATACTGATTGATGTGTCTCTCTTCCTTAATGATATTAAGTAACTTAAATGTGAATACAGCATTTAGATTTATATTTTAGGAGAAGGATGTTGAAGAAATTGTTAAAGAGCAGAACTGAAATGTTGCAGTTGATAAATAATAGGGTTTCCCTTGTTTATCCTACAGGGAGTTATTCCTTAATTCTTAAGATACTAGATTTAGAAAAAAAAATCTGTAATCAGATGACTTACTTTTGGTGTTCTGCAGGTTATTTTATTCACACCCCCTTCAATCATATTGCAAGTTTCATTTCCAACTAACACCTTTGAATTTTCATTAAAGCCAAATCCAGATAATGTCAGGAGAGTACCACCTGCAAAAGGAAAAGTTAGCAATAATACAACAAAAAGAAACTTTGGCAACCATCTAACTCATCACTTAAGAACTATCTAAATACTAAAGAGATGGGTTGGTAAATTGGTTAAGGACCAGACTTAGGATGTATATAGTCACCACCACACACCCAACCCTGAGCTCTGAAGACTCAGAGCTGGAGCTTTATGATGATCATAAAGAAACTGGTGAAGTAATTCAATGAAATAACACTGATTTGTAACCAACATTTGCTTTGGGATACAATTAACAACTATTAGTTTCCACAGTGACTTCTTCACCCTAAAAAAATTAGTTTCTATTTGGTGAGATGTTCTACTGGGAGTAATGGGAATAAAGTAAGACTTTTAACAAGCTCCAAATTTTAATAACTAAGTAAAGGAAAAATATACAATAACATAAATTAAAACAAAATAAAAAAACACTCCAAAAACATCAAGACCAATGAACAATATTCAAAACCAAACATGATAAAGCAAACAACTACAAAGGAAATGAAGCAGAGCATGAAAAATGAGTTATTTTCTTGCATCTTCTGCATCAGCCTTCCTTTCTCTGATTTGTTCCTGGAACTTTTTCTGGGTCAACTAGCTCCATTGAGACTGTGCTTACAAATGAAGCAGCTGGTAGGGAGAATAATAACTAATAAATCTTATCTTGACATAATTGATGAGCTTGTTAAAGAAACATGTAGTAATTGATGATATTAATTCAATAACCTAAGATGTAAGTATAAGCAGTCACCCTGACTTGTGCTTCAAAAGAAACAAAAGAACTAGTCAGCCAGTGAATTACCAAGCCTTCTAAAAGGGGGTCTCCTTTTTTGTATATGAGGGATTTGGGGTACCTTTCCCTTCACCCTGCTCTAAAAATAGCACAATGAAATAATGAAATGATGTATGCAGTCTTCTTTGTTTAGCATAATTATTACCTGCTAGACTTCCAGATGCAGGCCAGATGTGTGAGATTTGACTTCGATATATGAAGTGGAACACCTCACCCTCCAGAGTTTGGGCTAGTCCAACGTCAGCTATGGACACAGTAACTGGGAACTGTCCAGCACTCCCATTCATAATCTGGCATTTGATCTCATTTTCTTGAGATTAAAAAAGAAGAAAATGATAAAGCAAGGTCTTCATGAGACAAAATTAATGAAATTTTATATGCAAATATAGACACTGATCTTCATTTTCATACCCCAAGAAATACATCTAAGGAAAACCACTATATTAACAGAAGGACATTTTTATGAACTACGTGATAGAATGAATCAAACTCTTTTTAGAGAGTTGAAAAACCCAATAGTAAAACCAAACTAAACAATTTGCTCCTTATTGTAGTATGGAAAAAAGATTATTGGACTGTATTAAATAATTTTAGAATCCTAGTCTGTAAGATTATTGACAATAATATTTCTAAAAATCAATTATTGTAACAGTTTTGTTGCAACATGCTGTTTAGGTCTCAAACTGAGTAAAATATTAGGTCTAATCAAGAAAGCTGATTAAAAACTAAGTGAAAACTTTCTTCACTTCAAGCAGTATAAGCACTTATAATGAGAGTGCAACTGCTAGTTTCCAAGAATGCATAGGACCTCTAACTTAAAAATAACTTAAATCATATGTGAGCTGGATTTGATAACGGACTCTCAAGCTAGGATATAAATGACCTTGGGATTCTGTGTTAATGGACAGAGAGAAGTTCTGCTGGACTAGCAGTCAGGGAAGATGACCATGAGGTCTTGCTACATGACCAATGAGGTATTATCAAAGTCTGGGGAAAGGGGGTGCAGTAGCAGTTGATATATTTTGTGTCCCAGATACACACCAAAGAAGGGGGATAAAAGAACATCAATGAATTTACTATTACAGGATCTAGACATGGTGTAACAACGAGAGAACTAGTCTATGGTCATAACCAAATATTTTAAGATAATGTATTTATCCAGAGCAATCTGACAATTTCATGATTCTTTAGGGAACTCTATAGGATACTATAGTTTGATAGCACTTTCTCTTTGAGAACAATTACACTCAACATGATAATTTTAAAACGTACCTACCATTCACCGAAATAAGAGCACAACCTACTGGTCCAACTGAAACTGAAACAGCTGAACTAGGAAAGAATCCAGAACCTAATATGGTTAGAATGGTGTTTTCTTCATAAGACCCTGCAAATGATAAGCATGTATAAAAATATTAAAATTACAAAACATAGAAACTTATGAAATTAGGTATTTGTTAGAAAAAGCTTATCTTTTGAAAATCATAAACAAAAATGCTATAACCAAGTAGAGTAAAATGATAGTTATAAGCAATGGTATTTTTTTTTCCATTTGATTGCCCAACATTGCCTCATATTTGAATTCATGCTGATAGAAACAGGAAAAAGAATTACCTGATTAAAAGTATGGAATTAGATAAAGGAAGGAAAATTACTCCTAATCATAGTAATTAAAGAAGTATCTTTATTTGAAAGAACTATGATGGAATTACCATCACAAATTCATAAGAAGAGAAACTACATAATAAGAATCGTGGACTCTTTTGCTTGAAATAAAATAAGAGCCCTCTATCTAATGTGCTACACATCAGAAAGCATCTGGGATATTCTTAGCTTAAACACATTGCTCAGCATTTTATATTTAATGTTTTATCACTTACTCTTTAAAGAGTCCAAGTTTTGCTTTTGTTTTTTTGTTTTTTTTTTTTTTAAGATACATTTATTTATGCATACGCAAGTGGGGTACAGGCCAGAAATGCAGAGGCGGTGAGAGGATTCACCAGAGACAATGTGGGGATCAGAACATGCAGACTAACAAAGTACACTGCTGAGGGGAGCAGCAGGTGGGTCAGGAGAGGTCTACTGTGCCATGTAGATCACCTCCGGGGCAGGGATCGAACTCATGCTGAAGTGGCTTTTAGTTTCTTAATGCTGTGCTTTAACCCACTGCCCCACCAGGGAGGGCCCTAAAGTGTCCAAGTTTTATCAGTAAGTGGTAGAGATGTCCTACTGAAACAACCTCTCACAGAGATATATCCCTCATGGATTTAAATAGCTAAGGATAAAAAAAAAATCCCTGAATTTTGGACATAAAATCAAATATCTTAATGAATTTAATGTAGAGGTAGATTTTTAAATATGAAACAAAAAGGTATGGGTAGCCATAAAGAAAAAGATAACACAAATTAGAATAAATCAATGATTTAAATGTTTCCATGAACAAGACACTAAAACAAAATGCAAGTGATATATTGAGAGAAGATATGAATAAAAGGTTGGTAAAGATAAATATAATAGTTACAATAAAAAAATCCAATAAGTGGATGGATAATGAAGAATAAGCAATAACAAATAATCTAAATATCAGAAGAATCATAAGATGCTCATATGCATTACTAATCTGGGCAGAGACGCATTTTTAAAATGATGAGATAAATTCTTTCACCTACCAAATTGACCAAAATTAGCAAGCTGATGATAACCAACCATTGGCAAGGATGTGAGGAATATGGTATTTTCACCTCTGCTGAAAATAAAGCTACTTCTGGATAGCAATTTGATAACCTAATAAACTGAATACCTTATGTTCAGTTATTATCCAGCAATTCCACATCTGGGGATTTATCCTAAAGAAGCTCTAGTATGTATACAATAGGAAAATTGTATAACAGAACTTAATACAATGCTATATGTAAAAACAAAAATTGTAAACAATCTAAATGCCCTCAATAGAGGAATAAATAGATACACCAATGAAATATTTTAAAGTGTCTTGCATAAAACCATGTAATTCTTAAAATGATGCTGAATGGCAAAAGATGCAGATAATATTTGCATTGCAGTATCTTATTTGTAAAATTTTAAAAATTGCAACATTACCATATGTATGTGTTATATACAAGAGGCATGGAAGAAATCATACAAAATTAATAACTGTAATTGCCTCAGGGAAGATTTAGAGTAGTATAGGAATAGAAGTGATATTTAAAAAAGGATTTTAGCTCCTCCTGTAATGTTTTATTTTAAAATTGATAAGAAATGAATATGATTAAGTGTTAACAGCTGTTAAGTTTCCAATGAAGAGAATATGAATGCTTCATGGCATTATTTATATTTATCTTTCCATTACCTTTAAAGTTATCAATATGGGCCAAAAGGAGGCTCAGGTTGCAAATTATTTTGAGTAAGGAATATATTTTCTTCAGAAAATCCATGTGAAAGTGGAAATTCATTACAAAACACAAAAATGGATGCAAAAATAAGTATACCAAATGGCTAAAACAAAATTACTATTAAGTAACTGTTTAATTTTGATAGCTTTTCCCCCATGTAAAATGAATTATCCCAAAATTAACAGCCTTACACTAAGCAAGTCTGAAGAATATATACTTTCAATACAAAAGTACACTTTTAAAAAATTTCAAAAATTTTTGCTAATGTATAATTAACAGATGAATTTTCCTGCTACTCACCAGATGAAAGAAGTATAGTATCTAGAATCTGAGTTTAGTTTTGTGACTGAAAAAGCCATTACCTTTCAATCTTTAGTCCTGTTTTTCATTTCAATACTTTTAAGAGTTCAGATACAAGGTGTAATCATATTTTTAAAAAATATTTACTGATTTATGCATACAAACTGAGGTACAGGCCAGAGGTTCAGGGGAGGATTCACCAGAGACAGAATGAGGAGCTGAACAAATAGATTAATTAAGTACACTGCTGAAGGGAGAAGCAGGTGGGTCAGGAGAGGTCTGCCTCACTATGTGGGTCACCCCCAGGGCTGGGGTTTGAACTTGCTCTAATACGGCTTTGGTTTAACCCATTGCGCCACCAGGGAGGACCCAGTAATCACATTTTTAAAGCGGTTATGTACTATAAGGATCTGGTAGAATGTGATCCCTTGTTTGACAAAGTTTAACAACAATTTTTCTTTTTCTCAAATCTAGGTCCTAGTTAGGCTTTTTTTGCTAAATAGCAATTGTCTCATTACTGACCTTTTAGTATTTTATCTCCTGGAAAAGATCTCTTTTGATGAATGACTCCTATTAATCCCCTACCTATCAGAAGTTAATGAAAATGCCCAGTGTCAAAGTGAAATTTTAGAGACTAATTCTAACTTGGGTGACACTGGAGAAATAAAAGACTAGTGAATCATCTTTAAAAGGAGTTAGAAATAATTAGTGTTCCTTTCATCCTTATTTATTTTGATCTGACAGGTTTTTTATTTTTTTATTTATTGTATAGAAGTCCCTGCTTACCTTAGTTTATGGCACTGTTAAAAAAGTCAAAGTTTACATTTTTGCTAGTGGGCTCTTCTATCCCATGCACAGAGTAAAGCAGCAGGTTACCTTGAGAAGGGCTTATTGCAGAGATGAGGGGAGTAGCCTTGGGATCCCAGGTGAAACCACAGTCACCTGAACATTTAGCAGGAATGCCATTGACATAGACTTCAACCTACAAATAAGAAAACAGAGAACAGAGTTTTGCACGATTCAGTAGAATAAGCATACAATTTAGCATGGACATGGAATTTTATTTACTATCTTGTTTACAAAGGTTAGTGTATTCTATTTAGTATTTTTCTGTTTTTTTTTTTTTCACTCCAATGATTCATTCAGCAAATACGTAAACCATGTGTCAGAGACTATGGCAAATGTCAGATTGAAGGACTAGCACATTAAACAAAACAGGTAACTCTACTGTCATGCATTTATATTCTAGTGGAGGCAGGACGGAGAACTGCCTGAGACTGTAAATTTGAAATAAAAAGTAAATTCATACTATGCCCTGTCGGTTAATCCTGTGCATGAAAATAAAGTTTATTCTTGGAAAAGTCACCAACTTGTTACATTCTGCATGTTCTTCTCATTAAAGTGACATATCAATAATTTCTTCACAGATTTAACACAAAGAATAAATGAAAGTATATTTTCAAATTTAAAGAGGAAGCAGTAGAGCTTAAAAATCCATTCCTGTATCATAAGAAAAATAATTTTTTAAAAAATCACCAAATAGCATTGAGTTAATTGTTAACAAGTACTCATAAGAAAAAAGATGTCATCTCTCCTGTTTTCCCAGGTCTTTGTGTAGTAGAACTGATGGTACATTTTAAGTTACATTAAAATCTTTTTTAAAAAACAACTTATTTATGTATGCATACAGAACTGGGATACAGGCCAGAGGTGCAGGGGCGGCGAGAGGATTCACTAGAGACAAAGTGGGGAGCACAACAGTCCGACTGAGGAAGTACACAGCTGGCGGGTCAGGAGAGGTCTGCCTCACCATGTGGGTCACCTCTGGAGCAGGTGGGAATTGAACTCATGCTGAAGTGGCTTTAGCTTCTTAGTGCTGTGATTTAACCCACTGTGCCACCAGGGAGGGCATACATTAAAATCTTGAAGAAAAAAAAAATCTTGAAGAAAGTTTCATAAATACCTGTGGCTGTTGGTTCGGTGTCCGAAGTAGGTCTCCAAGTATGCGCTGTCTGAATAAGCCTCCTTCCTTGATCTTCATAACGGTCATATTAGCCTTTTCTCCAATAATGTTGGAAGCATTAACCTATTTTTCAAAAGATTATTTTATTAGAAAAGCAGCGGTAGATATAACTATGCTAGTTTTCCTCTTTAAATATCAGCATAGTTGAAGTAAATAAAAGTCAAATGATGAAAAAAAAACAAATTCAAAACAGTCACATTTTTGGAAAAACAAGTCTCTTTAAAAAAGAGCACAATTTACTCATGTCATAAAATGCTAAGATATTCCATTATCATAAATGCATCGTTTAAAACTTGAATTAAATGATTAAAATTAACTTGAATTGGGGAATAATATATGTCAAATGGGGGAACCTGTAGAAGATTCTGCTTTCCACGGGCACTTCTCCATTTGATGTTCCATGAGTATCCAGCACAGGTTCCCTCTCGTGTAACTGAGACTTGCCCCACATCTTCTAGACTCTGGAGAGCAAACTGCAGCTCTGCAGCTGACACAGCAGCAGGGAGGCCTGCACTCACAGGGGATGGCAAGCAGCGGGAGTCAAAATACGTAAGCTATTCTTAAAATTATGCACTATGTTCTAACTCTTGCAAACCCACTGTCCACCACCAGTAGAGTATGAAATGAAACATATCATTATCTGTGTCAAGAATTGCGAATATTTCTAGGAAATAAAAATTACATGAAAAGAAAAGCTTACATCTATAAGTTTGGCTCAAATCTTTTTGGTTTTATTATCAATGAACTTCACCAATAACGTACAGGCTATGGCTATCAGACACACAAATTTCTCAAGTGCGACCTGCTGAACTAGTGATGAATGTGTCATTTGTTCTGGATAATTTAGTTTTACACTTCTGACATAATCTCAAGTATGTGCATTATGTAGGGAAATTGTATTAGAAAAAAAGATAGCAAAGTATCAATTTGGTTGTCTAAACCAGGACTATACAATTGACATAGATCGATTTTTGATCTTTTTTATATACCTTTGAGAACATGACCATAAGCCTGAATATCAAAGGTGCCACTGAGAGGTGGAGACGCTGCTTGAATTCTCTGAATGCGAATCTTTGACTCCCCTGGCCAATTATTTCCTCTGTAAACAGATTCATTCTCTTTCTCCTTTGTGATTACCTAATTTAAAAAATAAATATTAATAAAATAGTTAAACATAACAATGGTTAAAATGATCCCCATTTACCATCGTACAGGCCTGTGATGACTTACTGAGCCTTAGATATCCAGGATTCTTCCGAACAGTAAGGAAAGAGTCACATAAATCAACACAGCCCATACCTATCTAGCTGCAATAATGAGGCCAAAGTCAACTCAGTCATCTGTGTAGCAATCATCTGGAACCACAGTAATAGCTCATTAATCCAGACTGCACCTTCCATCACTCAAGGAACAAATATTTATTGAGCAGGCATTCTGTTCAAGGTACAGTGCTAATCACTGTAGAGAGGCAAGGAAACATGAGATGCTCTCTCTTGGTTATCAAAAAACAAACCTCATGGATATGAGATACTGTCTTTATAAACACTGCACTGCATAAAATTAAAAGAAAAGTACAGATTGTAACTCTAATAGCAAAACTGATATTCAGCTGCTTTTAACCTCTCACAATTACTTGTTAATCTTGTGAAATTTAAAATTAAGCCCTTGATAATTATAAAATTATCGCTACCCACAGAAATGAGAAAACAAGTGCCAAAAAATATATTTAAATGTTTCACACCATGAAGTGCTGTATAGCAATGAAGAACAAACTATCACTACATGTAACAACATGAATCTCATAATAATGAATCAAAGAAACTAGATGCAATGAATACAGGCTGACTTATTCATTATCTTTCTTTTGAATGCATTTACTTTGCAAAAATTAAGAGTTTAGCAAGGTTGCAGGGTATAAAGATCAACACACAAAAGCCAAAAACATTTTTATATACAAATAAAGAGTATGTGGAAATAGAAATTAACACAAGATTATCTTGAGTTACTGAAAAGAAAATAAAGTATAAATCTGACCTGAAAAAACTACACACGCACACACACACAACTATGTGCACATATGTACAGCATACAAATATATACTATAAAAACTATATAACAATAGATGTGAACTTACCATAGGATCACACAGTTACACTATTAGCAGCTAACACAGAAGATGAAAACTTGTGTCAAATGAAAACCAGTAGATAAATATTCATCATATTATTCATAATAGCCCCAAACTGTAAGCAAATCACATGTCCTTTATTGTGCACATGTTTAAGCGATGTGTGCTCTATCCAAACCATTCAATACTAGTCAGCAATCAGAATGACCAAATTATTGAAACAACAACATAGACAGCAACCAAGGAACATTGCTGAGTGAAGAAAGATAATCTCAAAGGACAATAATGTAAAGATAGCTTAGTGACTGCAGATTTAAAGGAGTGAGGGAGTAGGGGAGATAACTGTGGTTACACCAGGGTAATGTTGGGCTCTTAGTGATGGAATTGTCGTGAGGAAATTAGGTGAATCAACACATGTGAAAATCTGATGCAGAACCACACAGGTGTACCCGCACACAGAGCCAGACACAGACACGCAGACACACATATGAGCATGTAGAATGGCAACATCTGAATGGGTCTCTAGAATGCTTCCGTTCCCTTGTGCTAATCTGCTGCAGTTATGCAAGTGATGTATGGAGGCAGCATGGGTGAAGGATATAGGAATACTTCTGTATTATGTTTCACAACTGTACATGAATCTACACTTACCCCAAAATTAGTTTTTTTTTTTTTTTTAAAGATTTAATTTACTCATGCAGAACTGTGGTACAAGCCAGAGATACAGGGTCGGTGAGAGGCTTCACCAGAGACAAAGTGAGGAGCAGAATCTGCAGACTGACGAAGTACACTGCTGAGGGGAGCAGCAGGCGGGTCAGGGGAGGTGTGCCTCTGTGGGTCACTTCCCGGGTGGGGGTCGAACACTGAAGGAATGCAGCTAGCTTGCAGTGCTGCGCCCTGACCCGTTGTGCCACCAGGGAGGGCCCCAAAATTACAGTTTTAAAACAATTCATATAGCCACAAAGCTGGATGAATCTCTCGTTTCAATTTTTTTTTAAAAAGGTCACAAATACATAAGTTCCGTTTTCTCAATTTAGTTATGGGCAAATAACCAAACTGAGAGGATGCAACAGTGAAGGAGTATTTAATGAGGAATCTTGCAAAATATTTTCATCTTGAAGATAGTCAGATTAAAACACTGGGATAAAATGGAGTAAAGGCAATTTTTAGTTGTCCTATGTTTTTAATCATAAAGTCATCTAGTTAGGAAAAAAAGATCTTTGTGAAACTAATTTAACTATATTATATATTATTAACCTTTATTTTTGAACTTCCTCTTTTTGTTTTTCTTTTTTGCAGAAAATTATAACAACTCATTCCATAATTGTAGGTAAGTTTATGTAAATATACTCATATTTGTAATACTAGCTACATTTATTAATAACTATGTAGTGTTAAAGAAGTGTTCAGAACCTTTTGGAATCATGACCAAGAAAGGTACTTATGACAACCAATTTAAAACATAATGTGGAATCTCATTATTCTTTCAATCATCTCTGTTTAATGATTTTCATTGGATAGCCCACAACTATTCCCTTTAAATGAATGGAAATAGCTATTTAAATGTGACCACTTATTAAGACTATTTCCTTTGTTTTTTTATCCAAACATTTATTTCTTGAAGACTTTTTAAATATTTAAATTGAATTTTCATGGTCCATTTCTATAAGCCTCTCACCTTTCATTTATTTACATTTAAATAAATGTCTTATAAAAGATATTCAAGCTATATAATAATTATTGGTATAATTTAAAAAGAAAATCTACGAGGTCACAGTTAATACTTCCTATGTTGAAAGTAATAACTTGGAAAATTTCAAGGCTTACCTGCCCAAAGCTCACAGCCATCCTGGGTATATTGTAACTGCAGTTATATGAAGTCATGGTGACAGAATATTGACTAGTCACATTTGGTCCATTAATTTTGGTCTGATTCACCTGAATGTGCTTTAAAAATATCCCTTTGTTTGCCAATGCTGGAAGTCTTCTCTTTGGCATCTCTAAAGAACAGAGATAAACAAAGCAAGTAGGAAGTAAAATTGCATAGCTTCTACTGCTAAAAAAATCATCAAATAATACCCACATGTCATAGAATAAGTTGTTAAAACTTAACTTATTAAGAGAAGATTTTAAGGCAGAAACGTAGGAAGGATGGTAGAATTTTAGTAACTCTCAAATCAGGCTGATATTTCCTTTTTGATGAACAAAATCAATTTCATGTATAATTGTTTCAAACATTTCTTTTTTAAAAAAGATTGACTTACTTATGCATACAAGAACTGGGGTGTAGGTCAGAGGTGGAGGGACAGTATGGGGGACTCCCCAGAAACATAGTGGGGAGCAGAACAGGTGGATCTACTGAAATACACTGCTGAGGGGAGCAGCGGGCCAGACAGGCGAGTTCTGCTGCACTGTGTAGGTCAGCTCTCTGGCCAGGCACTGAACTCATGCTGCAGTGGCTGCCATTAACTTGATAGTGCTGAGACTTAAATCCTTGCGACACCAGGGAGACCATGTTTAAGAGCTTTAAAAAGCATAATACACAACACCATTTCTATGTTGTTGGCCATTTTTTTAAAAAAAGATAGCAGTTTAGGCCCTCCCTGGTGGTGCAGCCAGTTAAAGCACAGCACCAAAAAGCTAAAGCCACTTCAGCATGAGTTCAATCCATGCCCCGGAGGTGACCACATGGCGTGGCAGACCTCTCCTGACCCGCCCACTGCTCCTCTCAGCAATGTACTTCTGTTCTGTCTCTGGTGAATCCTCTCACTGCCCCTGCACCTCTGGCCTGTACCCCAGTTCTATATGCACAAATAAATCTTAAAAAAAAAAAAAAAAGATTGCAGTTTTAAAAAACGACTGTAGTCTAACTTTTATTATTTTATCATCACATATACGCCTAATGTGACTAGAAAAACAATGTCAAAACTATGAAGAATAAAGTGTTCATTTGTAGCATTATCATCACTATTAAATCAATAGAAAGCTTTACTCAATCTTACTAGATGTTAATTAACTAAATGTTGATTTTTGTCTTCTAGGAATACATCTCTGTATTGGTAGCTACTTTTCAATGAAAACAGAGCAAACTGAAAGTGTTTCAGCAAGCAAAAACAGAACTGTAAAGCAACTCTTACTACAATGAGAAATCTTACACAATAGATGTATTTGTCCTTAGGGAAAAAAAAAACCTGGCCATATTCATTTATAAAGTATTTTTAAGCCATAATATATTTGTATAGAACAACTCGCTAATTTTAGAGATTAATGTTTCTCTCTAAACTACAGAATATGAATCATTGTCACAGTAAGATTTTAGTTCAAGATAGACTTAGAGGAAAAAGTAAAAGTGAAATTGAAGCAGGAAGTTTCCCAAGCCTGTGCTTGGGGGAGTCTGTTACTTGGATTGTGCTACTTCCTGGAGCAGAAAGTTCTGCAGTGTGGTGCTGGTCCACAGTAGAAGCTATGGCTACCTTGATCCCTTCCCAAATGATAAAGAATGCTTATGCTATGATGGGTGGGATGACAAGATTTCTTATAGAGCCTGTATAAAACCTTACCACTCGTAATTCATGGCTCAGCCTTGTGGGACTGATCCCACTGAGTCTGTCGGTGTGACAAGTAAATCTCTTTCCACCTCTCTGAGTGCGTCGATTTCTCTGGGAAACTGCTGTGACAAAATGATAAAACTTACCGTACCAGGCTGAGGTTGTAGATATTTGTCCAATGTATACTATATCCACATAAAAGGACTGTGAGTCTGATATTTTCTGTAAACTAATCCTTTGAAGAGAAAAATTTGTCCCAGCATATTTGGATTGTATGAGATCTAGAAGATCTATGCAAGTGTAAGTCCAGCTGAAAGAATGTTGATTAATTGTGTGATCAGTTATACTGCTTAATGTAAAAAAACATTATAAACTGCATTAAAATCTTAAAGGTGTTTTTTCTCATAACAAAGGAGAGCAGGCAGCAATTTACATTGATAGTAAAAAATTTAACATTGCAAACAAACGTAGACTTTCTTTTATTTGTAGCCTTAGCAGTAGCCCAATGAATATAAAATAACATTCTGCAAATAAGTAAACTAAAGAGCATGCATTGTAGTGTAGAGCACATAGACAAACGAAAAAAGACACAATAAGGAAATATTGGAGTAAAAAAAAAATTCCCAGTATAGAACAGAAATTCAGAAGAGTACAAAGAAGCAAAAAAAGGAATCTGAAATTACTTCCAAAAGAGCTTCCTGGAGATGTACTGTCCACCACTCTAAGTGACAAAAAGGTACTAGGTATGTATAGCTACAGATGCTCAGTACCTTCCAAATTCGTAACTTATATTCACAGTTTCTATCAAGTATTAATTTCATTGGAATCCCATAAATTATAATTAGGCAACTTTCTGATATGAGAGACATAGCAGCTAACAGGTAAAGACTGCCATCCAAATATTTCTACAGAGTTTCACAACAATCTTTACATCAGCTGTATGAATTAACTAACTTGTTTGCTTGTGTGCATTTACTTTCGTTTCCTTCAAGGTTTGCAAGATCATTGTGGGATCAAACAGTACAACACAAAGCTTAGACTGGAGTATCATTCTTAGAAATCTATGTGCAGAACTCCATCAGGTTAAAATATTCTTTACATTTAAAAAAGTGTTTAGAACTTTAAGTAGAATTCTCCTCATAACAATATGAACCTGAACTTTTAAAAGCTGCTGCTTAGACAATCTAGTATACCAAACAGGGTCTTTTATAAGAAAAAAAGAGACAGCAAATGATATCAAAACTTCAGTGAACAGCACACTGTATCTTTGTGGCTAGGTAACTTCATTTTTTAAAGGAAAACCCAATTTCACTCTCCGGATTTTGAAACTTGATTTACAACTGTAAACACCACTGTTTTGGGAAGATTATAGAACAGTTCTTAGAAAATGGCACTTTCAGGTCCTCCCTGGTGGCGCAGCGGGCTAAAGCACAGCACTAAGAAGCTAAAGCCATTGCAGCATGAGTTTGATCCCTGCCCCAGAGGTGGCCCACATGGCACAGCAGACCTCTCCTGACCCGCCCGCTGCTCCCCTCAGCAATGTACTTCGTCAATCCACCTGCGCTACTCCCCACTCTGTCTCTGGTGAGTCTACTCACTGCCACTGCACCTCTGTCCTGTACCCCAGTTTTGTATGCATAAATAAATAAATCTTAAAAAATAAAAGAAAATGGCACTTTCAATATTATCACACATTGAAAAATAAACAAAGCCAATGCTAACACATCTACTGTGAAATTGTCTAAAAATTATGTAATTTGTGCATAGGGGGGAGGAAATCAACACCTTCTTCAATATTCTTTTCTAGCTCTTCCTCCCTTAATTCTTCCTTCCCTCCTTCCTTCTTTGATTCCCTTCCTTCTTCCCTCTCTCCCATCTCCTTTTTTTCTGTGAAACCAAAGATGGGTCAAATGGATAACAAATGTTGAAAGTGCAGAAACAGGAGCCATAGACTGTTAGTCAAATGCTGCTGAGGGCTAATCTGAGCTCTCACAAAAAGCTTATTCCTTAAGCATCAATTCAGGAAAATGCATTTTTCATTTATCGAGGAATAAAACTGGTTTTGACTATTTTATGATTTCACAGGAAATCATGACCCAAGGATGTTCTACAACTTTCCTAGAGGGCAGCTTTCTATAATTCTGTGCAAACACTGTCCACATTGGTGCTCTTGCTTCTGAGTTCCACATCAAGTTCTACTAAATTTCAGGAGCTAATAAACTTACTTCCCTGCCTTTGAATAAAAAGATTTTCTTCTTTTATTTCCTATGGAAGGCTGTCCATATTTTATTTGTGGGGTCAGCTACACCTGAATACCTTTTCTAGTGATTACTCCAACATGTACAGAATGTCAGCCACAGAACTTGTGTGTCTATATTATAAAGAATTCTTTGCAAGACTTAATGGTCTTACTAAGGATTTTCTCTTTGACAAACATCTGTTGTGTATATCTACACTTTAACTGTGGTTTTCTCCCTCTGGGTTAAAGAGATTCTGACATCTGCAAAACAGGGCTGTGAACGTCATTTCACTCAACATCAATTCCTTGTAACATTGATCAGATAAAACAATCCAAGCCAAAGTTAAATGAAATGATGTTAGCCCTTCTTTTGTAATATGTAATTTGCTTCAAGTTTCAGTTTACAAGAGCCTATCTATGACATTAAATATAAACTTGCTGTTTTTAAAAATAAAAATTTAAACCCATAGTTTCCTCCACTTTATCCACTGACCAGTAGGATCATAAACTCCAAATATGATGGCGAAACTATAGCCATCAACATAGGATATTTTATTTTGAAAACTGAAGACTCTGACTTACTTTCCCTTAACAAAAAGTTATCCCAGTTCAGTGGGAAGGAAAGCTAAAAGCACTGGTAAGACTTCGTAGGAAGTTTCAGATTGCTGTGAAACCTGAGGTTAGAGTTGAGGATACCAGAGGGGCAGTTGGGAAGCTGGGAGCAAAGAGGGGAGGGGATCTGATGAACTACACGACAGGACTGCTGCTGTTTTGGTCGTAGGTGTGGTAAGATCACTTGTATTTGAAGAGATGTGAACCTCTGTTTCCTAAATCAAATGCATTGCTGTAAACCAAACTAATCTCAAAAATGTCATTAAACAAGCCCACAAAAATAGTTTCAGATTAAAAATCTGGACTGGATCACATGGGAGATTATCTAAGGGTGCCCTTCCAGATGGGATGCCCCAACCAGCTCTCATCTGCTCCCACGCTCCGTCCTGGTCTGGTCCTGTTACTAGTAACCCCTGTCACTCAGTGCCCCTGTGAGCACATCTTGATCCTGATGGATCCCAGGCACCTAGCTCTGTGGGACCCAGCACTGCTGCAGCAAACAGGCTCCCAACCTGGCAGTTTAACCACCTCAACTTTATCCCAGATCTATGGGGGAATTGAAACAAAATTTCTAAAAGTCTTTACTAAAGGAGGTTCCATTTCCAACACACTATATTTCTATGATTTTTGGAGTATACATCTATCTATAAGTATGGAATGAAAGTGGGTTTCTGCATTTTTGAAAACAGTATTGAGATAAAGTAGGAAACAGGAAGCTTGAGGTTGGAGAGCTTTTGCAAGCACCTTCTTCCAGCATAGATTCTTCTATCAACACTATTCTTTCTTCTCATCTAGTTATTCAAATCTCTCATAGTACGTTCGTTTTATTTCTTGCCTTTTTTTCCCTTGTAGTTAGCATTTGGTTCCATTTCTAATTCAGGGTCCTTTAACCTTCAGTTTGAGAATTAGAAGGTCATTGATTCTGCCTCATACCTGCTCCCTACATCACAGTTCTGAGTGATTTGAGTGATTTGAGGTCCAATCCCTATGACACAAAGTGTACTCCATAATGACAGTGGTGGCAACTTAGATGACATGTATAAAAGTATGCTGCAAAATGCTTACATTTGTGCAGAATAGAGAGGATTCTTATGTGAAACTTTAAGGTTTCTAATGTTAGAAAAAAAGCAAAACAGAAACATCAGAAATATTTTGAAGACAGAAGCCAATCCATGGTTATTTTTAACATTAGCTTTTAATGAAAGAAAATCTTTCCAAAATTGTGGAGAGGATCTGTTTTCCCTGTCAGTCAATTTTGCTGAACAAAAGCTTTAAAAGAATAAATTATGATTTTATGTAAATCACACTTCAATAAGCATGACTTTAAAAATTATGGGAAATAATTTTTAAAATAAAAAAGGGTGTGTATGTGTGTGTGTGTGTGTATTCAGGATTACTTGTAAGTTAAATCTTTAGCTGTTGTATATGGAAATGCAAAGTTAGGGTTGACATACATTTCAGAAGATATAGTAGTAACCAAAACATAGTTAAGCAGGACTAAACTGTGCTTGAGGGGATGACAGTTACGATCATTAAGCAGCTTTCTCTGGGCTCATTTAGTTCCTCTCTCTATACTTCTCTGTTTGCATTCCCATGTGTCTTCTAGCAAGTCAATATTTTAAAATGTCTTTCCCACCTTAATTTTGGTGTATTCATCGAAATATTTTAGTTTTTTTCTACTCACACAGAGCAAGCATTTAATTTTTTTCAGTGATCAAAGTCTCATAACAATATTGGGATAATGTAACATCTTTCTACCTTCCTTCAGAAGCTGGAAACATAAAATAATGCATAATTTAAATTCTAGGGTTTAACAGTATTGCCTTGAGAATGGTCATGAATGATGACATGCTACCCTAAATTTTAATCTCATAAACCATAGATTTATTTCTACCACAACCACTTCTGTTAGGAAGTTTATGTCAAGGGCAGGAAAACTACAGTTATAACCAGGGTGTTCATGACTTCTCAAAAACAAAGAAGAAATAACTTAAGTTTTCAAGTTCATTGTGTAACTTACTTGGTTCCATCAGCAAAATTAAATGTAAACTGCTTATCAGTGCTTCTAGTAATCCTGTTTTTATCTTGGTATTGGAACTTCAATCCAATATGAGGTTTCAGGAAGCCTTTGTATGCTAAACATAACTACAAAAAAAGTAGTTAGTAAAAATCTATTACAACTAAGTGGTCCCATATCATTTAGGTTATCTTAGTACAATTTAGTAAGTATATGTAGAGCATTTTCTAATACAAAATCTATCTAACCACAGACAAAAAATGATTAGTTTCAGAAAATTAGGTGCAGAAATACTAGGGAAGATTTTGTAAAAGAGTAGAGTTGAAGTGACCTTACAATTAATAGTTAATTCTTTATTGTTTCCTTAAATATGGGGAAAATATTTTTTTCTTAATGTCTTTAAAGACATAGAAATAATTCATTCCCTTTACCAAGGAGTTATGTAAGAATTAAATACAACTCTAACCAAATTAGTCAGTTCATTATGCATAAAGAAGAGAGATAAGCATTCAGGTAGATTAATTGGTATGTTAATGCAGCTGATTATTTAGAAATAGAGAGGAATGTCACTAAAATAATAATATCAGTTTTAATGTTCTACAATTCCTAAGAATGCCAAATACAGTTGGAACTTAGGACTTTAGAACATGTGTTACAACTTAAGAATTTTAAAATTCTCAAATTTTGAAAAAGAGAAAAGGTAAGTTTCTGCTAATCTAATCTAGCTGTACTGAAACTGTATTATATCCACTGCTCATTATTTTCTCTCACTTTTCCCAGACTGCACACTCAAGATTACTCTGAGATGACTATCCATTTTTGTTTATTCTTATTAAATGAAGGAATATTAAGAATATCATACATTTTTAATTGCTTTGGTATTTAAATTTGCTCGCAAATAATTTTCCTCCAGAATTATGAGATAAAATAGAATATGCATGCAGGATGCTACAATTTTTAAATTTTTTTGAGACTCAACAGAAGAGGACATCACACACATACAGCATGTGTATTGCAGTGCCTGTCCAATGTGACATGATTTCACACGACAAGTACTTTGCCTTGTCTGAAAATTTCATGAAATTTTATTACCAATGTATTTTGCAGATTTAATTAGCATATCATTTTATGGAGCTTACCTGATTATAAGGAAATAATGAAATGTCTCCATATGGTAGTCTGTTTGGTGTAACATCTGCTGAGTCAAAAAGAACAGCTGGGTTTTTCAGGGAATAACGACCACAATAAGCATCAGTCTCAGCTGTCTTCTGTCCTCTATTAACATGGTCCTACAGAAACAATAATAGTTCAAACAAAAACATGATTTATTGTCCTGCTTGATTCCCCACTTATACCCCTAAGTTGTTTTAAGTTCTAGTTTAGACCTTATAGCTTCCCAGATGACTGTAACTGTCTCATCTTTGAAATTCTCAGGCTCTCATCCTTTATCACTCATTTGTTTCCATAATATTTATCCCTATATTTGGCTATTTCCCAAGTTCTATATTTCTCTTTATATCATGAACTCCTTAGGGATATTTATTCCTTCCTTCTACAAATTTAGTGTTGGCTGTGTGTCAGGGCTTTATTTTTTTTGTTTAATCATCAGGGTTCAAGTGGTGAAGAACACTGCCCCAAACATGGCAACCCACTATTTTAGGACAAAGGAACTATGGGTTATAAAACCAAGGCTAAAGGGAGGCATCTGGCTCACCTGAAAGCATCAAGAAATGTAACTCAGAAGAAGTGATAAATCATTAGTCTTTAAAGATGAATTTATTTTTTTTAAAGATCTATTTATTTATGCATACAGAACTGGGGTGCAAGCCAGGAGTGCAGGGGCGGTGAGAGGATTAACCAGAGACAGAGTGGGAAGCAGAACAGGCAGAGAGAAGTACACTGCTGAGGGAAGCAGCGGGTGGGTCAGGAGAGGTCTGCCGCGCCACGTGGTCACCTCTGGGCAGGGATCGAACTCATGCTGAAGTGGCCTTAGCATTTTAGTGCTGTGCTTTAACCCACTGCGCCACCAGGGAGGGCCCGAATAGGACTTATTTAAAAGAAAACAGGAGCCAAGGGATTTCAGGGGTGGGTAAAATACGTGCTGAAAAGCAGGAACAGAAAGTGTGCTGCTGAGAAATGCAAATAGCGGAGGTAAGAAAAGCTAGGTGTGATGATGATAAGAGATGAAGCAGGCGAGGAGCATAATGTGAATTGCCTGTAAGTTCCCATGACTGCAAGTAATATCGCACGATCCATACTGAAGTACATGCTTATTGAGTGAGTTTGAAAAGATTGCCCATTACCTGGAAAGATTTTCCTTTTATTTTTTTCACTACTAAAATTGCTCATATAAAACATCAGAATTGATTTTATTTCTAGGATAGAGTTCTGATTTAAATAACTATGCTATACTTCTCTTATTCTTATAGCCTTCACTTGCTTCTTATGTCTTCAAAATAAAAATTAAGATGGTAAGTGTATTTTTAAATTTACTGTACATCAAAGAAAGATCTCCAGGTCTCACCAAGAAGGAAATACTAACTAGATATTGAACTAACTAACCAGGGGGTGATCTTCAACAAGTACAAGGAGCAATTTATTACATAACACTGAATCCTAAGTGTATGCTTTTAAGTCAATGAGGGAAAAAAGGAGATATTCTACAGTCAAGTGAAGAAAACAGACAAAGGCCGTTACATTTGCCCACCTTATCTATGCTCTATTGATCAGGAAAATTCATGTATGATAAAAATACAGCTTTCACAAATAAGTCACATTATAATGAATGGAAATGCTACAACAGATCTTCCCAGTAAATGTATAACAAAATAAGTTTGTAATTTGATTATGAATGATGAAATAATGTTAGTTCAAAAAAGAAATGAAGAAATTTCAGACATGTACATGAATTCTGATATGGTCAGTTTCACAGTTCATTAATCATTCCATGCCGTACCAAGTCAAAATCAGTTTCATAATCTCTGAAGTATCTCACAATATATCCTTCTTCAAAATTTGCAATTTGTGGTGGACACTTAGTGGTGATCATTTCTTCTACTGCTGCCTGAAACTAAAGTATTAAAATGAACTTTAATAATGTTTTCTTTCATGAATTTAGAATGTTAGTTATTATACTAATAACACTACCAATTAATTCTACCAGAACATTTTAGTAAGTTACTTCACGAGTTAGTTGTCATTATGAGACCAAACCCCAAATGAATTTGGTGTCCAAAGACTTTTTCAAAAGCTTTATTTTAGATTGACAATAAATATATACAACTGGCTAATCCTAGCTTACTTCAATTAATTGATGCTCAAACATATCTTAATGAGTAACTTTCCAAATTAACTCAAAGTTAGCCACACACACAAAAAAACCCATACATTTCAACATATGCCATTTTTTTCAAAAATAAGATACATTGATACTATAAGTCTGTATTGATAATTCATTAAAAACAATAAATAATTGTCATTATATAGGAACTGGTAAACAATCACAAAGTCTCCTGTAATTTCCACATCTATTTCTTTGGTAAAGCTCAAGTATAACTGGTGTTTAGAATGAAGGATCAAAATAATATATGATCTTTAATTGTCAACAACTATTAACTTAAACTCATTGTAAAGGTCATTGTCAAAATTCAGTAGCTCACAAGCAAACATTCTTTCTTGTGAACAGTTGCCCTTATGGGAAGATATACTGGATCCTACAGATACTGATCTAATAACTTTTCTTTTCTCCCTACAATCATTAAAATATTTTCTCCCTTCTCTGCTCACTATGGATCAGCTTCAACTTGCCTTTTCAACCAAGAACATATGGCTACACCTTAAAGTGATTTTTTTTAATTAAAAAAAATTATGACATTAATTTTCAGGTGTTTCATTATTAAAAGTCAATATGCATATATACATTAAGTTCATCACAAAAAGTCAAATCCTTTCCTTTAAGTCATCTCCATTATTATTTTTTTTTGTATAGACAGGTGATGCATACATGACTTTGCATTTAAAAAATCAACATTGAGCATACTTCAGCTTCTGATGACCATGGTGTAAGAGGTTTAGAGATGACTCCATCCCAGTTCAGTGTGAATGTGTCCAAACTGGGTTTTCCTTTGGTTTGTTCTATAATATCCAGTGTGACATTATTCCCTTCAATTACTTCATAATCAAGCAGTTCAAAGTCTCCTGAGATAAAGGGACAACAAAAATTGAACATAATAAAATATAAAAATATCCATAATAGACACTGACACTTAATTTTTTTTTTCAGTTCTACTTCTCCTCAGTGGGAAAAATGCAGATCTTTGAATTTAAACTGATTATCCCCAGGGGAAATAGCAAAACCTGATAAAGTGTTATTCCTGAAAGGTTTTGTTTCTTTGACTGAAAAAGTTTTATAAAATAAACCAAAAGAGAAATGAGGACCACTAATTAAAGATCAATATATATATTCAAAATTTTTTTTGTTCTAGACCAGTACAAGTATCTTATTATAATGGGCTAAGATGAGATATTGGTGTTGTGTGTATAGACTTGAGTAGATAACAAAGCTGACCTCCAGGAGACAGCCCAAGACTGTTCATACAACTTCACTTTGAGAGAAATAAAGACTTGTCCTCAAATGTTTATCTTTTGAAGATGCTTTACCAATGGCACCTTGAAGAGTTTTTCTATTAGGTAAAGTTCTAGAATTTGTCCAGTTATGATTTTGATACTATATTTCTTAAGGTTTCTATTGAACTCTTAAGATTCTTCTCTGATTGCATAAACGTCTAGCTCTGTCTTCATTTGTATAACATTTTAACAGTCTAACTTATGAGAAATTTTTAGTACAATTCATTTTAAACACAATTCTTCACCCACCACTCGCCATCAAATTAGCAACTTCATAAAATGAGAAACAAATAATGAAATAATATTTTACTTACATGAAGAGAGAATAATAATTGCCCAAAGAAAAGCACAAGCACACACATTCAGGGACAAATTTCTTTAGCTAGATATCCCAAACACCCAAATTGGATGTTATATCTGGCTTTAAAACTTGAATATATAAAATATTAGTAGAACATTAGTACTTATTACTCAGAAAAAATGGTAGAAGGGTCAAATAATTTGGGGGTAATGTATGAAATACTGTTGAACTACTTTTATGCTTTTTCCTCATTATAGGAAACCTTGGGAATTTTATATTATAACGATCTCTGTATATTCTAATGACCTCTGTCAATCTTCCAGGAGAGCTATGGTATGGGATATTTTCCCTGTGAATTTGACCACAGAATTCTTTCACCAGGCAAGAGCTGGCCAGACTAGAGTCTCCTAAGCAATATTAATTTCCTTAAGTTTCATTTCCAGAATTAATATGTTCATGAATTTTTACGAAATATAAAATAAATCATCAAGTTCATTTGTGGTATATATATTATATTTCCTGTACACTTAAGTTAAATTTTCATTGAAACACTAATTAAAATTTAAATTAAACTTTTTTTTTTTTAAGATTTATTTATTCGTACAGAACTGGGGTACAGGCCAGAGATGCGGAGGGTGAGAGGATTCACCAGAGACAGAGTGGGGAGCAGAACAGGCAGATGGAGGAAGTACACTGCTGAGGGGAGCAGCGGGTGGGCCAGGAGAGGTCTGCCACACCATGTGGTCGCCTCCGGGGCAGGCGGGAATCGAACTCATGCGGAGATGGCTTTATGGCTTTAGCTTCTCAGTGCAGGGCCTTAACCCGCTGCGCCACCAGGGAGGGCCCCTAAATTAAACTTTTTAATTTTTAAATAAAAATTTAACCATGTAATTCCTAGTTCCCCCAAAACTGATACAGTATGAATCTAATTCTTTTCTTATGTCATTTTATGGAGCTTTTGCCTTTCTTAGTGGAATTGCATAGGATAAAATTTATTTCTGAGAAAAAGAGTAGACAAAGGCAAATAAAATGCATGCTTACCTCTTGTAGATATAAAGGTTACCATGTAAACATAGCTTTGGGGAGTGTGTGATCTTATTACTTGAACTGTATCTGGTTTTATGGACCAGAGGTCATTTAAGGCTGATTGCAGCATGAAGTCAGAAGCATCAGCAGGCAGCAAGACTTTGGATGAATTAAAAAAATTAAAGTCAAATGATTAGGGATTTTAATTGAAAAATGAAGAAAAGCTAAAATATTTTTACATTATCCTTATTACCACAGTCTGCACTGATGTGCTATATTTGTGCTTTTTAAAGCATCTGTAGTCTGAACCATGTAAGTTATTACATAGTGAAATTGTGTTTTGCAATTGACTCAAATTAAATAGTATTAACTACTTAATTGGATTATGATCATTTGAGGAAAGGGTTCATAGTTTATTGCTTGAGCATTCCATAGTAATAAGCACTGTGTTTGACCAACTGCAAGCAAACATTCATCAATATTTACTTATTAAAACAGTGAGCAAAACAATAAAAAAAAAACTAACAACAAAAATTGTTGGCAAGGATGCAGTCAAAAAGGAAATTTCCTACATTGATGGTGGGAATGAAAACTGGTCCAACCACTATGGAAAGCTGAATGGAGATTCCTCAGACTACTAACAATGGAGGTATCATATGACCCAGCAATTCCACTACTAGTTACCCAAAGGGCACAAAAACATTAATTCAAAAAGATACATGCACCTCTATGTTTATCACAGCACTACTTACAATAGGTAAATCCAGGAAACAACCCAAATGCCCCAAACTAGATGACTGGATCAAGATGTGGTATATATACACAATGAAATACTACTCAGCAATTAAAAAAGATAAATTCATGTCATTTGCAGCAACATGGTTGGTGCTGAAAGGGATTATGCTCAATTAAATAAGTTAGAAGAAAAAAAAATATCGAATGGTTTCACTTGTAGGAGGAATTTAAGAGAACCAAGTAAGACAGGTGGGGAAAGTATATTTTTATTACAATACAAAACAATACAAAAACAAATAGACAAATATAAACCAGAGAGACCCTACAGAAGAGGGAGACAGAAAGGGATCAGAAGGAGGGAGAAATGTGGGGGGATATGGTGATGACAGAAGTGGGAGGGGGTACAAACATTGTTATAAAATGAACAATAATGTAAACAGATATATGAAAAATAAGTTTAAAAAAAGAACAAAAAAATCATTTCAGGATATAAAAATGCAGAGATACAATGTCTTTTTTTTTAAAGATTTATTATTTATTCATACAGAACTGGGGTACAGGCCAGAGATGCGGAGGGTGAGAGGATTCACCAGAGACAGAGTGGGGAGCAGAACAGGCAGATCAAGGAGGTACACTGCTGAGGGGAGCAGCGGGCGGGTCAGGAGAGGTCTGCCGCGCCTTGTGGTCACCTCCGGGGCAGGCGGGGATCGAACTCATGCGGAAGTGGCTTCAGTTTCTCAGTGCAGTGCTTTAACCTGCTGCGCCACCAGGGAGGGCCACAATGTCTTTTTTAACAGATAAACTAGAGTCTCATAGGTATACCACTTAATTTAATATATTGAAGGAAATGCTTACTTCTCTATAATGATTAAGTCCTATTAAACAATTTATAACTATAGGTGACAGATTTTTATAAAATCCTATATGCACTGAAATATATATTTATCATGATCTTTATAGAAGGAAATGATAGTATATGCCAGAATGTTGTTTTATTGTTGCCATTTTTGGTTCCAATCTGAAGGCTTTTTTGCATAATATGTATTTTTCAAAATGTCTTTAGAACACTATTAAAGCAGTATCTTCTGGACAACAGAAGTTGGCTAGAGCAAATGCAATTTTATAACTTAATCTATACATAAAAAGCAATAAAATTTCCCTTATTATTTGCAGCTTACCAGTCTTTTCCATGTTATAGATTAATCTGTACTGGTAAAGAGAACATGACAACTCTCCCACACATGGGCTGGTTACCGTGATCTTCTGAACTTCACTAGTTGCACTAGTTGTTTCCCAGTTTTCCAATGTTATCACCTATTTTCCAATTTAAGAAATCTTTACTATGTGGAAAGCATATTTTAAAAGCATCATAAGTTAGCTACTCAATACCTCTTCATTACTCAATTTTACTACATTTTAAAGTTTGTTTTGTCAAATGATCTCTCTAGTCTATTACACAGATATTCCAAGTCACTAATTTCCCATCACTTCTTTATCCCCAAATAGTAACTTACCTAGAAAAATCAATAACTAAATAAAGCTCCTGTCTTTGAACATGTCCTCTCTGTAAAGTAGATCTATGATTAGAGCGAACCTGTACTTCCTGAATAATTGTCGACTGGGATTGGATAACCTGTTCTTCATTTATTGCGTCTTTTGTTTGTTGCTCAGTGTAGACATTCTTATGCTGGTACAGTCCAACATCAACAAAAGCACTTAGTCTATATTCTTGCAGCAATATTTCAATGTAATATCTGGAAAATAAAATAATGAATATTACTTTTATTCCAGACGTCAAAACATTTTTTTTTGAATGAATAAATTTCAACACTATCTAAAACATTTCACTTGCCTGTGAAATGATTTATATTGTAATAGCCTTGATTTTAAACACTACCATATTGAACATTTTACAGTGCTTTGCTAAAATGAAATGAATTTGGTAAAATATCTGCATTAGCAGTGAGTTGCTTCCTTTTATGCCAGTTCACTCAGTTTTATCAGCAAATATTTATTGAAAAAGATGCTATCCCTTACCCTGAAGGAATTTAAAACAAAATTACATTGTAGATTACAATAAAAAGACCTTTGCAACAAACACAGAGGACATATTGAGGTGAAATACTTTAAAGTATGTTTGAAAATTACAAGCTGATTATACACATGACATATGATATATTTTCTGTCTCAGTGGTTGGGTGTCAAAGTTACTATTCTCAAATTCCCTAAATATTTATGGCTTGGAGAAGAAAAATTGCCTTGGGAAAGTTTTACTGATTAGATTAACTATGGACCACTAGCAAGCTAGATGAGGCTTACTTATATTCAGAAATTTTTACTCCTGACACCCCCTACCCACCATCCAACTGCTTCTCCAGGACAAGCCTTGCTGACCAGCTGGTACTGTGAGTCCAGAGCTGTTGCTTCCCTCCTAATCCCTATCAAAGCCTCCATTGCTCCCATCTCTGGAGAGGCCAGCTGGGAGTTGCTCTAAGTTGCCTCACATTATTCAACAAATATACTTACAGATCCACAGTTGATGAATGATGCTGAATTTATCATGTGCCATGTGGTTCACCCCCCTCAAAGAAATTATCTGGAAGGATCATATCAAGCTATTAGGCTCTGGGCTTTCCCTTTGCCATTTGAGGTAGATAATA
Organism: Condylura cristata; assembly: GCF_000260355.1. Taxonomy (NCBI): domain Eukaryota; kingdom Metazoa; phylum Chordata; class Mammalia; order Eulipotyphla; family Talpidae; genus Condylura; species Condylura cristata. The sequence continues at coordinate 20,486,365 of NW_004567110.1, forward strand.
CTAGTTAAGGTACAAGATTCAAAGAACCATTAAATTCTGTAGTCTTATCTGTCTATTGAAAGATAATTATAGGCACTTTATGTTAGACACTAAATAGCATTCTGCAAACATTATTTTATTTAATCTTCACAAATTCCTATAAACTATATATTATTATTTTTGTCCTTATAACTTACTGACAGAGTTCTAAAAAAAGGAAAGGTTATTTACAAATTAGTAATTGAGGTAGGATTCCAAAGAGAATGGGGTGATCAAGGGGACATCCATTTAGAGATGGGCTATACTGTCTGAGCGGAATGAACTGGTATTATGAGTTGTATTTGGAAAGGCCCAGGGACCAGACTACTATGTGAGACATCATCTAGGTGATCTCAATTTCAGAATTCACAGCACCTAATATGTATGCAGCATGTAAATTCGAAATAAGTTTGCAGGAGCACAAATAACAAGCCACAGCTGTTGGCTGTTTTAGGCGTTGCCTTCGTGCCGGCTCTGTGCTTCTTGTCAAAAGGTAAAAAGAACTCATTTTCCAAGACTAAGGCAAAGTCTAAAGGTATATTGATATTTAGTAGAAGTAGGGATTGATTTAGTATACTACTTAACATGAATAGATGTAGAGATTTTGGTTGAAAAACCATTTAAATATATATTTTTAAAATAGTAGTAAAAGAAGGAGGATAAGAAGAATGGAATGCTTTCCCTAAGTCACTATCACTAAGACTTCAGGAAGAAGACTATGCCTGGTTACCCACAGGTACCACTGATCTTAGCCTTCTCTGAGCCCAATGCCATCACTCCCAATGCCTATGAGCACAATCTCCTCAGTATCCAAAAGACTGATATGGCAGAATAAACAATTAAAAAACTCATCAGAAGTGAAGTCTACTTTTTCACCCCTGAGTCTAGTCTTGTATCATTTGCTTTGGTCAATTGAATATAACTGAATGTTTCATAAGTAGAGTTTTCAAGAGTGTGTGTACATTAAGCATTGCTCTCTTTATTGCTGAGAATTCATTCATCAACATGGCTGGTCTGAGTCGTCTCCTAGAAGATGAGAGACCCTGTGGCGTGGGAGATCCTGACACTGAAGTTCCACCCATGCCAGCTGGGGATCCAGATATGGGAGTAAGGCCACCCTGGACAGGATGGCATATTTTAATCCCCTTTGTGTTTTCAGTATCTGGCACATGGCCTATAATAAATCAGTGAATATTAAACATCTTTACTGTAGCACTGATTCATGTAGTTTTATGGTTTTCTCTAGCAATATTTAAGATCAGGTGTGGGAGCAAAGAAATTAGATGGCTGGATTGACTGAAAGGTTCTAATAAAAAACTAACATCAGAATTAAGTAAAATTCACAAAGTTATAATTCTGAAATGGGGTAACTTAGATTTCATATTTCCCTAGGTAGATGAATGCAATATACTTGAAAATATGGAAATATAATTTAATAAAATTATTTAGACATAACTAATTATAAATTAAACCAACAAGCTAATATTATTTTTTAATGTTTTTATTCATTTATTTTTAATGAAGTATCTTCTTATATCCCTGTTAATTTTTGAACAGCATATGATATGTCCCCTCAAGTGCGGTCACTGTTTCTCCCACCACAAAAGAACCCATAGTCAATTACCACAGTCCCCATGCTCTTTCCCTCCTGGTTTCCGCCCTCCCTCTCTTCTTCCCTCTTGAATGGAACAAACTGAAACAATTTTAGATGTAAACTTAAGAGTTTTTAACCACCACAAGCAATGTGAAGAAAAGGGGAAAAAGAAAAAACCTTACTCTTTTCCTTGCTGAAGATGGATGTCTTCTGATCTTTGTGTTGGATTGGAAAAATAATTGTTGGCATTAGAAGAATGGTATGCAATTCTCACCTTATCCCCCCAAAAGAAAGAGACAGAAAGAGAGGGCAAAGTTATTAATGACTTATTAATAAACCTTTTTGGCTTATATTTCTTCATCATTTATTGTTTCTGACAGTTTTGAGCTTTTTACAGTAGAAAAGTGTGAAACCACTTCATATATTTTTCTAAGATCTGTTATCCATGATAAAATTTTTTAAAAAATCATCAAATCTCACTTTATTCTTCTACCCTCAACTAACAAACACACATTGTATCATGATTACACAAAAACCATGCCTTTTCCACAATTAGAATTATTATGGAAAAAAAGAAAGATACCTCCCAAGAGGAAGGTTCATAGTGCCAAATAAAATACTCTTTTACTCTGAAGAGAACTTTGAGGGATTTAATCTGAATGAGATCATTAAAGTAGTATTCAAAGATGTCAAAGATCATGAAGACCTTGGACTTCCCAATAGGAAAGGCTGTCTCTCTTTGGAGGAACCATGCTGAAAATCAATGATAAAACTGGATATTTACATATTATAGGATGCAATTTACATTTGCTTCATATAGTACAGAAAGCCATTTAGTTTGGGAGACAATTCTGCAATTTATAATTAGTCACAAAGTATTCTTTTGATTTGTCTTATTAGTTTCACATTTGTAAAATTGTTCCAAAGAAATACTACAAAATAAAAAATAATGCAATGAACAAAAATGGTCTCAGCAGGTTTGGACTAGTTTGAACAGACCCCTTCTGGTAGAAGCCAGTTTGAAAAGGTTGGATCTAGTTTCAGACAGTCAGAACAGCTTGGAACCCATCACAGCCGGCTTGAACCCACCAGATACTGTTTCAGCTGTTTTGGCTGGATCTGGTATCAGCCAGTCAGAATTGGTTGGAACCAGTCTCAGTCAGTCAGTTTGAGCCAGTTAGGACCATACATTTGAAACTAGTTGCAAGCATCTTTGTAATTAATTTGCTTTTATAGATGCATTCATTTGATTCTTGAATTTAAATCTTGCAGGGCTAATTCTAAAGGTACTTTAAAAAAAAATATCTCCTATAATCATGAATTGATGCCTTAGTTCTTACAGTTAAACAGACCAAAAAAAAAAAAAAAGATGCTTGATTCTTACTTTTTGACCTTACCAAACCACAGATAAGCAATACAGTGTCTGTTGTAGTCCCTTAATTTGTGCAATATCATGGCCTTCTCATTCACTTTGGGGAAGATGGTCTGATAAGTAGTGAGAATCACTTTGTTTTATTCCCAGCTGGGCTCCACTAAAAATCCACTCTTTCCTGAGGCACCAACTCTACTTTGTGTGCATACACTTCAGTTGTGTGTGTTTAATCTCACATGTTGGTGAAATATATTTCTCATCATCAGTCATGGTGGGTCCACCTCTGCATGTTGCTTTGCTGTCTTTCTTTACTTTCTTTTAATAGTGTCTGGGGACAAAAGGGCATAGCACCCAGGTCCCAGCAGCCTTGGACTATGATTTTGGGCAAGCCCTCAGCTTTCCCTTCTGAGATATGGTGATTAGGATCCTTTTCACCTTGAACGGTTTCACTTATAGGAGGAATAGAGAGGAACCAAATAAGGGATCAGGAATGTTTTTCTATTTGAAGGTACTCATGGACTCTGGAAGCACAACATGGTTGGGTGAGTCAGAGTTTGAAAGTTTTCCTTTTGAGGACTGATTTAATGTATTGGGCATTTTGTGTTGCTTAATAACACTTCCCACACATTATCAGTCATACAATTGTGTTATATAAATAAATAATGTGGAGACATTAATGTGACAAAAATGACTCTGAGGATGGACATATGATCCTATTTATGTAAAAAACAGAGCCATAAGGAATAATAGACTTCAATCTCATGACCAACAATAGAATGGAAAGAAATAACATGTTTTTTTCCTTGCTAGAGGAAATTTAGATACAAAAATTTGTTTTAGTCCATGGGTTTTCTATAACAACTTATAATTCATAAATTACATGTGTTAAAGTAGCCAGGAATCTAATCATATGAAAATTTATCTCATAATTTCATAAATTTACTCATTGGTGTTGGTTTAGAATAAATGAAATGCATATAAATGTTATTATATTGCTTCTATAAATCAAACAGTAATATGTAGCTTTCCTACCTTATCTTCTGGAAATCCAGTCTGGCTAAAATAAATAGCATATCGGTCATCACCTTTGATGTAGAATCTATAAACATCAGAATTTGGAGCCACCAAAAATCCACTGAAGCGTGCAACAAAATTCTCTTGTTCCATGGGCCAAATATAGGAAGTTGAATCTACCCAGCTGGCACCCATATACCCTGGTGTGTTTTCATTGTATTCAAGTATCTCTTCAAGATGTACAGGTTGGCTGTGATTCCATACTTCAAGCTTTAATCCTCTCCCACCTGAACATAGTAAAATAAAAGAAGTATTTCATTAGAATCTTGATTTGGTATCTCAATGGCCTAGTTGGATGGTGGCTATAAGCATGTTATTTTATTTTGCATTTTATGTATGAATGGTAACAGAAGAATTGTATACATAGTACATGTCAAAGGATAAAACACTATTATGGCAGTTTATAATGTTTTATCATTTTATGTCTTTGCATCACAGGTTCCACATATGTAACGAAATAGGAGCAATATTACAATGTACATGGTTGCTATGGAATTACGTATAACATACATGTACATGATATGCGTGCATGTATGTACACATATAATATTGGCATCTACTATATACATAAAATACTTCGTACTTAGGATTTTACTTCAGATAACTATGACATTGTAATGACCACCTATGATAAACTAAGTCTCAAAGCCTCAAGATTCAGATCATCTGATCACAGAACTTCTCCTTGATTATATTTTTAACAAAAGTTAATGGTTTACAAATGATCAAAGAACAGATACTTTTGGAATTCTCCTACACTGCTGGTGGGAATGCAAATTAGTCCTACCACTATGGAAAACTGTTTAGAGTATCTCAAACTGTTAAAAATGGAGCTTCTAGGACCCTCCCTGGTGGTGTAGCAAGTTAAAGCACAGCACTAAGAAGCTAAAGCCACTTCAGCATGAGTTCGATCCCTAGCCCTGGAGATGACCAACATGGTGTGGCAGACCTCCCCTGACCTGTCTGCTGCTCCCTTTAGCAGTGTACTTTGTCAGTCTGCCTGTTCTGCTCCCCACTCTGTCTCTGGTGAAGCCTCTCACCCTCCGCATCTCTGGCCTGTATCCCAGTTCTGCATGAATAAATAAATAAAATCTTAAAAAAAAAAATGTAGCTTCTATATGACCCAGCAATTCTACTCATAGGCATCTACCCAAAAGGACACAAAAACATTGATTCAAAAGGACACCTGCACCCCCATGTTTATTGCTGCTCTATTTACAATAGGAAAGACATGGAATCAACCCAAATGCCCAAAAGTCGATGACTAGATTAAAAAGATGTGGTACATACACATAATGGATATTACTCAGCAACCAAAAAAGATAGTCATGCCTTTTGTAGCAACATGGATGGAGCTGAAATGGATCATGATTAGTGAAATAAGCCAGAAATAAAAAGCAAAATACTGGATGGTTTCACTAATAGCAGGAGCAGGAACGGGGGGTTGGGAGGGGGAAGATTTACAAACTAAAAACAAAGATTTAAGATTTAAAATTTCTGTCAGTATTATTTTTTATTCTGCTAAAGTAGTTCACCTTCTTGGATAAGCTTAGAAAGAATATTTCCATTCAGGTGTACTTACCTTGCCAGTATAAACTCTATGGGTTAAGACTTTTTCTTCAACACAAAGTAGTCATCTAACTTTTTTTCTTCCCCAAAATACAACAACCAGGCTCATGCCTTCCTCTAGCTATCTTAACATATCTGGATTGCGTGGGTATAGACAGTAAAGATTCTTCATTTTTCAGACTAAGTTTGACTGGAGTAAAGCTCAATACTACCAACTTCCTTTAAAATTACCCAATGGATCATGGTGGAGACCATGAGTGGGTGCCTTGGTGGTGGGTGTGGTATGGTAACATATTTGAAGTGTGAACCTACATCCCTAAACCATACACAGTGTTATAAACCAACATCACCTTTGTAAAAATAATATAATTAAAATAATAATAAAAATTATCAATTATAAATGTCAAATTCTTTTTTTTTATAAAACTCGTCACCTCTCCCCCACCCCATATCAATTTAAAACAAAGAGATTTAAGATGATGGTTTGAATTACCCACCAAGGCTGAAGTCATAAGCCAATTTCACTGTGTGCACAGGAAGAGACATACCCCATTCCAACACAAGCAGAACCGAGCCCCAATAACTCATATTGGAGTTTGATATTAAATGTTATAGTATTATAAGGGACATGCTTAAGAAGATTCTTAATAATGAGACTGAAGACTGAATGAGATTAACATTTCTATATAGTAGACCCACAGAAAACCCTAGCCATATAGAGATAGCATCTGTGAGGAAGCAGGCCCTTACCAGATACCTAATCTTGGATTTCCCAGGTCCCAAGAACTGTAGGAAATAAACACTTTTTTATTTTTTATTCTTTTGTGTACTTATTCGAGATTCTTTTGCAGCAACCCAGGTGAACTGAGACACTAATGATATATCTCAATATTCTTCAGGTGTTAATGTAAAAGCAGCCATTCTCTCTCCTGGTAACTCACCTGGATATATAGTTCTGATGCTATCAGGTTTACAGGTTGTCTTGCAATATATGTTACTTTCTGTGATTTTCAAAATATCACAGGTTTGACCTGCAGAAAAGCAAAATGCAGAACTATTACTGTAAAGGTTCAGAATGCAAATCGTATCAGCATACCTAGAGGTATTTTTCAATCAAAACAAAGTTGCACAAGCAAGAGGTAAAGTTGTGAAAATGAAAAAAAGGATTTTCACTTCTTTTGCCTATTCTCCATTTAACCTTATAATTCAGTAATTTCCATACCTCCTGAGCACTCCCAAAGACTATTTAAATTTCCTTTTAATTAGCCAACCTATTGAAAAGTAACTGCAAGAAGGAAGGTATCTGAGAGTTGATTAAATAGAAGGTATGTGTGCTCCTCAGTGTGCTAAGGAATAAAGGAATCACAGCTATTGTAATATTTTCCTGGCAAAATATCACAAGTCTGGATTAGGAAATTTTACAATTCCTGAGAAACAAAATTCAACAACTGATCAAACTATGGCACCACAAAAGATTCTACACCTGGGTTCAAAAGCAAGCACTTAAGAGTTTGTCCCTTGGAGAAAAGTTGCCAAACAAAAGCCATAATGTTTAGAATTTACAAAAGGAGAGATAAAAGTTAAAAGAGGAAAAAACGTCGATGAATAAAAGTTCTCTTGGGTAGAACAACAAAAACAGTAAGAGTTGTTTAGTCCAAGCTCTTTCAATAAAAAGAAAAGCAATATTGATTTATAATGTTCCTTCCATAGGCAGAGACTGAAGCCAGAACAAACAGGGTCTAAGTGAGAGTGATGACACATACCAGAGAACCAGGCCCTATGTGCATTTGTGACCATATGACCTGTTAATTAATGCTCTTTCCAATAACATCTTTAATTAGTGATGCTCAGGCAGGCACTGTACATGAGATGGGAATGAGGAAAGAACTCCCAAAGACTATTTTAAATTTCCTTTTATTTAATCAACCTATTGAAAAGTAACTACAAGAAGAAAGGTATCTAAGAGTTGATTAAATAGAAGGTATGTGTGCTCCTCAGTGTGCTAAGAAATTTAGGAATCACAGCTATGATGACACCCCACACTAACCTTTGGCCCAATAACTTTGGGCCAAAATTAGAGCCCAAGTCCTGGTCATATAACATGGTAAGAAGTGACCTTCACTGGAAAATGCAGAGGAACAAGTATTAAGCACCAGGATCAAATGCGTATGTGAATACATCTAGTCTTAAGTTTAAGACATTAACGGAAAATGTTATTATTCCCCTTATAAACTGTTAAAGACAGATTTCTTCTCATGAATGGATATATTTAAAACAAAGAAAAGTGGCCCTCCCTGGTGTCACAACAGGTTAAAGCATAGCACTATGAAGTAACCTGTAGCTGCTGCAGCATGAGTTCCATCCCTGGCCAGGGAGGTGACCCATACCGTACAACAGATCTCTCCTGATCCACCTATTGCCCCCCTCAGCAGTGTGTTTCAGTCAGTCTGAACTCTAACCCCCTGTACCTCTGGTCTATACCCCAGTTCTTGTATGCATAAATAAATAAATCTTTTAAAAAATAAAATAAAGTACCTCCAACTAGAACTCTGATGGGGAGATCTGTCTGATCAAAGAACCGTCCACTTATAGTCAGCAAGGTGCCGCCTTGAATGCTTCCTTGTGAAGGTGAAATCATAGTGATCTCTGAGGAAGGAAGATGAAGCACATTGAATAAAATGTTATAAATGTTATAGGTAAACCTAAACACCTGAGTTCCACACCTATTCCAAATTACCTCCAGGTACTGTTACCAAGTGAATGAGTTAGGTGTTGCATTAAATTTTTCTCTGATGTAATCCTCCAGAAAGGATAACGAACGTGACTTCCATAGAGACGTATGCCTGGTCCTGAGGACCACGTTTGGTGGTAACTAGTGTTAAAGAGATTCTGGAAGGGGAGGATACAGGGAGTAAGGAAAGATTGGGGTGCCTGGAGATGTTTGGTTTCAAATGAAAAGACAGGAAGAACAACATCCTTTTGTCCCCCCTGCTCTGGGCAATGAAAAGTCCCTATATGTATAGGCTAACTTTATTTTTATATCTTTCATATCATAACCCATTATCTATGGTTGTAGTTCTTAGGTTATATACATAGAAATTTTAGCTATATTGGTGGAACAGCCCAGGGAATGATATATATCTAGTTCTATCAATGTTCTACCTATTATTACATGAGTTCCACATAAATTTCTAGAAAAAGAATATCTCAGATTTGACTGATGATTCCAAGACAGGTTTCCACCTCCCATTCCCCCCAAATTTGATCATCTTTGAAATTTGAATCACTCCACGTTTGGAATAAAGTATAATTCCTCTTCCAGGAGGATTTGTTCTTGCTACTGACATCTTCCCAGAGGTACTTCTCAGCCGAGGTCTCTGTAAATTGAAGTAAATTATGATCTGCTTGAAGGCCCTTTGGATTACACTGAGAACATAAATCTAAGAGAGTAACCACTGGATTGTGGTTTAAATTGATGAGGGAGGCTTTTTTCCTTTTTGAGTCAAGGCAAACTTGAGACATGCAGTAATATTCCCTGCTGTCTCCTTTAGTCTGAAGCATTTATTTCTCAATCAACCTTTTACTTGGGATGCAGTTTGGAGGGCCCTAACTTAATATCAGGGCTTCTTTCCAGACTCCACATCCTAGGTCGTTTTTCTCTTTTATAAGTACATGTGATAATACAGTATACCTCAGAGTGTGTTATTATAGCCTTGGATTTTCTGAAATAAAGTACTGACTCCCCCCTTTTGTCTTCCACATACATATGGAAATGTCACATACCTGCATACGTTTGAAACATTGAAATCTTATTTAGAGAAGAAATGAAATATGCCATCTTTTGTGGGAAACTCCTGTTTAAAACAAAGGTAGAAAGTCTTGATTTAAATGGCTGCTTTATGTTAGGAAAAAAATGCTATATTTTCTACTTTAGTGACAGAACTTATATGAGTTGCCCACGATCAGGACAAAGCTCTTTGGGAACATAAAATTTTCTGTCTCTTGATTCAGTTATTGATTATACACATAGACAAAAACATATCCATCAGAACTTAATGGGCTATTCTTAAGTGAATTTTATAATATTCAAATTATTCCTTAATAAACTAAGATTTATTTTTTTTATTTGAAGATTTAGTTATTTATGCATACAAGAGCTGGGGTATAGGCCAAAGGTGTGGGTGGGTGAAAAGATTCACCAGAGACAGAATAGGGAGCAGAACAGATGAATTTACTGAAACACACTGCTGAGGGGAGCAGTGGGTGGGACGGGAGAGGTCTGCTGCACCCTTTGAGTAAGCTCCGTGTCCCGGGATCAAATCTGTGCTGTGGGCAGCTTCATAGGGCTGCAGCTTAACCCACTGTACCATCAGGGAGATCCCTAAAGTGAGATTTAATAAATAGGAGGATGGCTCTTCATAAAGGATGGATATTCCTGCTGATCATCCAGTTATCCTAAAGCTAATATAACCCAACTAGTGCCAAAATAACACTATTGAAATATATCAAGGATCATGCTAACATTTTTCAACTTTTAAGATTTTTAAAAATCTTTAATTTACTATGCAATTTAATTATTCCATCAATCCCATGAAGTAGGTAAAACTCAAAACTTACTTCTCTTACATAAGATAAAAAAAGAGAGAGAGAAAGTAGTAGAAAAAGAATTCATAACCCAGGCAGTTGGAGTCTCCATCCCTGGCTCTCAATCTGTGTAGTTTTCCTCACCTGCCACTAATTTGCTGAGAGTACAATGGGACAAGAGCAAACTAGCGATAACATCAGATTTAAATCTCTAGTGAACACAGAGCCTGCTCATAATTTCTTATATACACTTGCATTTTCATTGCCTCAAGGGTTGGGAAGGGAAGGAGCTTTATCCTAGAAATTAAATGCTGTTCTCATAATGACCCCAATGAAATTTATAATTAGAAAAATTAAGAAATCCAATGTTAAAACTTAAAATCTCTTCATCATAACACACTGATCTAAAATTGAATTAAATAATGCAAACCTGTGAATCCTGTAAATCTAGTCCAGTCTGGGTTAGATTAGATTAGAATAGAATAAAATGTGCATTTATAACACGAATGTGTCCCTGCATATAGTTTATGCTAAATGTTTTATTTAAGAAGTTCATACTGGATTTTATATTTTTATGTTTTAAAACTTCCAGTTGATTTCCAAAGACCTAAAATGATGCTAGTTCCAACAATCTTGTATATGGGCAAATCCAGCATCTGAAACATTAACTCTGCTTCTTAAATTGGTAGGAAAATTGCCTCTTGAAATAAAATTTGAACATAATTTATTTGGTATGACACTGAGGTGATTTTCACTAATTCATTGATAATGACTAGGCATTTCTCAATTAATTCATGCTCATCTGAACGTTATCAGTCTGAAACAGCTGCTGTTTGAACTTGGGGTAATAGCGGAGGGGAGGTCAGCTATGAAAATAGATACAGAGTAAGTGCCACATGGTCTTTAATTGGTTTATTTGAAATTTAGGAATGCTCCTGAAATTTGTAAAATATGGATTTGATAATTTACAAAAAGATTTAGCATTTTTTAAATGCCATGTAATCTTAAAAGTAAGCTTTTAAAGAAGTAAATGTCACATTGTTAACAGTTATCTTCAATCCCTAAGTTTTTTAATATAGAAATACAATTTTATCATTCTGAGACAGTAATACAAAAGAACATGGACTTAAAAGAAGGAGTTATGTCCACATCACAAAGTCAGCAATTTTATGCAGTTTTTTTTTATTATAGCAAAAAATAATGGCTTCTTTTAATTGAAAGTTTCAGGGTATGTTAAGGCAATGCAGCATATTGATTTATGCATACTTATCAATTATACTCAAATCTATTTTTGGATTATTTTGCTGATATATATATATATATATATATATATGATGGATCTGGCAATTAATACCTTTCATACTAATGCAGAACTTAGAATTCATTTTTGCCATCTTAGAAGCAATGAGAGGAATGATATATATATATATATATATATATAGTACAGGAAGTCATTTAAAAACTCAATTAATTGTTGCTTTTAATATGATTAATAATTTAATAAAATCCTATTGCCCTTCTTATCAAGTTGCATTTATATAGGTTGAGTTCTTGCAAAGAATAACAAATATGTCATGACACTGTAAGATATTTGCTCCTATGTTCACACTGCAAGAGAGGGTGAGGTTTAGTCCATTTTTTTTAAGGATTTATTTATTTATGTATACAAGAGCTGGGGTGTAGGCCAGAGATTCAGGAGGGTGAGAGGATTCACCAGAGACAGAGTAGGGACCAGAACAGGCAAATTGACTTAGGTACACTGCTGAGGGGAGGCAGTGTATAGTGAACACACTATGCATACACAATCCACTCTGATTTGCCTGTGAATGAGAATACTCTTCATGGTTTGGTCAGTCCATTGTGATCTATAATAAAGTGTCCATTCTAGGCATCACTGTTATAAACCTATGGCCTCTAGGGTCTAGAAATAGAAAAGAGAGGCCTCCCTGGTGGTACAAGGGGTTAAGTCTCAGCACTATGAAGCATGAGTTCAATCGCCATGAGGGAGCTGACCCACATGGAGCAGCAGACCTCTCCCACCTCTCCTGCTGCCTCCCCTCAGCAGTGTACCTAAGTCAATTTGCCTGTTCTGGTCCCTACTCTGTCTCTGGTGAATCCTCTCACCCTCCTGAATCTCTGGCCTACACCCCAGCTCTTGTATACATAAATAAATAAATCCTTAAAAAAAATGGACTAAACCTCACCCTCTCTTGCAGTGTGAACACTGGCCAGAAATATCTACTTCCATTGTAGTATTGTTCTTTTCAATTGTTCTTGAGTCTCTTTTGACACAAAAAAGTGCTACATACATAGACCTGTCCAATGATCTTCTACAGTTATATTGGTACTAGAGGACTAAAAGAAATGTGACTTATTTGGTTTCTGGCTCAAGTGGCTTATTTTCTTAATGGGAAACATGATGGCATTTTGGCAAAGCAATTTAATTGGTCTGGCATATCATATTCGAGTTATTATGATAGCCAAGAAATGCCCTTTCATGATTGCAGATGTGCCTAGGAGTGGAGAGACCTCTCCATGGCACAGAATCCTGGGGGAGGAGGTTAAATAGAGAAAAGAAGTGGTTCTGTGGCTGAAACCTTCCATCACGCATACCAGGAACTGGAATAAAGTGCTCAGGCCCTAGAAGTAGACTCCACACTCTCACATACCAGCTTCCTCCAGACTGAATAGCCTTTGGTGAATTATTTAACCATCATTAAGTCTCGTTTTTCCTTGCGCAACATGGAATGGATAATAGCATTCAATTTATAGACTTTTTAGGAAGATTAAAATAGATAGTACAGGTAAAGAAATTAATACCATGCCTGCCACTAAAGGTACATTATATTATTATTTTTTGTACATTATATAATTAACATACAATGACCTTTCTTATGGAAACTAAGGTGTAGGATATCTGAAGGTGAGATCTCACTTGAATAAAATCATAAATATAAATTATTAACATTGCTGTTAAGATGGAAGATGGATATCTACAACTACCAAATTTCATATTGTATGTTTTAATATTTTAAAACAATCACTATCCGATAATATAAGCCATGAATTTTTATTTATTCTTACATTAGTTCAATTCAAATTGAATTAGTTTAGCACAAAAACTGACAATTAAATCAGAAGTGTTATAAGACATAAAATAACACTTTTTCAGTATCAAAGACTTCTGTTTTGAGTAATGCTAGATTTCACAACAGTTGAAAGGGTATGTCTGCGGCACAAAGTATGAGTGAAAGGAAATTACAAACCCCTTAAATGCTAATTTGGAGAAAGAAACTGATTAATTTTTAATCCCTGGATCTATGGCACAAAGTAAAGTTATATTTTCACTTTACAAGCTGAATTAATTATAAACATTATTTACAAAATGACCTACCTTCCATAATCACTATCTAAGATGAAGCTGACATTGTGATGACCTGGAAATAATTAAAATACACAATCAATTACATTTCCAACCACAGGAGGATGATAGTTGTATATTATAAAACTGATTTAAAAGCAAAGAAATATAAAATTAAAACTGTAATTATACAACCATCTATAAATCCTCAAAGTAATGAAAATAAGGAATGAGACAAGGCACTACTATTTTAAAATATATAAAGCAAGATAGCTCAAGGTTATAATTGGGAAAATTTGACAAAAAATAGCAATGAATGAAAAATAATGCAGAACCTAAATGTAACTCTATTCCCCTTAAAATTCATGTCCACTCCACAGCGATGCAGCTGTGTTTTCAGATGCAGGGTCCATGCAGTTAGCTCTTCTAATAAAGCTTATTGTCAGCAGAGGACACAATCCTTCAAAAGCAAGGACTCTAACAGAGAACTAAAAATAGTGATAGGGCTATTCAAGAAATGTAGGGCAAATTTTGAGAATGGAAGGAAGAGATTGGAGAGGTTTTTTTTCACTGTGTGATATTTTATCCAAAATGTTCAGGATGAGAAGCTAGCAAAGGCTCTTAGATAAAAGAGAATGAAGTTCATTCAACTATGAAAAAAATTGATATATCTGCAGGACATAGAGCCTGGGAAAACAGAAAAATTATGCCTAGAGAAAAAAGAGTTAACATTAGTCATGGAATCTTCTGCACAACAGAAGAAAAAGAAAAAAAGTAATTTGAATAAGTGGGCTTGAAAGGTAATTCATTTATATTTTTATGCAACTGTAAAGAAGCCAAGGAAATGCTAATTTTTAAAAAGAGGTGAGTGTTGTGGGGAAATCTAGGAGAATACAAAACAAAGAAATTGAGTCATCTATGAGAATTATGAAGAATAGTGATGGGACCTCCCTGGTGGTACAGGGGTTAAAGTCTTAGCACTTTGAAGCTATCACCAGCCACTGCAGCATGAGTTCCATCCCCAGTCAGAGGTGACCCACATGGCGCAGCAGTCTGTCTCACCTGCTGCTCAGCAGTGTCTTTCAATAGACCTGTCTCTTCTGGTCCCCACCCACCCTCTGTCTCTGGTGAATCCTTTCACCCTCTGGCCTATACTCTAGTTCTTCTAAATAGATAAAATAAAATAAAAAATCAATGCTTACCAATATAAGTTCCAGTAGTTTTACAAATTATGGACCCCATATCTCCACTTGGAGGATGCAGTTTTACACCATACCTAACAAATATATATGTGTTGACTTCAAAATTTCTATGGACACTAAAGTTTTAAAATATTGTGTTTCCTTAAAAAAATTCTTGCTAATCTCAGCATATATATCAAGGTAGGAATTGTGGCACAACCAAAATTTTTGTAAAATGATAATATTTTCTTCTTTGGTTGAAGATACTTAAATAAAAATTTAATTATTAAGAAGAATTTAGGAATGAACTTGGCTATATCCATTGAGATTTCTTTAAAAATTTTTAAAACATTACTAACTGAAACAATATATTACTGATAGTAATATTTCTCAAAACATCTCTGCTCACCATGATTTAAATAATAGTTCTCATTATGCGCCATAGTGGAGACAATAGGAAAAATTATAGTTAAGTATATAATGACTGTTAATGTACTAAATAGAATACTTATAAGATATAATTTATACTGCTTCTATCATTATTTATACAAAATCTTACATGTGGCCAGTATTATAAAGCATTTGTGGTATGCAACATTGCTAGAAATGATTATTCTAACTATGTGCTTATCTTTACTACTTATTTTTCTAAAGAAAAGTACTTGAATTACTTACAAATTATCAGATTGTGGTATGAGAAGCTCACAGGGCATCCCTCCAATATAAACTCTGTATAAATATTTTGTTAGAAAAGATCAAGTTATGTTTAATAAATTGCTTCAAAAATGGTCTCCTCCCACCACGCTCACCACCACCTTATCTTTCTTCTCTAAATCACATGTTACCAGCCTTTACTCATTTATTCAGCAAACATTTACTGAACACTTATTATGTTGTTCTCTGACTGTAAGTACCAGAATACACCAGTGAACAAGATAAGGGTCACTACCCTTGAGGGACTGTCATGAGACTGATAACTAACATGATAGTCATGTGTTAGTGTGTCAGAAAGTGATTAATCCTTGCCTCCTGGAGGGGTTCAAGACACAGCTCTATCAAGCTTTCAGCAGCCACTGTAACATGAGTTTGATACCCTGCCAAGGAGCTGATCCACATGGAGCAGCATACCTCTCCTGTCTCACCCACTGCTCCCCTCAGCAGTGTATTTCAGTAGATGCACCTGTTCTGTTCCCCACTCTGTCTCTGGTGAATCTTCCCCACCCTGCACTACTTGTATGCATAAATGAATAAATCTTTAAAAATAAGTGATTGATCCTATGGGAGTAGAAAACAGAAAGAGATAATGATAATTCTTCCACTGAGGTTCAATTATTTAAACTAGAAAACATTTTGCTGTAAGGTTCATAGCGTAGGAAATAAACTCTGTCCACAGCAGAGACCCTACGAAGTAATTAGGATGAAGGGATATAGTATCAGTGAGATTGAAATGGGAGCTAAGGAAGTGGGTGTGGTGTGGTAACATCCATTAGAAGAGGTGTGAACCTAGACCCCTAAGTCATATAGTATGTTGTAAACCAATTAAGTCAATCAAAATAATTTTCAAATTAAAATTTTTAAATAAATAAAAGAAGCTGAGAAGAGGCAGGGGGGTCAGGATGCAGCGAGAACATGAGCATGCACATCTCCTCAGCTGATCAGGTGGGTCCCAAAGGGATAGAATCTGCTGGACTGGAGACTTGCAGGGGACTGACTGATACTGAATTGTTTGCAACACCAGAATACATCACCTTCTTCTGGGGCAGCAAATCCCAGACTCATAAGGCCCAGTAGCAACTTGAAATATAAAAAGTAAGGACTTTTGTTTATAGAGAACATCAAAGTTTTTAATGGACTTTTACATACAAAACCTATCAGCTGATCATTACTTTATGCTTGCAAAGAAAATAAAATTAATATATCTTTTATAGAAGAGATGGATTCATATTCTCTTTCCAATCTTTTATCTTACTCTACTTAAATAATAAATTTCACAGCCAACATGTATAGGCACTTACTATGTTCATTTAGTCCTTGAAACTATTTTGTGGGTTAATAACTATTTCCTTTCATTTCATAGGAGAAACTGAAGCAGAAGATTAAAGAGCTTGTCCAAACCCAGAGATTTGCGCTTGGGTGCATGCTCTTAACCAAACTAAATGATTCCCACATTGTCTCGGTTTGCAAGTCTATAATGATACTACTGTATTTGGTTTTTAATAAAAACAGTGAATTTTTTTTTCATGGAATCTATTAGACCCAAAGCTCCTTAGTAGTCACTAGATCCTGTCATCATTTGCACAGCTTGTGGTTTGTTTGAACTTGTAAATTTGATCCAACTGCAAAGACCTATGTGAATCAAAAGTAGCTTTAATCTCCAGACTCCCTGTTTGGTACACAGCTCATCGCTCCATACTAAGAAAATTCAGGCACAGGGCAATGCACCACAATTAACATGACAGAAAGGAGATAAATGCAGCACTAAGACCTTTGCCCCTCTCATTAAAAGGTGTGAAAGAAATCTTCCTATATTTACAGTGTCAGTGGTTTAGAGAGTACAAGGTAGCATAAATCTGAGGAGGCTCCAATTGGGATTCTGTGACTTCATGAAAAAATTTCCACCCATTCCTTTATATTAAATAGAGATAAATTTCAGTTATAGTGAGAGGAAAAGGAATCTCATTTTGAAAGTTAAGCTTTCTATTTCCTGGTATCACTTTGGGCAAGAATGACTTATAAACATTCATCTAAAAATTAGAAAATAAGCCATTCTACTCAACTATACAGAATCAAACAGGATTTTCATCTATGCACACACACACACACACATATACACATATATATACCTGTATATATTTGTAATGGAAGTAATGCTGAGTCTAACACAACACATCATTATACATGATTTAAGGGAATCGGTGGACACATTCTCAGATGTCTGTCACCAACCACACCCACCAATAGAATGTTGAAGAAACATTCATTTCTCTATTAAATTGTTCTTTTATAAGATAATAATAATGAACAACTATATACCAGAGACATTTTACATGGGTGGAGTGGGGAATGGGATCCAAAATGGGGGGTGGAGAGCAGTGCATGGGACTATGGTGATGGGAAGTCCACGGGGATTTCAACTGAGATGGAAAAAGGCACAAAATGATATAAAAATAAACTATTATAATAATAAAAATTGTTCTTTTATTATTATATAAGGAATCACTATGTACATTTCCAGAAATTAAAGATGCAGACAAATGAGATTTGAGTTCTACCTGATAGAAGGCCACATAAATCACCTTGACTTGACTTCAAAAACCTTTCAAGTTGTTTGTTTTATAAAATTATACATGTATATGTATATATGCAATTATCTTTTTAATATTTAACAAACTCTAAATCCTGCCTCATGTCAGTTAACTTTTCCATTTATCTGCTTTCTGCAAGGCTACAAGCAGCCTGGAGCAACTGAAAGTTAAGATTCTGTTGTTTGTCCTACAAGAAATGAACAAGATGTTTCAATCTGCAAGGACTGAGACCACCCCACCTGTGATATAAGAAGATAGCCTACTGACAATGCTACTTTCCGGGGCAACTTGTGAACAAATTTTTTTTTTTTTTAAATTTTAGATAACTATCAATGTTACTATTTGGTAAAGAGCTGAAAAACAGAAGAAGCAGAGGTTAATCCTAGACTGTTATTAAGTCACTGACCATCTTTAATGGTGACATCCTGAACACCATCGTGTGATAGAAAAAGTGACTGATTGCATTTCAGATGACTTGGGGTTTCCTCCTGATCTTAAATAAGTTGTGTTTTGCAAAGCTTCAGTGTGTGTGTGTGTGTGTGTGTGTGTGTGTGTGTGAAAAATAAGGCAGTTAGACTTCGTAACAAAGTTCTCCAGTAATAAAGGTCTATGATTTTTCATTTAAATACTCTTGAACTTGCTTTCTATTAATAAAATCAATCACAATAAAAGATGGATTTATTTGTCAGACCAAAAATGAAAAGGATATTGGTGGTTGCTTTCTATGTCAAAGAATACCCAACATTCTATTTTCTTTCTTTAATATGGCTGAATAAAATACTGGTTAATGTTTTCACACTGCAGTGTTTTTGATGTCACTGGACCTATCATTATGGAAGTAAGATGTTTTATCTATGAGTTATAACAATATGCTTCTGCATTGAAAATTTACCTCAAAATCCTAACATTTCTCCCATTTGAGCTTAGAGCAGTATTGCTTCCGTAGACATCAGTGAAGGTTCTGCCTTGAATTGTTATTAATGTGCCTGTAAAAATACCAAAATTTTTGTATAAGATTATCTACCCATATTTACAGATATTTAATACCAAATCAGATTTTTTTTTCTCAATAAAAACATTTTCATGTTCACCACTAGAGCTTAGCGTTGTTCTGAAAGGTCTAACAAATACACTATATATGAAGAAATATTCGTAGTTCTTAAGAGGTTTTATAAGTGTTCACAGTAAGGAAGTCTTTATTTGAAGAAAAATAAGATCTCTACATTAACAAAAAAATTATCCTAAGTGAAATAAAAATTAAATATAAAAATAAAACCACAAAATATCTTTAGAATTAAGTGAAAATTATATAAAACTTATATCATTGGGTGGCGGGGTCTTCAGTGGCATATAAATGAAGGAAGAAACCAGAATAGTTAGGATTTATACATTTGAAAATGAAATTATAGAGATCTGAAAGGAAATATTAATTAATTTAAAAACAATAGATAAATTTAAAAATTCCCACTTTCATGTGATATGTTAGTTATTATTCTTAAAATATATATAAGAATTCTTGTAACTTATGATGGGAAAAAAATACTAATCTTAAATTCATCTGAGGACAAGAATAATCTATAAAAGAAATACAAATAAGTAATAAATTTAATTACTAAAGGAAAAATTAGTAAAATCCCTACACAAATATATGTACACATGATAAAGCTTATTCCCTAGAATTCCCAAGATTTAAAAAAAGGACATTCTCACTTATTTCTGATAGGGTCACAGACTGGCATGATTATATTTCTAAAATGACTATTGGAAACCAGCTAAATGTCTAATTAGGGGAAAGTTAAATACATTTTAATAGATTCAGAAACAGGCATTAAAATGATTTTAAAATAATGGGAGTTATTTTATAATTGCAAAAATGCTATTGACAAATTTTCAGGTATCATAATAATGATATAATCCAAAAGTAAATTAACTACTACAAGCCAAAAAGATATTTCAGCTATCATTTCACAGACCTGGAGTTCCAGACAAAGGTGTAATGCTCCTTATTGTTGGGGTTCTGAAACTTTTTGTCTGTAAAATAATAATGTTAATAAACATCTATCTCTGTTTTGTTTCCAGTTTAATGCAAAGTCTATTCTCCACATAAAATACATTTAAATAATGTCTATAAAATGATAGTCAAACTAGTTCACTTACATAAGAAATATAGTTTAGAATATTATTGTTCAACATTTTTCCTGATAATATAAAGTTTATCTTTCATTTGAAAATGTTTCTAGAAAGAATTTAAATTTTCAATTATTTTTTGCTATCAGTATACATAAAACCACAGTCATTGGCTTTCAGGTAAAGACTTTTAGTAATCTGGTGGAATAAAACTGTAAGAAACCCTTTAGGAAAGCCCAGGAAGAAAAAAATAGCAAAGCATATTTTAAATAAAGAAGCCAAACTTGTTGGAGCATTACAAAGCTTCAGTAATCGATGTAGTGATAATTTTCTAGGACTATGAAGGTGTAATTCTTAATATTCTATGATACCAATTGGGATAAGTAGAGAACAGACCAAATGCTTGTTCTTAGGGATATAGAGATGAATAAAGCTCTCTGATTCAGGATACCACATTAAAACATAATCACTGTAGAGTGGACGAGGTGCTAAAATAGTTGTATGTGGAACAGATAAAAACATCAAAATGCAGTATTTACAATATGTCATAGCTTCCTGATTACCTTAATGTTACTGTATTATTTAATTATCACAATGATACAATTTCCATTTTACATATCTTCACTGTACAGAAAATGAAGAGACTGAAGCATAGTTTCTCATTGACTAAGTCAGAGTAAATGATAAAGTCTATATCGGAATCTTGTGCTACAGCACTAAAACTCTATGCTAGTGATAGAGCTACTGGAACAAAGCACTTAGCTCTGCTGGGGGTGATTTTAAGAATCTTGAGTGATGAGCAGGACTGACTAGAAACTGGATGTTTGTGCCCTTGGTTGGACAGACTGTTAGAGGCGCTGATGGTCACAGAACTGGATCCAGACTTAGATTCAATAAAGGAAACCTACAGATAATGAATGAAGGAGAAATATCGAGCGGGGAAATGATAATAATACTTGGTTTTGAAGGGTACAAATGAACAGTGCAATGAAGAGGAGACAGTGGTAACAGGTGAGAAATAACAAGACCGCAATCAAAACAATGGCTGTGGTAGGAAAAAGGTAAGATGGATTTAAGAGTTAATTTAGAGGGTGGGATCATCATGGTTTGTTTTTGGGTAGCTGTGGGGTGAAGATGAACATAAGAGGGAAACCAAAGATGATAACAGGTTTCTGAGACCAAAATGCAGCTTAGGAAGAAATGTAAGAAGTCCAGTTTGAGATGCTGAATTTTGTTATTTGGGGCTCTTTCAGTTGTCACAGACTAGGAAACAAAGTATTACTCTACACTCAGGGAGAGAGAAAGATGCCAGAGGCATCTGATGAACATATTTGGCATTATATTGGAGAGTCATAGAAGCTTCTTGAGGACAGCTCTTGGTGACTGTTTTCCTCAACATTTGGCCTTACATTGGACCACTGCAGTACTCACAACTGAACGCTTAAAATATAATTTTAAAATATATATTGGATGGTTATAGAAGAAAATGTGTTATTAAAAACACATACATTTACAGTAACTGCATTTTAAAAGGCTCCTATGCTACCTGAAGTCACTTTTGTCTCATTACATCAGAAGTATATAAAAGAAAAAGTTATATTGCAAATTACAATGAAGGTGAGTCTGATAAAAATAAGGGAGAATCCAACCAAGAACAGAAATGGAGAAAGAGAAAAGTGTGAACAAGAAAATAATTTTATTGTGTCAAATTTAATTTGCTCATAAGTTATTCCTCTTTCAAGTAAAAGAAGAAACAAAGAATGATAGATTCCACTACTATAGAAGATAACTAAAATTGGGTGATATTATCTTTAGCTACATGCTAAACTATTTTTATGTATAGGGCTAGATAGTTACATATGGGGCAAGCTATAAAATTTTTAAAAATAAAATACTCAGTTCTACAGGGGAAAAAGTACAAAATCAATTACAGGTAAGTTAAAGGGGAGATGCCACCTACATGGAAGCTGCATGCCTGGCTACTGATGTGACCTTTACAGGTACTATTTTCTGTAACAGGAACCCCATCCACACTGACTCGAACAGTGTAGGAATCTTCTGGCATTGGCCTGGAAGACAAATGAAGAATATATAAGAAGCACAATAATGCCTATATTAGTGAAGAATATTAGTGAAAAATACTATCACAGGCTGCCATTTTTGATAGTGTGTAGAATTCTAATTGAGATACAACTAAATCCCATTCTATATCATACAAGGGTGATTTATACCCTGAACTCTGTACTGCAAATTTTAACCTTGTGAACGACAGGCCAATGGTTATTCTAAGCATACTGGAATTTAGACTACAAATGCAGCAACAATAAATGTAGCTGGAATAATTAGAATAGTAATGTTACTGTTTTATGATATGCTTTGTTTAAAAAAATTTAATCAAATTCCCCCCTAAGTAAGATTTTGTTCCTGAAAAACAGCAAACAAACTTGATGTAGATTAATCCTCCGGAGTATGTTACCTGTTTCAATACTGAAAGTTCCAATTTAAAATGATTAATTTCCCCCCCCTAAGATGCTAATAACAAACATCAATTTGTGATGATAGTAAAGAACTTTAAATGTCACCATACAAAATGATCATCTTTAATTTTAATGACTATGTCAAGATTTTGAATAAAATTTATCAAACTGGACAGGAAGGTATAATTTTGATACTTTGAGGAGCATCATTACAATTTAATAGTAGCCATTTATCTTCTAAAAGAGATCAATAATGATAAGATAATAGCTCTAATAACCTGGGATAGAATATAGAATATACTTTTATTATGCTAATATAGGGGGAAATTATAATTGAATAGAATAAACGTACATGTCTAAACATCAGAAAATCAAACATGACTAATAATCAGAAACATTAGAATAGCACCAGTGATAAAACTATTTTCATATTAATATGCTGATGATGAAAATGATGTTATGAAAAATACTCTAAGTCATACCTAGTATAGCATATAATTTGAGTTGAATGACTTGAATCTTTTTCTACATCACAAGAAATTGATCGGAAGGAAGAAACTAGTTGTACACTGTTTCCCAACTCAGCATCATCAGCTCCATAGTTAAATTCATTTGCTTGAGCAAAACCTGGAAAATAAGTATAAAATACTCAATTATTATTTTGCAATTCTATTTTCAGAGTTTTAACAATTCTTACTTGGTATTGAATGATTCAATAAATAATAAGAAATAGTACTGAAATAAGCAGTCACTCACTTATTTCATATTTACCCTTATGATTGCAAAACTCTTTGGAAGAATAAAAATTATATTTAAATAAGCTATTCATAAAAGTAATACTTGAGAATATTTTCAGGTGCTGTTAAATGCAATGGAATTAAGTAACACAAGCTAGTACTAGCTTGGGGTCAGGTATAGACATCAATAGATAGACGAACACGAGCTATCACCAGATGCTATCTGTCTGCCATAACTACTATGAAAAAGGCAAGTTTGTGAAAACAGAAAAAGAATACCAGGGAAAGACTATTTTATGCCAGGCAGTTTTTACCTTGAGTTCTTTAAAGCAATACCTGAGATAGGACTTTCCAGAAGATAGTTTATTTGGATGCTGATTTTTAGGGTTAAGGGTGAATAATAGCTGAAGAAAGCCAATCAGCACCTTGAGGACAAATGGGGCTCAATCCTTCTGAGAACTTCTAAGGAAAAGATAAAATATCTCTGAGCAGAGTTAGTACAGCAGCAAGCAGCACTTATACACCCAATTCTGTCCCGTCGGTTGAGGGACCCCCAGGGGAAAGAACATTTCATGCACTTTCAAGCAGCAGCTAGGTCTAAGTAACATGCTTCCAATGTCCCAAGTCACTGCATCAGAGAAGCCTTGAAGTAGTAGACAAAGCCAGGCTGTGCAAACTCACAGGCAAGAAGCTGAACACAAAAGTGAATCAAAGTCTACCGGGAACCATTTGCTACAGCTGCAGTTCAACCTAACAAGACAGAACCAGAGAATGTCAGGCTGAGTATAAAAGGCATATGCTACAGGTGAGTTCTTGCACCGTAAAGATAAGCTCATGCCATACATTTTAAGTACTATCCACTTTCAAGTTTCCCAGATGGTGGCCAGTTATAAGGCCATCTTTTAAGGCCACCTCTGCTAAAGGTTTAATATACAAGAGGGTTGATGCAGTAAGTTTCAAACCACACTAATACAAGTAGCTGTGAGGCTATAATTGATATTTGTCATGTCACCTCTCTGTTGGTATTGCAGAAATCCCTTATGCTTAGCCAGCATTTGGATAATGAAGTTAACACGAATCTTCATCCTGAGAATCTGAGCTCTTACTTTCTCTGCCTTTATGAAGTTGTGCTTTCTGCGATTGTTTATTCATAGTTATCACTGAAAGTGGAAGACCAAGAAATGCCCCATGAAAACCCTGAATTCCATACATATTACTCCCTAACTGCACTAGACAAAAGCAATCCTAGCCCTTCACGATTATCAAAATTGATTATCTTTAACAGTTTACTAATGATGTTTGATGGATTCAAACTGATTAAGTAGTTGTGGTAGTTTCAGGTCAGTGGAACCCATATTGGGAAGCCTGATAGAAACATTCTTTAGCTGGAAACTAATACCTCAAATCCAAGAGAACCTACTATTATAGGGACACAAAGCTGAATCAGTTTCTGCATAACTTGAAGTGATAATGATGACAAGTAATTTCTCTTCCAACTCTATGTTTTGTATTTGCCAAGAAATAGCAGCCTGTGTTCAATACGTATCAAGACTTGGGCTCGATATATATGGCCTCTGGTGGAGTACAGTGTTATTCCACAGGGAGTTGTCCCCAAGCTGGGACATTAGTCATGCCCTGTATAGAAGGTTCACCATTCTGCTAGGCCTTATGTTCAGGGTGAAGCAGTTCATTACAGAGGTCACAGCCACATGACTATTAGCACAAATGCATCTGCTATGTACTAGGTTCTTTTTGCTGAGACATTATTTTATGAATTCTCATGGCAGTCAATCAGATGGTAAACTCTAAGAGGATGGGGCTGACAGGGGCACTGTATAAAAGAACACAAAAACCTTTATTTGGAGTAAGGTAGGGTAGGTAGGGGACTAGAAAGAATGTCTCTGTGCTTTCCAGAAGAGGAGAGGGATGCAGACAACTTGTCACTGCCTGGCTGGGTGGATTTACTTATAGAGAGCTCAGTGCTGGCCACTGGCAGTCAAGTATTCAGCAAAGGAAGTCCATGGGCTTGGTCTTCATCCCATGGTTCTTCTGTTCATGGGTCACTGCACACACACTGAAGTGGTCCAGGAGAGAAACACCTAACTGAGTCATGCAATAAAGCTGTTGTTTTATTTCCTCTGTGAAGGATACTCCCTTATGAGAATTAACTTGAGACAAATAAATTTGTATGCTTTGTGCTCATTATCACTAGTGCATTCATACTCCTCTTTCCAGAATTTTCTTGATTTTCCAATCCTGTTTCTGGGCAATGGGAGGCATCTGACATATGATCAAGAAAGTTTTTCAGAAATAAGTCATGACAGTACCTACTGGCAGTGCAGTTCAGATAAAGGGAACATGATGTTCTTCGTGGTAGGAGTACATTCATGGATTCAAGAATTAGCAAACGTGGTTGGAAAATTATGAGTGAGAAATGATAGGAGATAAGGCCAAAGGTTGAGGCATGTAGGTTAACTTCATGAGGGAGGAATCATTGGAAGCTTTGAACAAGAGGAGTGGCATGATCTGACTTAACATTTGCCAAGGGTCACTGACCATCTGTATTTCTGAGAATTCAAACTTGGGGCAGGAGAGAGGATAGATGTGGTGCAGTAGTGAAGGTATTTCAATGAGTCATGAGTAAGTGACTGGCAAGACTTCAAGAGATTAGAGGGCCATAAGTGAACAGAACAAATACAAGAACATTTGGGGGGAGATTTACTATAAAGGAAAGCAAAATAGGGTAGTAGCTAGGTGTGGGTGTGGATCAAGGGAAAGATTGATGAGTTTGCTGCTTTTTTTCCCCAGGTGAGTAAAATAATAGTGTGTTTTTATGCTATGACTTGCTCCAACAAAATCAGTGAAATGATTGATACGGAACAGAGTGGTCTTACTATAATACAGAAAATTCAAAATCATATTTGGAAGTAATTAACCATAAATTTAGTAATTTATAGCACATAAAGTGTTTTATAGTGTGGGACCAACAATCAATTTTGAATTAAACTCAAGAAATAAAGCCCATAATTAAGAGTAATTCAATTATATGCTATCAAATTCTATAAATACTTAATAAAAGTGTTTAAAAGGCACTTAATATGCTAGTATGAAAAGTGAGTTTGAGGCCTCACTGGTGTCATAACAGGTTAAAGTGCAGCACTATGAAGCTATCTGCAGCCACTGCAGCATGAATTCGATCCCCAGCCAGGGAAGTGACCGATATGGCCCCGCAGATTTCTCCTGTCTCATCTATTACTCCCTTCAGCTGTATATTTCAGTCAATCAGCCTGTTCTGTTCCCCACTCTGTCTCTGGTGAATCCTCAACCCACACTTCTGGCCTATATTCCAGTTTTTATATGCATAAACAAATAAATCTTTAAATAAAAAAAGTGGATCTATGAAGTTTTCTAGTAAAATACTTTTGGAATAAAGTTAAATTGTTAGTTTTTGCCAGATTACTTCCAAGTGTAGTATTCCTAAATTCTGAGTTCTAAAATATACCTTTAAATATTATTTTTCTCTAAATATCATTGGTGCTAAACATTAAAATATCACTGTAGGCAAAATGATGACTAATGATATACTTGAAGTTATAAAAAATTTTCTTTTATAATAAAAGACTTCAATTTACATCACTGATAAAAATCTGTGAAATAAGACAAAAGGAAAAAGAAAAATACTAAATGTTTTCACTTACAGGAAGAATATAGGGAAACAAATAAGGGACCATGCAACTTCATAAGTAAGAGACATTCTGTGGGGGAAGGGAGAGGGGTCACAACAGGGGAGAGAAGAGCATGAGGGACTATAGTGATAGTTCTTAGGTTAACTGATGGTGGTAATTTTACAGGGAATACACAATTATATAAATTAAATTAAAAATAAGTATAAATTAAAAAAATAAAAATTTAAGAACTTATAGATATTGTCCCACAGTACAATAAGATCAATAAAAATAACCATAAAGGTAAACCCAGATATGTAGATTTAGCTTTGTAAAGCCTATTTATTTGTATTACTAATATTAGAATTAAGTAAGAGGTATTCATTATTGTCAGTAGTGTTTGTTTCAGTAAAACCATCACCACTATAATAGCTGCTCATATAAATAACTTTCAATAGCTACGGTGGCTGAATTAGATTGCCAGATATCTGTGATGTGACTGCTTTTTAAAGTATTGAACATTGTCTGTGTTCTACACAGGCTTGTTAGAAATGATGACTATGGCCTAGATTAATATAAAACTGAGAGTAGTACTTTACTATACCACATGTTTACCAAATTCTCATTTCTAACTTCCATGAATGAAGCTGCATGCTAAGTGGCCTATTTGGAACCTAAGATATCTTGAGCTAAAATCTAAGCTCTGGCATTTCCTTGCCATATGACCTTGATTATAAGAGTTCCAAGTGTAAATTCTCTCAGCTTTAGCATCGCGTCAGAAAGTACGAATATACTTATCGAATTGCTAGGAAAACCAAATGAAGATCTATATGGAGTGCTTAGTAGAGGGCCTAGCTCATTTGTTAATAGTGCAATTGATATGATTTGGGTTCAGTATCACTATAGATCCTGCTTTCAAAAAAACCATTCTTTTTCTCAAAAAAAATTGGGTCCTCCCTGGTAGCAAAGTGCAGCACTATGAAGCAATTCGCAGCCACTGCAGCACAAGTTTGATTTCCAGCCAGGAAGGTGACCCACATAGCACAGCAGAACTCTCCTGACCCTCCTACTGCTCCCCTCGGCAGTGTGTTTCAGTAGATCCACCTGTTCTGCTCTCTACTCTGTGATGAATCCTCCCACCCTCTGTACCCCTGGTCTGTACCCCAGTTCTTGTATGCATAAATAAGTAAATATTTATAAATAAATAAACACAAATCACTAAATGGGGGATCATATTAGAATTCAAGTTGTGGATGTCAAGCCAGCACACTTTCTCTACTCAGAGAAAAACAATACTTAAAATGCTCTTACAAAATTATTGCCTATGCTACCCATACAGCTTCCTGCAGACCATGTTTTGAGCTCCTCTTCTAAACTTTATATGTAAAAAATTAAATCAAAATTCAACAAAGGGTAGGAATTTCAATAATACCACTTTCTTTTCCTAAACTTAAGCCTTAACCAAATAGGATACATGCAGAAAGACTAAGGTGCGAATACAAGCATCACTTTAATATGTGAAAGGTATTTGCAGTTTTGAATTGAGGAATTGAGGAAGCTCATCAGTCACAGTTAAGTTGGAATTGTGAGAAGATACATAAAAAACACAGAAATGCAGTTACTTGTAAACCCGCTCTTTCTTTTGCCAACTTCTGCTTATCTTTGGAGTTCATATTGAGTTGGGAACACACAGGGTTGCTGGCAACGAATTAAAGAATGGAAAGTTTCACTTATGGTGTAGTTCAGGACATGATGTATGTATTTATTTTCTTACTTGGTATATGTCACATCAGTAACATGGTAACAAAAATCTGTACTTCAGCATTACTAAGACAAATACAATTTTTTTTTAAAAAATGTGCCATCAGAAGATAATATTCTTTTTATTGGAAGGTTGTTTTAACATCACTTATTTATATATAGTATAGATGTGTGTATATAGATATGTACAATGTCATCTATGTGAAATGTGCGACCTTTGGGAAAATGTGAACCAAAATCAGTAAGACTTTAAGTATTTTCATTGTAGTTTGTTTAAAAAGAAAGCACAGAAATACTTCAGAAATTTTAGCTAATTGCAAATAGTTAAAAGTAATAATGCAAATGAACCACCTAGAAAAAGTATCTTAATTTAAAAGTATAATTCTGAACCCGTGGGGATTACAATTGAGATGAAAAAAAAATGTGAAAAATGATGTAAAAATAAACTTTTTAATAAAAAAAAAAATAAAAAAAATAAAAGTATAATTCTGAATTTAAAAAGAGGGTAAAAAAAAGGTACCTCTGGAAGTACTCCAAGATACAAATATTACAGGAATAGCTGGGTGTAGCCTGGAAACAGGAAAGGTTGAGGCTTCAGATGGAAATGCCTGACATGTTGATGTACTTTTTTTCTCTTTTTCAGAAAACCCAGAGACAAGAGTTGCCAGGCACACAAACCTGGATCTCCTGATAAAAGCAACCAAATGTAGGGCCTGTGAGGCTGGCGTGGTCGATGCCAGTGATGTGAAAGCCAGCAACCCTCACACACAATGCAGGCTGATTAGGTTTCTCTAGTTTAGAAAAGTGAAGTTTAGAGTGTATAACCCTACATAAAATTTGGAATCCTCAAAACCAATATGCAGGAAAGGTGCAAGTGATAAAGAATAATTGCTAAAGAATGGAAGCAGATATATACCATAAATGCAAAATAATAGTAGTAAAACAGTTCCATTTATGGAGCAGATGTTAGATACCTCATCCTTTTCAATGTTCATGATAGCACCAACAAGCAGGAATCAATGTCCGATGTCAGAGAAGAAGAAGCTGAGGTTTAAAAGAACTTGTCCCAGTCACATGATAGAAAATGGCAAAGATGGAGTTAAAGCCAATCAGACTGGACCACAGTTCATGTGCTTTCCATAACAGTCTAAAAATTACATGCTTCAACACTTCAGATAAACAAAAATATGTACCAGACATTGTGATAGAAAAATATCTAGAAGAAAGGGCCAAAGTAAAATGTTATTCTTTCCATCTTACTTATTTTTTAAAGTAAAAAGAGATCACATAAGTATCAAGGAAGCAATTGAGAACTAGAAGACACAAAGTTACAAAAGCAGTATAGTTACCAAAACTCCAAAATTTATCAAAATGACTAACATTGCTCATCAAATCAGTCATCTTCGAAGGAGTTACA
The DNA here is from genome assembly GCF_000260355.1 of Condylura cristata. Taxonomy (NCBI): domain Eukaryota; kingdom Metazoa; phylum Chordata; class Mammalia; order Eulipotyphla; family Talpidae; genus Condylura; species Condylura cristata. The sequence continues at coordinate 20,516,607 of NW_004567110.1, forward strand.
GTTATCTCCACCATCACACCATTCATAAAACATTATCATAATTGTAAAATTATGTATCTTTGGCTTCTGAAGCACAGCCTTTAGAAAAAAGGAATATAGTAACAATTTTGTTTTTAATCTGTAAAGGTTAATGTAAGTTGTATTCCTGTAAAGGAAAAAGCTCAAAGTTATGAAGGTACTCTAAAATAGTACAGTAGGCCTTTTAGCATGCAGAATTTCGGCGAATCCACTTTATAAGTCAAACATTTCCTTTTTTCTTTTTAAATAATAAATCACATAGCAAAATAATACTTTAATAAATGCATACTACATTTGAAAATTGGAAATGTAATACATATACTCTATTTTGATCTTAAATTACATGGACAAACCTCTTTCAAAATTTTTCTAAAATCAACCATATGCAAAATACCTGGTTCCTTAAGGCATTGTGGGAGATTGGTTTATGGTGTTCCTCAACTATTCTGTGTCATTGCCTTGATTACTCTTTTCTTTGCCTGTTCTGTGCCTCTCGATGTGTAGAAACAGGAAAAGTTGATAAGGAACTTCCAAGGGAAAAAGTCTGAGATGATGATCTATACATACTGAAAACTGCATGTGCAGAAATAGGTAACATTTGAGATAGGGAACCTCTCAGGGCAAAAGTCCTGGTATGAGGACCTGTACATGCTGAAAAGAGCAACAGGTGTTATTGTTGGAGTAGCATCAACACTGAGACTTTTCTTGACTTTCTCCCCATTTCCCACCCTTGGCAGGGACAACCTGGTTACACATCCCCCACACACTTGTGCAGTCCCCATTTGATCTTCTTATTTCCTGTCTGACTCTAAATAAAAACGAGACTGTCCTTGGAGCTGGACTGCACTTGCTTGGTGTCATCCTTCTAGGTGTCTCATAGTTCTGGACATGGACTCTGAGTAATCCCTTTTCATCCCACCGCCACACGTCTAAAATCAACCTGGTTCCTTGCAGGGCATTATGGGAGACCGAATTATTGTGTGCCCCAAGTATTCTGTGTCCCTTTAGAGACAGGGCATATAAAAAGCTTACACAGTTTCTTAAATTATAATATTGCTTACTTAATAGCATTTATTTATTTACTATCATAAGGTTTTAAAATATTTCTATAAAATTTTACTTTTCCATCACGACTTTTGTAAAAATAAAGCATTTTTAAGGTCACATAGGACTAGCGTTTAGGTGATCACTTAGCATTTACAACTTCATTTCTTAAGTTTCTCGGATGATTAATAAACTATTCTGCATGCAATACTAAATATGGAATATGGAGCAGAGACAGCACTGATGAATAATGGGACTTGAAACGCCACCACATAAAGTTTGATAGAGTACCACATGCATGCATTTATAGGATCTCTGGTGTGTTTTGCAATTTCATTTCATTATCAATTCTTTGGACACATTCTACAGCTATTTGGGTCCCCCAAATTTACATAAAATAATAATTAGATTCCATCTCTGACAGACACATGCTAAAGCATTTTTAGTCATTTATGAAGTGTGATTAAAGCATAAGCAAAAAGACAAATCAGGAGAGGTTACAGGTATCTGCAATTTAAATAGGATTCAAATGATTCTATCAATAAAATTCTGTGTCAACAGCATCCAGAATTGGGACTGAGAGGAAAACTAGAAAAGCACCATGACACTTTATGCCTCATAAGTAAGAATATTACTTGTGTGCTTAAGAATTTGAAAGGTTTACAAAAGAGCCAAAGTTATGTTAAAGCATAAGGATATTCTCCCAAATTACCAGAAGAACAGAATGCTCTGTTTTGTTGCGTCCTATTTCTAAGAAGGGGTGGGGGGGGGTGGGTCTTGGCATATACATTTAAACTTAAGCCATGGTTCCTGGATTGGAAAAAGTTCAGATCTCAAGGTTGAAGGAAATCACTGGGTGGTTTTATTGTTTTACTTTGCTTTGTTTTTAAATCTGGGCATTTCTTTCATGGCAGGTAAATCTCTGTTGAACACACAATGGCGTCAAAAATTATCACAACAGCTATTTATAAAATAATGGATCTATGGATAAAAATATTAAAAATAGTCTTTACCAAATACATTGTTTCCTGGTATTTAACTCTAAAAAAGAAATTTTTAATCAAAAATATACTGTTCACAATTTAGAGGCATAAACCATTTTCAGCATATCATTCAAAGGCTAAATTCTGCAGAAGTATGGAGAGACATTTCAATATACCTAACAGAATGATTAAATGTTTTGCTTTGAAAATTTTCTGAATCTCAGAACTCCTCATGTCTCTTATTTTAAAAACTATATAACAGCTTTAATTAATATGCTTTCTAAAATTTTCTTTCCCATCCTTCAAAAACTTATAAGCATCTGAATACTACTATCACTTAGATGGTAAAGCTTTATGGCCAGGAGAGCCAGTATTTCCATGTAATCCTAGGAAGAGTTGTGCATTAAATATATCCAGTGATTGTCTACTATGTTTCCATCACAAGCCCAGGCAAGGAGAAGGAGTCATACATAACCCATGTGTTGATGCAGCATACGATAAGGATTAGGTAGCGGAGAAGGGATCTGAAGTTTTGCTTTCATTGCCTTCTTCCTTTCATTACTATTCTATTTCTTTATCATGTACTCTCACTCACATTCGCACCATCCCTCCCCCACCCCGTGTTTTAATTGATTAAAAAATATATATCAAATAGTTTTAGACCCATAAAAAAATAAAGCAAATATTGCAGAGTTGGACTGAAGACATTGATTTCAGGCATCACCATCCAGAACTTAGAGTTAAGAAGTAATTATAACACAACTTCGAGTGATTAGGTTGAGGGAGACCCTTGGGGATTCTGCCAGGTATCAAATGGGATAGAGTTTGACTATTCTGCTCAAGAGCAGAAACAGTGGGAATATTTTTTAAACCATAAAGCTCTAATTGTGAAAAAAAGTCCTTAAAATACTTCAACCTTAGTTAAATAAAAAGGCAACTATACCTTCTCCTTTGATAGTCAGTCTTGTTGCTCCATTTATGCTGCCATACTTAGGTATTACTTCTGTGACCTTGGGAATTATTTTAGAATCAACTGAAAGAAATCAAAATATAGTAGAGATACTTAATTTCAAGCATGGAATTTTGTACTATCTGTACAACACTGTAAGAAAAGCATGGAGACTTAAGGGCTAACAGTAAATACAAGTAAATATTACTTTTGACTCTTTTTTTTTTAAAAGATTTATTTATTTATTCATACAGAACTGGGGTACAGGCCAGAGATGCGGAGGGTGAGAGGATTCACCAGAGACAGAGTGGGGAGCAGAACAAGCAGATCGATGAAGCACACTGCTGAGGGGAGCAGCGGGCAGGCCAGGAGAGATCTGCCGGGCCATATGGATCTCCTCCGGGGCAGGCCAGGATTGAACTCATGCAGAAGTGGCTTAAGCTTCTTAGTGCTGTGCTTTAACCTGCTGCGCCACCAGAGAGGGCCTTGACTCTATTTTTTAACCAGTGACTTGACACGGACCTTAAGTCATTAACTTATTTGATACTAGCTCTATCCACAGCTCAATCTCATGCAATAAAGAACAGGAATAACATGTGATCAACTTCATTATTCTTGTCTATCACAGTATAAAACATTCATTTAAACCCTTAATTTCCTGAAGCTTTTTATTAACTACTGTTCTATAACTCGATTCCCAGCCCACACAGCAGTAGACAAAGCAGGAGAAACAGCATGGGGAGGAACCAGGTCATTACAAAAGCATATAAGAAATGCCAAACATGGTAAAGCAAAAAAGAAAAGTGTCCAAGTACAAAGGGCAATGTTTGTTTTTTTAAAGCAGGAATCGCTTTCTATGACAGAGTAAGATTTCAGAAAAGCTAATTTTTTTATCTTTTTAGCCTTGGGATGTTAGTGAGTGCCCAATATAAAGTTATTCGTTCATTCAACCAATGACTGAATTCCTGGGAACATATAAATATATAACAATCGCAATTTTCCCAAAGCTTATCTTAAACAGTCCAGAATGACAGAAGAGCACACAGGGGCTAAGGTTGAGTCAGAGGGGCTCTGCTTCCACTGCTTGCCTTAGGCTGGCTGATCCTGCAGGGCAAATGAGTTAGCTGGACTGAACCAGGGTTCTGAAAGACGCGTTCTAAAGAGAAGGTGCAGTCTATGCAGGCACAGCGAGGTGCTTTTTGGGAGAACTGCAGGCAATGATTTAAAGCAACAAAAAGATACACTGTGGCGAGAAACGGTTATTTTCTGCTTAAATTAAACAAATCTAGTAATGACTAGATCCTATATCAAATCTCAGGGTAGGTAAAAACATGTGAGGACAGAGTGCCACTGAAGTTGATGTTTGCAGTGGATAAACGAGCACATGTTAAAGAAATTATGAGTATATCGTTCACTCTTGCTTGAAAAAAAGTTTACCATGGACTTCATCAATAATAGCAACATCTCTCCAACATAAAGAAGACACCCCCCTCGCCCCCCAACCCACCCCGATCTAACGCCTCTTTTCTTCCAGTCTGCCTTTGCCATGGGCTCCTACACTGTTCCTGCTTGGGGCGCTTTCCTAACACCGCGCAGCCCAGTGCCAAGAATAGGAAACTCCAGCGAGCAAGCCGGATCCTATCTCCAAACCCATGCTGCTCTTCACCTATCTCAGGTTCATCCTCCCTTATCTTCACCGACCACTCCAATTTCTTATCTCACGGGGCTCTTCCCAACCCTCTCCTGGGTATTACTGGGAAGGCACGGGGCAGCTGCCTTTGGAAGTGACTGACACCCGCCACAAAAACCCATTCCGGTCCCACTGGGAGCCACAGCGCTCCTTTCAGTGGGGAAAGGGGCCTCAGAAGAGTGAGGAGGGCGACGCAGGCTGCCTCCCTCCTGGGCCTCCCGCCCTCTAGGCCAATTTCTGGCTCTTTCCAATAGTCAGTTGGAGGAAGTTGGAGTGAGGTTCTATAATTCTAGCAGCAACGCTGATGACAAAAGAGCTGTCTCTCCGTTTCTCTCTCTCAGTCAGGGTCCCAAGTCCCAGGACAGCCTCGCAGGCGATGCGCCGCCTTGGGGCGGGAGGGCACCGGTCAGATCCACCCAGCCAGGGATTGGATCTACACCCATTTCCCGGCTTGCCTCCCCTGCACCCCAGAAGAGTTACCAGTGCGCGGGTCCGCACAGGAGCACAGGAGCAGCACCCAGAGTTCCCAAGTTCCCGAGAGCCACAGGTGTCGCATCGTGGCGCCGGCTGCGCGGAGTGCACGCTCGCAGCCGCCGCCTCAGCTCAGGCCCCGCGCGCCGACTCGCCCCACGCGCATACCCGACCCGCACCCGGTCGCCCCGCCCCCGGCGCCCCGCCCGCCCGCCGCACCTCGGGATTCGCACCTATCCCGCTTCACCCGAGGACGCTGCAGACACCCGGCCAGTCTGTCATCTTCAAATCTCCACGCGCCAAACTTGTGCGGTCTCCCCACCTTCTCCAAAGGTCTAACTGTCCGACTCGTTGATAAGAGGCATCAATGGACAGCTTTTCCCCCCTAATTCCAGGCTGGCGTATTTTCAATTGCCTGTCTACTTTGGTTACTGATCACTGGATCTGGCCCTAATACACCAACGGCAAACCATCCCCTCCCCCCAGAGATATTATCTAAATTCATGCCACCTTTTGATTCACAACTATGCTGATACATAATGATCTTATTTGCTAAGTCCTGAACACCTGCCCAGTGCTTTAAAGATTTCAACACATAGTAAAACCCAGTTGCTATTGCTATTGCTATTGTTATTGTTATTCCTCTTATTGTCCCCATTGTTCCAATTTATAGACTGAGGGCAGAAGGTTAAGTAACTTGCCCCAGGTCGTTCAAATAAGAGTGTAGTGCCGGTATAAGGGATGACAAGAGTCAGTATATCTTCTCCCCTCCACTACCCCGAGTTGGACAGACTTCTAGTGAGGATTTGCGGTACTTAGGACATACTTCAACTAAAAATGATTCATTGTTTATCTGAAATTCCAATTTAAGTCACTATCCTCTATTTCTATTTACTAAATCTCACTACTCTAGTTGGGAGCCCCTTGGGGAGGAGAGAAGGAATAGAAGAGAGAACTTTAATAAGAGTTAAAAAAGAAAGAAAGAAAGAAAGAAAGAAAGAAAGAAAGAAAGAAAGAAAGAAAGAAAGAAAGAAAGAAAGAAAGAAAGAAAGAAAGAAAGAAAG